>NW_016814088.1:371898-395081 GCF_001698545.2 Rhinopithecus bieti
GAGTTAAGTGTCCAGGAAATTATCCATTTCTTCTAGATTTTCTAGTTGATTTGCGTAGAGGTGTTTATAGTATTCTCTGATGGTAGTTTGTATTTCTGTGGGGTCAGTGGTGATATCCCCTTTATCATTTTTTATTGCATCTATTTGATTCCTCTCTCTTTTCTTCTTCATTTTCCCGTTTCTAAAATGAAGTCATCCTAATCTAATCTGCTCTGCCTTCTCTGAGTGACAAGTAAGAGCCCTTTCTTCAGAAGAGAGAAATTGCACAAAGCATTCATTCGTTCATTCAGCCAACTGGTGTTTATTGCCCTCCTGTATTGTCAGCTGACTCTTGCTTGTGGTAGATTGTTTCTTCCCGTGTTTTGTAATCTTGGATTATAAATTCATCTTTAGCAAGACTGTATCTGTGGCAATCCTGAGCATCCTTGGATGAGGGTATGTCCCTAGGGTATCACTGGCCCACAACACTATTAATTCTAATTTCTTAGGCTGGTGGCTTTTGGATCACAGAGGTGGTATATTTCACCTACAAACTCAGAGTGAACCTGAGGTTGCAGATTTTTAGAATAAATGATTTTGTTTTCACCTTGAGTATGGGCTGAGCAGACATCTTCATTTCCCTGTGTTGGTCAGCAAACACTTTCTAGTCTTTCTTCTCTCTGAGATTGCGGCCTTTCAGAGGTCCTGATCTTATACAAGTGTCTCGGGTTTCACCTCCCAAGGCACCATCTTCTGTTCTCACATGGGCACAAAAACCCTGGCCCGTGAGAAGTGCCTTCTGGGCTGCTACAGTGTCACCTTACTGCTCTGCCTTTTAGCCTCCCTCTCCCTTTGGGTCCCGGGGGGTTTCCCTTTCTTACTGTGAGCTCATCAGCTCTTTGCATTTAAAAGAATATTCATTAGATTTCAGCCAACATTTCTAGATGTTTTGTGATGGGAGGATTTTCATGTTACCTTCCCCACCCCATATAAGGTGCTGGGCTTAGATATTAGAATCCTAAAGATAGGCAAGAAAAGGCCCTAATGTGAAGGGACTTGCAAGAGTAATGGAAACAACGGATAGTAATGACACAGTGTGGTAGGTGTCAGAGTCCAGCTGCATGGTGAGGCCTACGGGGTCCTGCCATGTTTTTTATTCAGCAGGATGTGAAAAGCCAAAGTAGGCTTTTCATTTTTCCAGCGGGTGGTGATTCTAGAGTTCATTTGTGTATTCATTATAGAGGCATTTCCTGAGCGCCTGCATGCCAGGCACAGGACTAGACACTGGCACATAAACTGTCTAATTCATTTCCAACAATAACTCTGTGAGGGTGGGTATTTTTATTTTGTTTTGCAGATGAGCCAGCTGTGGCTTAGGGAGACTAATTAGCTTGCTCAGAGGAGCAAGACTGATTCGCTTGTCAGACTCATCTTCAGATGTGGGTCTTTGGGCCTCAGACCATGGCCCTTCCTACTCCAGCATGACTCTTCCACAGTAAAGAAACCAGCCAAGCGCCAGGGGTCCCACACAGAGAAGTTCTCTGTTTTCGCATTTCCCTTTCCTTCCTCTTTCTGCCAGGTGGGGGCTGGATGCATCCCTGACCCCTGGACCAGTCCTAGGGCCCCCAGCAGGTCTCATGTCAACATCTCTAAATGGTCTCTCTTCTCACCCACTGCAGGAAGGATACTTAACAAACCCAAGAAGCCTCTGGGAGGACTACCCGCATGTGCACCTCCCGTGAGTATGCTCGTGACTCAGCCCCAGGGAGGAGCCACACGGCCCACTGCCTTCCTGTCCCAGCTGAGTGTGGCCAGAACACCACAGGCCCAGCTGGCCTGACGAGCCCGTCATGCCCTGAGCCTATTGTGGATGGCAGACTTGTCTGGAAGCCACTTCTTCTCAGCATGCTTGACCAGAGAATCCCCAGATGAAATTCCATCTGTGCTGGCTCCCATCACGGAGGTGCCTCAACTGCACAAGACAGATACAGAAGCAGAACCTCTCCCTCCATAATGCCCTCTGGGCTTTCTACCTTCTTGGTGACCCCCTGACATCTGTAGACTGTCTTTCCTTCTGGCCTGCCATGGCTGGTGCTCTGTCAGAGCCAGCGTCCTCTGCTTCATAGAGTGCTGCCAAGAGGCCAGTTTACCCCGAGGGCAACACCTGGGGCCATCTCCCTCAGGAGGCCACCCTTTGCCTTTCCTGAGAACTTTATTTTTTGTCTTTTTTTTTTGAGATGAAGTTTTGCTCTTGTTGCCCAGGCTGGAGTGCAATGGTACGATCTCAGCTCACTGCAACCTCCGCCTCCCAGGTTTAAGCAATTCTCCTGACTCAGCCTCCCAAGTAGCTCGGATTACAGGCATGTTGGACCACACCCAGCTAATTTTTGTATTTTTAGTAGAGACGGGATCTCACCATGTTGGCCAGGTTGGTCTCGAACTGCTGACTTCAGGTGATCCACCTGTCTCAGCCTCCCAAAGTGCTGGGGTTACAGGCGTGAGCCACTGCACCTGGCTGCCTTTCCTGAGATCTTTAAGAGCAACAATAGCCAAGGACATAGGACTGAGTTAGAACCTTCCCTTGCTGCTTAGAGCCGTTCGTTGTGTCAGTATATCTGTTGGTCCCCATCTCCATCAACAGTGCTCTATAATCAGCTCCCTCCTCAAGGCTGAAGGATTCCTCCTCCTCTGCACTCTTTTAATCATGTTTGTTTCTTTCTGTGGACTTTCCGTGTCCCTTTAAGTGGTCTTGTATGTGGAACAAGGGCACAGGCCAACGGAGAAGCCAGGGTCCCAGGCTCAGGGTGCGGCGGTCACTGGCCTCACTCCCTTGCTCCTGGACCAGCTCCTCACAGGCAGAGTCTCGGCCCATGCTTTTCCCTCCCGTGCTTGGCCAGCGCCTGCAGGGACACTTTTCTCTATCCTGCCCTTGTGACTTGCCCCCTTGTCTCCAGCTTCCAGGTGAAGTTTTTCTACCTATGCCAGCTGGCCTACTGGCTGCACGCACTTCCTGAGCTATACTTCCAGAAGGTACGGAAGGTGAGTGCTCACTTCTCCCCCTTCTTGGAGGCCATTCATTCACCACTCCCCTCCTGCTGTTCCCCGGGGGTACCTCCCTTCCTTTCCTCCAGAAGCATGGAGTATTGGGTGGTGATAGGAATATGTTTGGGGTTGAGCAACATGCTGAGTCATCTCTTGAAGAAGTGCCATGTAGACCCCCATGAGTGTTGTCCACCAGTGTCAGTCTCTTGCCTGCCTCTTCCACCAGACCTGTGGCTTTGGAGGAAACCTAACTCTCATCTTCTAGATGTCAAAGGAGAGGTCTTTGCCATTTCCATAGTCTTTTTTAATTTTTACTTTTCATAGTTTCCTTCTGAATTATTTCCAAGAGCCCTCTTCTCCAGTCCCTGTTTCTTCTTTCTCAATCCAAACCTCGCCCTCTGACACTAGACCCAAGGCTGCTGGAATTTGGGAATGGACCTGAATGCCCTTGAATTTCAGCAGCCTGGTGCAGTGGGACTGTGGGACTCTTGGGACATGGAACTGTGTGTTAAAGCAGCCCAGAGAAGCTTGGCGTTGTCTCAGCCCCCTGCACTTTTCCCCCTTCCCTGAGTCTTCAGTTAGGGAATTAGCAAATTTACCATCTGCTTCTCTTGTTTCCAGGAGGAAATTCCCCGCCAGCTCCAGTATATTTGCCTGTACCTGGTGCATATAGCTGGAGCATACCTCTTAAAGTGAGTGAGACCATGGAGCCAGCCAGATTTCCTTGCCCTTTTATGTCCATGCATCTGTCCACACAATCATATAATTATCAGGCATTTGTTGACACCCTCTGTGTGCCTAGCACCGTGCTAAGAATTGACAATACAAAGATGGTAATGGAAGATTCTTTATCTTCAGTGGTTCATTCTCAGTCTGAAGAGACAGTTTTAGACATAGGTAAGGAGAGTTTAGAATGATGAGCACCATAACACAGTATGTATCATCTGCTCTGCAACCCAGAAGAAGACCCTCAACAGAGAGAGCCAGGAAGACTTCCAATGGATGTTGGCCTTTGAACTATGGCTTTGCAGCTTGAAGGCCTCCCAAAGCTGGGCTCTTGCCTCACAGTGTCCAGTGTAAACACTGCTAAAGCTCGTAGCCCTGGAATTCCCTTCCCTTTGGTTTATAATGACTTGGAGAGTAGGTCTCTCTTGGTTGATCTAGAGGCAGAAAGTATTGCTATAATGTCAGTTCTCGAGAGCCTCTTTTATGAAAAGAGTTCTATTGATGGTAATGAGCTGTGTCATTGATAATTTGGGCTTTTGCTGAGTGTTATCCATGCAGTAAAAGAGAGCACCCCACACTTTCTCCAAGCTGGCACTTACAGAGCTCACTGTGTGTGACTTTCTGCCGAGGTGCCTGGAAATCCCGAGGTGCATTGGACTAGGTCCTTGCAGCAGGCATCCTGTGCAAATGACTGACTTGGATTAGTGAGATTCAGGCAGGGAGGGAGCTCTCGAACTCTGTCTCCTGTCTCTGGTGGCCTGTAGCACCATCAGTTCATGGATGGGTCTTTGAGGGCTGAAGGCTGTGGGGTGATGCCAGCTCTGCCCTTGTGTTGGATGCTCATGTGTCACATGCATAACGGGTCTAAGAAGCCAGTCTGCACTGTCACCGTAGCAGTGGTGAGGACCGGGGAGAATGTACGAGCAGGACCACACAGAAGGAGCACTTCCTGCTTCTGCATGTATCTCGGAGCTGTGAAGACTTGGATAATGGAAAGTCAGACAACAGGAACACTTCATATTCCTATACTCAGAGCTCAGCAAATGTGTTCTGAGTACCTTTTATGTGCTTGGTTCCAGCCAAGGTGATGAGTGCAAGGTGCTAAGTACTGTGAAGGGCCTGTGCCAGGTTTGCAGTGGGAGCAGGCAAGGGCGTCTGACCGAGACAGGACAGCTGAACGGCCAGCGGGTCTGTATTAGGAAAAATGTCTTAAAGGTGTGACAGCTAAACCGAATCCTAAAGGATGGAGCAGAGCCAGCCAGGGAACGTGGGAGTGGAAAGCAGAGTTCAGCCAGGCACAGGGGACAGCCTGAGCCAAGATGCAATGGCTTCTGCCCCACACAGCATCTTGGAAGGAATGTAAGGCTAGTCTTTTTCCCCCTCAGCCTGAGCCGCCTGGGCCTGATCTTGCTGCTGCTGCAGTACTCAACTGAGTTCCTCTTCCACATGGCTCGACTCTTCTACTTTGCAGATGAAAACAACGAGAAACTGTAAGTGGGGCTGCTGCAGGCTGGCCTGCTTAGAGGCGTGGGCAGGGGTTCCCCCTGAGGCCCGGAGGGTTGGAGGGTCCCTCCCTGGGTGCACACTGCCCGCTTACCTGCAGGGGGTGCCCTCACGTTATTTTTTTCTGGAACATCTGAGTTTAGATATCTTGTCCCTCAAGCACTTTCCCCAGCCACCCTTGAATGCTCTTCCCACTTGGGGTCTCTTCTGGAGAAGTAGGTGAAGATTCCTTCAAGGGCGCTAAAGACTGACATCCCTCTTCTGCCTCTGTGGGCAGGTTCAGTGCCTGGGCTGCTGTTTTTGGGGTCACCCGCCTCTTCATCCTCACCCTTGCCGTGCTGGCCATTGGCTTTGGACTGGCTCGCATGGAAAACCAGGCATTTGACCCCGAGAAAGGGAACTTCAACACTTTGTTTTGCAGGTGAGTCGAGCAGAAGTCCAGGGTGATGAGCCAGGGCTTCCTGAGTACCACAAGCAGCCTCCTGAACTTGGCACAGCCCCTGCAGAAGGTCTGGAGGCAGCAGACCCTTTAGTCTCCCACATGTTGTTATTTTTTTGGGAATCTTTGGATATCAGGCCTGAAGGGAGAAGAGATAGCAGCCTCTGGTTCCATCCAAACCGTCTTCACCCCCGGTCCTGGTTTGCTCAGACTTAGTCCAAATGGGAGTCCCGTACATTTGTCTGGCACTTCATGGCACATAGAGACATCACACTTAGTCTCTCAGTTGATATCATTCTCTTCTTCTTGTGTGTGGGTGCTTTAAAACTGTGTGCTCAGTGGCTTGGCCAGTGGCTGCCTGTACCAGTGAGAAAGGCAGCGAGGAAGCCACTATTTCCCAGAGCCCCTAGGCCCAGGAGAGGGATTTGTCCAGGGTTGCTCCACTTGTAAGTAACATGTTAAATGAGAAGCCACTCTTCCAGAAATTCAGATCATTTGAATTCCACCAATATTTGTGGAGCTTACATTAGTCTTGTTCTGTGCGATGTGCGCAAAAGAGACACAGCCATGGACCTCTCCCTTGTCATGGGAGTAGCGTGATTGTAGAGCTGTCCGTACATCTGTCGCCACTTCCTTCCCATCTCCCTGGCACATGCGATGTGTGCTGGAGCAGACTGACCGAAGCACACACTCTTCCTGGTGATAGTGGTGGTGTGGAAGAGGGCTGGCGGTGAAAGAGGAGCTGATGAGCCATGGGAACTGCAGGGCCCCTGGCCCTTATTCTCCCCCGCTCCCCGTGAGCCCAAGCCCCGGCCTAAGCCCACCCCCTGCCCCTCTGTAGGCTCTGCGTGCTGCTGCTGGTGTGTGCCGCCCAGGCGTGGCTCATGTGGCGCTTCATCCACTCCCAGCTGCGGCACTGGCGGGAATACTGGAATGAGCAGAGTGCAAAGCGGAGAGTCCCAGCTACACCCAGACTACCAGCCAGGCTCATCAAGAGGGAATCTGGTGAGTGCCAGGGCCCTTGGCAGAGAGTGGAGCCAGGGAAGTCTGGCTGGATGGGTGGGAGGAGCCAAGGCACCAGGCTTCTTGGGTGCTCCCCAGACCAATCCTGCCAGCTTCTCCTTCCTGACTCCTTCCTCAGGGCTGGGGCTTCTAGCTCCCTGGTTGGCACGTGGCTGGGTGTGGGCCAAGGACAGACTGTGGGTGGGGCTGGCCCTAACTAGGCTGGGAGCCCTGGCCACCGTGGGGCAGGGCAGTGGCTGGGCGGGGAACTCTGGCAGGAAGCGTGTCCTCAGGGTGGCTTCTGGACCCCAGCCAGCTGCTGCTGCTGCCGCCGCCCATTCTCAGTGCCGGACAGTGGCCTCTGTCCTCACCTACCCTTTTGCTCCACATCTCAGCCTGCCCCTGCCTCCCAGCTTGCTGGCTCCTCCTCTGTCTCCAAGAATGACTCACAGTGACACAGTGCTAGGTGGGGGGTAGGGGTGGGACACCCACTTCTCCTTTGTCCCCTGCATGCACTCCAGTCATCACCTACCTTCAGCAGGTCCCCAGGCCCTGCCAACCCTGCACGTTCTGCCCAGCCTGGGGGCCTGTCTACACTGGGCGCTGCTTTCTGACTCACCTGCTTTTCTCCAGGCGGCCACCTGGTTGGCAAAGGCTTATGTGTGTTTGAACCAGACACGTGCGCAACTGGGTGTGTCGCAGAGTGAGGCCTGGCTGGCAGGGGTGGTATGGGGCATAAGACTGCAGCCAGTACCTCTGACTTTGAGCAGGCTCACGGAGGTATTTTGAACAATAGAGCACAATTTTTCTGCCAGAGGAGTGTTGGGCATCTGCGCGAGGCCTTGTTCCTACAGCCTCGTCCCCCTCCCTTCTGTGGCCACTGCTCCTAGGAGTTCTTGCTGAACTGGAAATGGGCTGACGCCTTGCAGGGGCCTGAGAGGAACTGAGGACATTGAGACAGTGACAGCATCTCAGTGATTTCGGCGAGTATCTAGCCCCAGCCTCGGGCTTGGGCAGGCTGGCCTCTGTTGTTGCTGAGTTACTGTGCGTCATCCGAGGCCCTTCCTGCTAAAGTGCAGTCAGAGACCAAGCTTCTCAGACAGGGCCCTGGGGAAGACAGGACCCTCCTGGGAGCCATCTGCTGGCTTCTGTTTGCTGTGCAAGGCTGCAGCCCTGCGCCCCTTTGGTGCATCCATGTGTAGCAGCCGGGCTGCCTGGGCCCTTTCCTTGGCCTGGCCCCACCCTCCCCTCTCCTGCCTTAGCTGCAGCAGAAATACCATGTGTCCTTGTCTCTCTCCACTTCCCAGGTTACCATGAAAATGGAGTGGTGAAGGCAGAGAACGGAACCTCCCCACGGACTAAGAAACTCAAGTCTCCCTAAGGCCAAAGTGCTAAGAACAGGAATCCTCTTGGTGGGGCCCAGCAGGGGCGAGGAGCCCACGCCCCTCCCTGCCTCCTCCTTCCTGCCTGTGATGCTCCATCTCAAACGGCCGAAACCTGTCTTTCAATGTGGGGTTTCGCTTTCTTTCTTCTTGGCTTTCTCTTATTCTTCCACAAACCATTCTCAATAAAGCCAAAAATCTTTCTCTTTCTCCTCCTCAGGCCACCTCCTGTCCTCACTCCTGTCCTGTGCTGGCTTTTCCAGAACCCCGGGCACCGGTGGCTGGCACCTTTCTGCTTGCTCTGTCTCTTCCCTCATGGCTGCTGCTTTTCCTTTTTACTTCCTAATTTCACCTTATCTTGCCATTTTTCTGTCTGATTTTTATAATGGGAGGGGAGCTAAGATTGCAGTCCTATCTTTCGGTCCCCCAGGGCCTGCCAGTCAGAAGCCTGGGGCTGGTAGCAGGCCCTCGGTGGTCCTCATGCGGATGGGCAAGAAGAAGAGAGAGCGGCCCTCTCGGATCATCATCTCCTTGGTGCTGATTAACTGATGAGATATACGATTCCAGTTCTGCACGTACCATCTTGAGGCACAGCAGCCACTGCTCGTTGTAAATGCCAAGGCATTTGGCTTTGGGACATGACAACTCAACCAAGAAGGATGGTGTGAACTCAGTTGGGTCCCGTGACTTGAGCGCTTACCAGTGGCTGGCCGCGGATTGGAAGCCAGCCTGCTGTCACTCTGTGGGGGAGACACGTCTTCCCACTGCTTAGAGCAAGAGCAGATCAAACTGCACAGCAGGCCCCTCCAGAAAGGTAATGGTGGCAGAACCCACAGAAGAGTCGACCTAGGCCTTTCTCCAGCAGTCCCAGTCGCCGTTTGCTTTTTTAGACATTCACAAGCATTCAAAACCAAACCAAACAGCGGTTCATAAACCTGCCTGAGATATGCTGGTCCTCACCTCCAGAGCCAGCCAGCCCCATCAGGGGCCAAACTTACTACCTTGACTTCATCTCTAGCTGCAGAAACACTAAGCCTCAAGGGCTTCAGCCCCATGCCGGTCCCTTGGTGTCCAGGGAGGGTCACTTGGACCACTGTCCATCTGGCCACCCTTGTTGAGTGTTCTTTGGAATTGTCATTTGAGCACAACTACAGCATTTTAGGCTGCATGAAACCATGACTGACTGAGAATCACTCTCTGGGTAGATGATAGGCACCTTTCTGGCCCCTTCCCTCACAGATTCTTCCCCTCCCCCCCCACCTGAAGACAAGGCCTCCAAGTCCTTATGGTGCCTTGTGAGGACTTTTAGAAGGGGCATTCAGCTTTAAAAAGGTCCTAATTACGGCCGGGTGCAGTGGCTTATGTCTGTTATCCCAGCACTTTGGGAGACTGAGGTGGGCAGGTCATCTGCGGTCAGGAGCTCGACACCAGCCTGGCCAACATGTTGAAACCCCATCTCTACTAAAAATACAAAAAATTAGCCAGGCATGGTGGCAGGTGCCTGTAATCCCAGCTCCTCGGGAGGCTGAGGCAGGAGAATCGCTTGAACCCAGAAAGCGGAGGTTGCAGTGAGCAGAGATTTTACCATGGCACTACAGCCTGGGCAACAAGAGCAAAATTCTAAACAACAATAAAAAAAGGTCCTAATTAAGAACCTCCGAACTCTGTGCTGAGGCGAAGGGGAGTCGTTCTTGGTAGGTGCAGGAATCTATGTGTCATTTGGTATACTGGTCATCTTCCTGACATCACAGCAGAAACCAAACCTGAATTTAGATCAAAAAGGGGAAAATGGGTCTTTTCTTCAAGGCAACTCCCCTTCTCCAAGTCACTTACATCATAGATAAATTTTAACTTCCCAGTAACTGAGGGATTTGTTTCCTAACGCCATTGGAGGCCTTCATCCCTCTCCACAATAAGGTTGCAGAAATGGGAAGAGCTACCCGTGGTTGCTTTTGATTACCCTTAGGAAGTGAGACTGTTTTTGAAAATATGCATTTCCCCCATTTGTCCCTCTCCTTCCCTGACACTTCTCTGGGCTGCACAGCAGAACTGTTGGTAAAGGGCAGTTTCGGTATCAATACAGCAGACCTGATACGGGAGCCATTTCAGTCAAACAGCCCCGACAGAGGCTGTAATTGAGTTCAGGCCCCCCACCTTGCCTGGTAACTGCAAATGGCGTGTTCAGCCAGCAGCCTCCTAAGTCCACCTTCCTCCCCCATTATAGAACACCCATCCTGGGTGCTCTCCGGGTTGTGTCATTGTCAGGGCTTCACATGCAGGAGGCCTCTCTCAGGTGAGCCCAGGTTAAACCGTTGAGTTGTGCCTTCAACAGATATGTATGGCATGCTGGGATGTGCCAGGTGCCTGCGCTGTGCCAGATGCTGGAGAGGTAGTGTTGAGCAGAGCAACAAAGTCTTGCCATCAAGCAACCTTCATTCTCATGCCTGTAGGTTTCCGTTGCTCTGTCCCAGGACACTTGGCGTGCCAGAGACTCCACAACTTCATGTGCCTGTCTCATGCAAGCTTTCCGTGCTGCCAGTACATCATGCCTTGGATGTGGTCCCACCAGCCCAGTGGCTGGAGTCAACTTAGGCTCTGCTTCCCGGTGGACAGGAGTGTGCTAGGGTTTATTTTATGTGAAACAAAAACCCTGAGACCGTGAGTGGGGCTGGCATCTTGCCAGCCTGGGCTTCAGGGATGTTTGGGGAGGAGGGTGGTTAGAGGGTGGTTGTAGGGTACTTTGTCAGCCCCCACCCCGCCCACCACCCTCCCTGGCACGTTTATTTCACAGCAGAGCCAAGTCTGGCAGGTCGACACAGACTATGTTGCCAGAGCTGAAATAATTCCACATCCTATGAGCTTGTTGGGCTAGTGTGTTCTAATTTTGGTCACTTTGGCTGTTTTCCTCAGTTTGATGCATTTTCTCCTGCCCCAAAGTGCCAAGCCATTTGTGAAGGCTCCGCCAGACACCTCCAAGCTTGAGAGTTCGGCACCATGCACCAAGGGCAGGAGGAAAGACGTGACCTACCTCAGCAACTGTGGCCTCTCGACAGCCCTAACTTCAGTTTGTGGGGAAGCCGACAGACACAGTGGGAGGAGAGGGAGGTGGCGCTGGTGGACCAAGGATCCGTGCTACCGGCTCCCCTCCTTGGAGGTGCAGTGATGATGGGAGTTATTTTTACCATCTGGGCGCTGATAGCTGCACTATTTATAAATTGCATGTGTTCCTTTTGAAGGTAGGGGATGGTTCTGGGCAAAGGGGGAGCAGGCTGAGCCAGGAGGGGAGCTACTGTCCTCCCTTTCGAGTCACTTCTAATCCTGTGTGTGTCTGGCCACCAGACGGAAATGGTTGCTGAGAAACTTGTCCATGTCCCAAGGCATAACTTCCCAACATGTAAGAAACCCCAGTAGACACCTTGCTGCCCTGGCCACATTCACAGATCCTTGTCTTGACCGGAAACCCTGGGACCCTAAGAACGCCCGAAGCTTGGGGCGGGTGTGTGCTTCTGGGGTCTCTCTTTGGACCTCCTTTGTCAGTACCCCTTGACCTTTTTCTCAGCAGCTAATAAGAGGTTGGGTGAAAGAGTGCATCTCATCCCAGGATTCCACAACAAAATTCTTATCTTCCACGGATGCTTTAATCAGAAGTGGGTTGCCGACTCCCTTTGTGCCTAGAAAAGGCCTCGGCTTAGATTTCCTTTGTATGCTTTAGCCTTCCTAGTTGGTTTTTCCTAGGCCTGGTGTGAGAGAGAGGGAAGTCTGCACAGAACTCATTCTCCCGCCTAAGGGCCGGTGGCACAAGTGCACAAACTTCAATTCTTGATGTTCTCAGCTCTCTAACAGAGGGAGTGCTGAAAGCTTGTGAGTCAAGACAGTAGTGTGCTCTTCCTCCTTCGCTCTGCCTTCCGAGCTTATGGCTCCTTTCCTCAGGAGAGGACTTTAGGGATTATTGGAGGATTAGGTCATTGTCAGATGACTGGAAAACCTAAATAGGATCCCTCTCCAGCCCAAGGTTGTCCCAGTGAGGAAGACTTTACCAACTTCTCACTCTTTACCCCACTTCTCGCATGTGTGTTAGCTCCACCTCACAAAGGCTGAAGACCAGTTCTCCCCAGTGAGAGCTGCCTCATTCTTTTACGGAGTTCCCTGGACTGGCAGAGCTATAAAGAAGAGCATTGGGATTTGCAGTCTCCATGTAGCCTTTCATGCTTGGCAACCCCTGTAGACTTTTTGTCCCAAGCAGATTGCACGTGTGTGTGTGTGTGTGAATAAGTGCCTTACTTTGCTGTGTGGTTTTCACTTGTACTCCGTGGCCAGCCCTCAGCTGCCAGGGCTCGATGGCTGCTTCTCACAAGCAGCCAAAGACACCGTACCTCAGTACAGTTACCTATAAAAGGGACACGGATTGTGACAGTTTCGCCGCATTTGTTTCAAACCCCGCTGCCCAGCATTAGGGTCTGCGGCGTGTTCTGTTTTTGGTTTCTCCCTTGTGTCAGTTCTCTTCTGGCCCAGCTGGGTGGCTGTGGAAGTCAGTGAGGTGGTCCAACCACAAGCATACCTATTAAGGGAAGCCCAGAGTTTCCAGCCCCTCTTCAAAAACTCCCGTCTGGCCCCACATAGCAAGCCCTGCTTCTCCATTATTTTCCCCACCGCCAGATTTTTTTTAAAAGGCACGCTTACCATAACCTCTTTTGGTCTATTTTGCTTCCCATTCAGCCCAAAGTTTATATGATAAAGGAGTTTACTTTTACTTCCCAGTCTCAAGTGCTAACACATACATGTCTGACTGTTGCAGAACGGTTCGAGCTCCTAATTCAGTGTTACCTTGTGTTAGTCGCAGCAACCCTCTCCCCTGCCCCTTGCCTGTCCACGTTTTTCTCGCTCTTCCGGGTTGTGCAATAACTCTCCCAGCCGGTGGTCCTTTCCACAGCCTTTCTGTCCCTTAGAACATCTAACTGGGGGAGAAATGGGACCCATGGGAGGGGTAGTCATCATCCCTCACACAAGAAATAGCAGCCACTTTCCTTTTGTTGCTGTCATTCTCATCCTGGGTGGGTTTCTGTGTCACTCTTTTAGAACATGTAGCATCATCTTAGAGGTCTATTTTTACAAAATCTGTTGAAGAGGAAAAAACCATTCTCATGATGGGGCTTAAGTCATTGTCCAGGAGTAAGATTAGTGTGGTGCCCATAACATCACCATCACTCTGCCTAAAAGCATTCGAGAGCTTCTTGTTCACGTGGAGAGGAAGGATATTTTGCCAAGCAGCAGCCACAGGTGGATAGCCCTGTTCACCTGATAGGCTGTGGCTGTGATAGTAAATATAATACTACCGTTTCCTTGGGTACGGATTTGAGTGTTCACGTGATGAGACTGTAAACCTCATTTTTCAGTTCCTCTGTTTAAAAAAACATCTGAAGGATGAACTAAGGCTGCTGGTGCCCTGAGCAACTGATAATGCAAATGTGGACAAATTGTCTGTTTTCTACTCTAGCCTGTTCATATGGACCAAATTTCAACAAGGAACTCAAGGAAAATTTGTACCTGCCGTATTTATGCTTTCATGTAAAAGGGTTGGGGGGAGGGGTGTCTTTTTACTTTTGGTGAACTTTTTTCAAAATCATTTTCCACTGTTTCTGTCTGGTTTTAAAACAAATTACAGTTTTGTATGGATTTTTTAAATGTACATTTTGAGACATCAAATATTTTCTGAAATAACAATAAAAGGCAGAAAATGATCAGAACTGTCTCATAATTTCCTTGATGTGCTTTTATACAGTGATGCTTTTAACATGGATGTTTATGTTTGCTTAAAGGAGTTTGCAATGAATTTTAGCCCTCGTGTCTATTATTTTTCACTTTATTAGTCATTTCTTATGTATCTCGACCCGTATTTGTCCATTGTGGTGACATGAATTAGAGAATTAGAATTAAGGATGGAGAGTCAGTTATGTCAAGTGCTGGATAGTAAGCATCATTTTTATTTGAATCTTTAATAGTAAAGTGGGAAAGGGGTTTTCTTAACATGGGGTTTTGTGGGTAGGAAGCTCCAGAAATAAGCACATCATCCTTGATGCCTACTATACTATGACATTGTTTAGCTTGGAGGAAATGAGGTTTCTTTTGTGTAAAGGCCAACAAACATGTTGGTGCTGACTAGAAGACATCCAAGTGTTAGTAGTAATGGCAGGCAGTGGGGATCGCTGGTGTCACTTACATGGCTGCTGTTGCCTATAGCTGCCTGCTGTGTTTACCAGAACCATCTTTGGAGAGATTTCAAAAGATGAGTGCAGTTACAGGTGGCAGTTAGTGAAGGACACCCATGGGGTGTGAGAATTAAAGAGGAAATGTTTGCTTGAGGTGAAGGTGAGTGGTTCTGATGCATGGCAAGCTTCACTGCAGACTTGGGTCCTGCTCTGCCATAAGAAGCTAGGTGAACTAAGAAGCTAGGTGAACTAAGAAGCTAGGTGAACTAAGAAGCTAGGTGAACTAAGCAGTTAACCTTTCTGAGTCTTTTTGCTCATCTGTGTCAAAAGAGTTTCATGTTTTGCGAGGAATGGTGGTGAGAGACTTAGAGATACTGAATGCTAAGTTCATGGTACATATAAAGCACTCAAATTGGCTTTTGAAAATAAACTTATGTGCCAGCAGGATATTCAGGAGTCACTTACCCAAGTGACCCTTGATTCTCTGGAACAACACTTAGAGAAGTCTTCTCTACCTGTTTGTCCCAAATACCCTCAAAGCCTATAGATACAGATTTGATACACCTTAATTTGATGGTATTTTCAAGCCCCCCCCTGGTGGTGCAGACAAAGTACAGGCCCAGGTTTCTGAGTAGTGGCTAACTCACAGCCCATCTTTACCCACAAGGCAGATTTTTATTAGTCCCAAAGCGGTAAGCACTATAAGCAGTCTTAGTCAAATTCTTCAGTTAGACCTGATAGCTTCAGCTACCAACGCTAATCTTAATTCTCTCTCTGTCTCTCTCTGTCTCTCTCTCTCTCTCTCTCTCTGTGTGTGTGTGTGTGTGTGTGTGTGTGTGTGTGTGTGTGTGTGTATTAGAATCTTTCAACTCCCTGGTGGCCAATTTGAAGTGATGATCATTTCTGCTTCCTAAAATATTGCTTGCTACAGGCTAATGCTCAGCTCTCTTCTGTCACCTGAGCCTGACACTCCAGATGCATGCCAGCTGTGACTGTAGCACAAGGTAATTAGTGACATCCAATGGCTGCACTGCCATTCAGGATTTTAGTAGAAAAAGTGATTTGCTCTAACATTTGTGGTTCCTACCCTTGCTGCTTTGTATAAACTAACAGGTGAGCAGCAAGTGTGTGGACACCACAGAAATGGCCTGCTGGCTTTGGTCTTTCATGAAATCGCTTTTATACCTTGTGATGGTGCTGTCAGAGATCAGCTTCTCAATCTTAAGTAAACTTAAAAGGAGATGCAAGGCAAGAAGTGGACAGCAAACTTAAGGAGTGGATGTGGATAGTGCCAGCTTTGTTGAAGACAGTTCCCTCTGAGACTATAGGCCTAGCTACTCAGAAGGCTGAGGCAGGAGGATTGCTTGAGCCCAAGAGTTTGAGGCTGCAGTGAGCTATGGTCACACTACTGCATTCCAGTCTGGCAACAGAGTAAGACCCTGTCGCTAAAAAACAGAACAAACAGAAAAACAAAACAAGCAAAAGCAGGCTAGAGGATACTAAATGAGACCTTCCTAAATCTCCATTTTGGCTGAGACCCAAAGCTGAGGACAAAAATTGGCAAATATTTCCATATGTTGCAGATTTGCTGCTGATCCATGAATGATTTGCTGAGGAGGAGCCCAAAGCTCCTCTACCACAGGAGGCAAGAGTGATGGAGAAAATACCAGAAAGTGCAAGCTTCTTGAAAGAGGCTGTTAGAGTACCTCGGGTCTGCAAGCTAAGTGAGGGGATACTTTAAAAGACTCAGGGTTTGACATGTGTCTGTCCCCTGGAGTTTGGAGAGCACAAGGTTTGGGGTACCTGGTTCTCCCCTGAAACAGTCTAAAGGAAAGGGATTGAGCTGCCTAATTACACAGCCAAGAGAGCCATCTGGGTGAGAACATGGTGAGAGTGCACAGCCTGGAAGGTATGTCAGCCTGAAAGGGCCTCCTGGGAAGATCAGAAGGAGCCTTGGAGAGCATGCCATTAGAGCCGGGGTGGTCAGTTACTGACTGGGTCCCCTCCACCTGAGAGTGCTGCACTGGGCAGTTTCCGGTTGGAAAGAGTTCTAAGTACTCACCAAAATGGGGCTCTGAGCAAAGGACATGGAATCAAACTAGATGCCAATCAGTGGTGGATTCGATTTTTTAAATGTGGTATATCTAATACCATGGAATACTATGCAGCTATAAAAAACAATGAAATCATGTATTGTAAAAAACAATGCAACATGGATGCAGCTGGAGGCTATTATCCTAAAGTGAATTGACGCAGGAATAGAAAACCAAATTGCATGTTCTTACTTCTAAGTGGGAGCTAAACATTGAATACACACAGACATAATGGGAACAATAGACACTGGGGACTACCAGAGTGGGGGAGGAAAGGTGGGGGTATGTGCAGAAAACTTACTGGGTACTATGCTCACTACCTAGGTGCAATATACCCATGTAACAAACGTGCACATGTACCCCTGAATCCAAAAGAGAAAAAAGGTGCTCTGGGAGAAAGAGTCAGCCTTTGGGCACATGTCACTTAGAGACTGGGCCCCACATTATGACATTACTAGCCACAGAAATAAGACTTTGCGCTTTTTCTCTGGTTTCTACCCCCTTAACCTTTCCCAGAGCCTACATGGGCTAGAAACAGCAGCATAGCTGAATAGGAACAAAGGGAGAAGACAGAAGGGAGGAAGAAGGAACCACTATCATCACCCCAGTATACGCACACTGTACCACAGGCTTCTAAGCCTGGGGAAGGACTGAGCTGGGCCAGGCAGGATAGAGCTTGGTAATTTTTAAACTGAAAAAACTTGTAAAATACAGATAGTCCCCAACTTTCAATGGTTCAACTTATTTTCCTACTTTACAATGGGCTTATCAGGGTTATTAAATGTGTTTTCAACTTGTGATATTTTTTACTTATGTGAATTTATGGAGACATAACCCCATAAGTAGAGGAGCATCTGTAGTTGAAAGATACTGTTTTAAATAGTTATGAGCGACTGAGGGTAAAAACAAAACAAAACATGGGTTATTCCCAAGATAATAACCTGGAACAGAAAAGGAGTCAACATAATACATTCACAGCCCTTTCAATAAGCTAGTTACAAGTGGCTGAGCTCATTAGGGAAGGAAACACCAAGGGAAGTTCCCTAGAAGTTCTGAGAGGGCAAAGCAGTCTGAATTCTATGTAACTCTATCCTCACTCATACCATATTTTGGGTGGCTTGAGGGAATTTGAGATAGCATGTTTAAAGATGAACTTAGTGGCTGACTTCAACCAAAGAGCAGCCCTGATTCTAAAAAGCCGATCAGAGCTCACTAGAGGATAGTAACTGCAACTAGTCTTTCCTTCCTCTCTCAAGGCTGAGCTCTCTAAAAGCGGTATTTTTCTAATTTTTTTTTTTTTTTTTTTTTGAGATGGAGTCTTGCTGTGTCACCCAGGCTGGATGGAGTGCAGGGCGTGGTCTTGGCTCACTGCAACCTCTGCCTCCAGAGTTCAAGCGATTCTCCCATTTCAGCCTCCTGAGTGGCTGGGACTACAGGCACACGCCACCACACCTGGCTAATTTTTGTATTTTTAGTAGAGATGAGGTTTCACCATGTTGGCCAGGCTGGTCTCGACCTCCTGACCTCCAGTGACCCACCCGGCTCCACCTCCCAAAGTGCTGGGATTACAGGTGTAAGCAAGTGTTCCCAGCCAAATCTTTTTATTTTTATTTTTTTTACTACAACCCACATCAAGAAATACATTTTACATGATGATCCAGTAAATCCACTCTCATTTGAAACAGAAGTCTCAGCCCAGCATGGTGAAACCCTGTCTCTACTAAAAATAAAATTAAAAAAATTAACTGGATATAGTGGCGCATGCCTGTAGTCCCAGCTACTCGGGAGGCTGAATCACTTGAACCCAGGAGGCAGAGGTTGCAGTGAGTTGAGATCACGCCACTGCGTTCCAGCCTAGGTGACAGAGTGAGCCTCCGTCTTGCTCAAAACAAAAGAAAAAAAGAAAAAATACCCTGCTAGGTATACCAGATATTTTCTATTATATTCCTCCTCCTCCTCCTTTTTTTTTTAATGCAGGTCTAATGGGCCTAGAACCACAGTTTGAAAAATGGGTGTATATTTCCCTCAGTATCAGGGTGGGCAGATGGGTAGTGGTGGGCCCACTGACTAGCAGTAACAGCGATACTGTGTACTGATTCCAACATCCCAGATGATTCTTTTAGAGAATTCTAACATTCCTCCTGCTCTTGATCATTCTACATCTGAATTAGGGTTATCCAGAGAAAGAGAACCAATAGGATGTATGTATACACATATATGTGTGCATATATACACATATACATATATACATATAAACATGTGCGTGTGTATGTGTATATATATTATACATATATATTATATATAAGTGTATATATTATATATAGATAGATAGATATATATAGAGAGAGAGAGAACGAGTCATAAGGAATTGCTCACACAATTATGAAGGCTTACAAGTCCCAAGATCTGCAGGGTAAATTGGCAAGCTGGAGACCCAGGAGAGCTAAAGGTATAATTCCAGTCTGAATCCAAAGGCCTAAGACTTGGGAGAGCTGATGGTTTAGGTCCAGTCTGAAGGCCACCAGGCTCCAGAACAACAGCTGATGTTTGCATTTGTGTCTGAAGCCAGGAAAAGGCTGATGTCCCAATTTGAAGCCAGTCAGGCAAGAGGAATTCTCTTACCTGGGGGAAGGTCAGCCTTTTTATTCTACTCATGTCTTCAAATGATTGGAGGAGGCTCACCCACATTAGGGAAGACTATCTGTTTTACTTAGTCTTCTGATTCAAATGTTTATCTCATCCAAAAATACCTTCACAGAAACCCCCAGAATAATGAAATATCTGAGGCTGGGCACAGTGGCTCATGCCTATAATTCCAGCACTTTTGGAGGCTGAGGTGGTAGAATTTCTGGAGCTCATGAGTTTGAGACAAGCTTAGGCAACATAGTGAGACCTTGTCTCTACAAAATAATTTTTAAAATTAGCTGGGCATGGTGGCTTGAGACTGTTGTCCCAGCTACTGGGGAGGTTGAAGCAGGAGGATCACTTGAGCCCAGGAGTCTGAGGCTTCACAGAACTAGGATAGTGCCACCACAGTCCAGCCTGGATGACAGAGTGAGATCCCATCTCTAAAAAAATTTAAAATATTTTTTAAAAAAGAAAGAAAGGAAATATTTGGGCCCCCTGTGGCCAAGTCAATTTGACACACAAAATTAGACATTGCTATACCCCTACTGCCCTAAATAAGGCACCAATCTTCGATCCTATTAGATCCAATTTAGTTTTGACTTCAGTAGGAGTGAAATAAGAACCAAAACAGAAATAAAACTTCAGGAACTTTGTAAATGCCTCTATGAAGAATGTAAGGTGTATTTCAAAGCATAATTCCAATATCAGAAATTGTCTTGCATTTTCTCATCAGCAGGTCAGTTTGAGAAAGCACGAACAAAGTTATAGTAGTTAATCTTGCCTTCTCCATGAGAGCACATCCTGATTAACTGCAGAGAAAGCAAAGAGAATAGGTGAGACAGATCCGCAGGGCTTCCGTCAGCTCAACTGCAGAGTGCGCTTATACATAATGATCCCCAGCCTTTGTAAATCAGTTCAGAATTTTTATATCTTCAAGTTGATTCTGAAATGATCCTGTGAACCTGGCAGGTAGGACAGACATCATCCCCATCTTACACTTAATGAAACCAAAGATGGATGGAGTAAATGACCTTCCCTGTTGAAGGTTAAAAGAATGAGGGTCATGATCAACTCAGTATATCACTGGAGGCTATATGAGTAAACGGCAAACTGTTTCTCATGAAAGCAGGATGTTGGCAAACTGACAAACTGCATCTGCTGCCCAGAAGGAATGCTGAGGGCAGTCACGACCCAGGCACAAGTGTTTCTTGTGATTAGGCACATCTGAAGCCTGTTAGCAATAATGTGAACCTATGATCAATTAAGCAACTGACCAATCGTTACCTCCTCCTCCCTGTTCTTTCTACCCAATAAAGATGAAGGGGTGTAGAGGCTCGGGCAGCTGCCTTTGCTCACTAGAAGCAGGGAGCTCTCTTCTTTCCCTTCCTTTAAAATAGTTACTTTTCTTTTAAGTTTTCATTTCTGCTTTCATCCTCCTTCATTAACTCTTGTAATGACGGTCTCAAGTAGTAACAGTAGTAATTGTTGTAGTGACGGTCTCAAGTAGTAACCGTGGCAGTCTGCCACACTTCCCAAGATTTCAGAACATCCATATTTATAAAAGCACTTTTAGTTGTTTTTATATTCAAATAAAAGACTGTCTACTCGGCTCATGAGGAGTAAGACTTTTTAAATAGCAGGCTCTTGCTACCGCAGCCTAACGGAAGGGTCTGGTTATGCCACTGCTCAACCTGTGTCCCTTGAAACTCAACTGTGACTGGTAACGGACTGACTTTCTGTGGTTATTTTTATAAGACATGTGCAAATCTGTCCCACCCCCACTTCCCTGCTGCACTTGCCAATGACTGCCATTCCTATCTCCCATGTAAGTTCCCACATCAGACAGTATGAAGAATTTGAAAATCAAAAGTTGGGCAAGCTGTCAACCTAAAATTTGAGGAGCTAAATGTGTGTTTGGTCCACATAAACAAATACTCTTCTATCTGCCCTCCTACTCACTCCCTGCTAATGTTTCTGTGAAAAATCCTTGTCTCCAACCTAGTCACTAGCCCTAAACCAAACCCTTTCCTAAATGACTCTTAAATTATGAACACCTATTTTGGCTAAAAGATCTTTAAAAGGGCCTACAGAACCTCAATATTCTTAATCAGTAAGAATGTCTCAATGATAATAAGCCACAGTCCTTGGCATTTCTCAGGGGGACTTTGTTCTGACTTCCAAGGGAACCCTGGCTAAAGGGTTTATAATGAAGAAAAGGCATGAAAGTCCCCCTTCAACTGACTTAGAAAAATTCAATGAAGAAAACTTCCATGCCCTTTCTCCATCTGCTGCTGGTCATGCTACCATTACTGACAGATGCCACAGCCCTCCCACAGTGGTCACGCCCTCTTCCATGCTAACCCTACTGATGGGCCAGTGTAGGTATCAGCTGTGAAGGATATCAAAGGTTGCCAACCAGTCTGCTCAATCAACTTATCTTTGAGTCTCCCCTTGGTAGCTGCCCCTCCTGGATCATCTCTGTTGCTCTTATTCAGTCCTGACATGTTGGTCTACTAACCACTCTGTGTTGTCCAGCCCCAGGCCCACTTAAAGAGATGCCCTGCAACAGCAATTAGAAAAGAATGCCAATGCTAGAATCAACGGGCAATACCTAATCAGGACAGAATAGTAGATCTGATCTGAACATCCTAAATCTGTCCCAGCTATAGTGAAATACATATACAATTACCTTTAGGAAAGAATGACCAGTGCTTAGCCTCTGCAATCAACTCAGAAGAGTAATTCATACTGACCTCCTTAACCAAGGAGTCATCCACTGGGACATTAAGTGATTCACAGATTTTAAAGAACATGTCTCTGTCCACATATCCTGAAGCTTCCTTGTCGTAAATTTGAAATGCCTCACGAATGTTGTCTTTGCATGAGTGATCTTTCAGTTGATTCTGAACTGTGTCTATTAATGCTTCCAATTCCTGCACTCCTGGATCCTTTTCAGTTTGCTTGCTGGAGAGAAAGGAAGGAAATGACTGCACGTGGTATTTATTCTTGACCAATCTCATCTCAGTGACCAAAGTTCCTACTTGATGAAATCAGGGAAGCTTCTAATCCCAGCTTTGAGACTGAGCTGACCAATGACTGAACACTTGCCCACAGGCCGATAGCTGACCTCCACATCAGGAAGGCCTGATTAGGGGCAGTTTTTGAATTTCCTCCCTTCTTGCTCAGCCTCCTTTCCTGCCATCTGTTAATCACTGCACTACAAGGAGGCAAATCTAATACCACCACCATGCCAAATTTGGTATCTGTGGAAATCACATCATTGTCTCTTACTGATGTTGCAGATTAATGTTTCCTCACCTACAGCTAAATGCCTGAGTGATATATATAGAGAGAGATGATAGATAGATAGATACAGATATCGATATCGATCTGCAGCCAAGAATCAACCTTTTATACTTTTAATATTATTCCCTGTCCAATTCACACTGAATTTTGTGAAAGGTTATCTATGGAAGCTAAGAGATTGCTCTGTGACGTGGAGTGAGAAGTTTGAGCTTAGCATTTACTGAAATTAAGAGAGAATAGGAAGATGGCCGAATAGGAACAGCTCCAGTCTCCAACTCCCGGCGCGAGCGACACAGAAGACCAGTGATTTCTGCATTTTCAACTGAGGTACTGGGGTCATCTCACTGGGGAGTCCCAGACAATCGGTGCTGGTCAGCTGCTGCAGCCCGACCAGCGAGAGCTGAAGCAGGGCGAGGCACTGCCTCACCTGGGAAGCACAAGGGGGAAGGGAATCCCTTTTCTTAGCCAGGCGAACTGAGTCACACGACACCTGGAAAATCGGGTAATTCCCACCCCAATACTGCGCTTTAAGCAAACGGGCACACCAGGAGATTATACCCACACCTGGCCGGGAGGGTCCCACGGCCACGGAGCCTCCCTCATAGCTAGCACAGCAGTCTGCGATCTAACCACAAGGCAGCAGCGAGGCTGGGGGAGGGGCGCCCGCCATTGCTGAGGCTTAAGTAAGTAAACAAAGCCGCTGGGAAGCTCGAACTGGGTGGAGCTCACAGCAGCTCAAGGAAACCTGCCTGTCTCTGTAGACTCCACCTCTGGGGACAGGGCACAGCTAAAAAACAACAGGGGAAGCAGCAGAGGCCTGTGCAGACCCGAACGACTCTGTCTGACAGCTTTGAAGAGAGCAGTGGATCTCCCAACA
>NW_016814088.1:399327-427163 GCF_001698545.2 Rhinopithecus bieti
AACATCACACACCGGGGCCTATCATGGGGAGGGGGGAGGGGGGAGGGATTGCATTGGGAGTTATACCTGATATAAATGATGAATTGATGGGTGCTGACGAGTTGATGGGTGCAGCACACCAACATGGCACAAGTATACATATGTAACAAACCTGCACATTATACACATGTACCCTAGAACTTAAAGTATAATAATTAAAAAAAAAGAGAGAATAGTAGCACAGGGTGTTGGGAAGACAGCGGTCTAACCCTTTGAAACACAACCATAATAAGTAGAGGCTCAATTTTTATTTCCTCTGCAAATGAAGGTACAGTTATAAAATTAAAAAGTTTAGAGCTGAAAGATTCCCTCATATTTCATCTTTATAAATCCTTTTAGAACAAAATGGGCCAAATAAACTCAGTAAGCATTCTTCCCTCTTTCAGTGATGAGAAAACACATCTGAAGAACTGAGTGACTGATCCCACATCCCATGTCAGCGGCAAGACTAGCACTCACATCCCACTCCAGTTCCAATATATTCTCTCAATTGTGCCCAGTCACCTCTCCCTGAATTCCTCTCCTTCCATAACTTGAAAACTGTCAATCTACCATTGCTTTTCTGTATTTATTTTTCTTGTGTATAATATTTTTAAAGTTCACTGTTGCAAATAACCTCTTTTAACTTATTTCCCCTTTTACCTGCTGGCAAGTCTTGCTGGGGAAGGTATAAAGTGGAATAACCTTTCAGGAAAAATTTGGAAACATGAAGCAACAGTCCAGCAAATAATCTCAAATAATTTATCCTAAGGAAATAATCATGGGTTGTATGCAAAGATACATCTATAAGATTGTTTTGAGATAGCCCAAATGTCCAAAAATAGGGGATTAAATAATTTACACTACAATAAAGGAACAGAATAATACTGTAGCCATTGAAAATGCTGCAGAAAGAGTATAAAGATATTTTTAGTGAGAAAATCAAGACATAAATGTATGTATAGAGTGTTACCTTGTGTTATAAAAGTTGTGGGGCAATAAGGGTATGTACTTAAAGTTGTTTATATTATTTAAAGAAACTCTGAAAAGATATTCAAAAAAATCAATGAAAGAGGTAGTTACCTATGGGGAGTGGAGGGTAAGAAGTAGGTACATGAAAGATGGGGTAGGAGCAAAGCTTCTCCTTGGTCCCTTCATATATATGTCTTAAAATATTTCATTTCACAAGGGTTCATGATAGACTATCAAGTGAAAAAAGCAAAATAGTATTACAGAATTTTCTACTTTATATGCATCTTTAAAAAACAAAATATTAGAAGTAGTTATCTCTGAGTTATAAGATTTTCAAAAATTTTTGCTATTTTCCATTTCTATTACCTAGATTTTATTCCCTAAATTTTCACATGCTGGTCATGTGTTACTTTTGTAGTAAGCCAAGAACAATAAAAATTGTAATAATCCCCAATATCTAAATGCTCTCTGGCATTATTCATTATAGAAGCAGAATATGTTTATCTGATTAATGTAATTCAAATCATATATACTAAATTATGAATGACCACCAGGGAGCTATTTTAGTGGCAGGAAGCAGTCAAACCTCAATCTTCCATGTGTTTCCAAGAACTAGAGCCATGAAACATATAAAGTTAAAATGTGATCATCCAATCATTTGGGGAAAGAGACAATAACTCTCCCTTTCCCGAAGAAGCTAGATTCCCATTCTCCTTTATACAGCAGGAAAAATGCCCATGGCATCTGCTGCCTTTGAGTAAGATGGAGTAAATTCACAGATAGATAGCAACAGGTGGTACTGTTTAAGGAAGAGCTAGTTAAAGTTACAGCCCTTACTTATTGCCAAAGCCCAAGTCAGGGCACATTCTGGAAAAGAGCTGCAAGTTACAGGGCAAGCTTTGCTCACATGGGTCAACAAGAAAACACAGGGGCCAGCTGGTTATGCCCAACAGGGACTGCCAACTGAGAGGTGGCTGGAGGTCCTAACATGCTGGGTGAAGACTCTGTGCCAAGCCCTCCAATGACCTTCCTTAACTTCCATAAAAGTGAACGTGCTTTATAGAGTGGCTAATCTTCCAGAGGTAAGAGGGATGTCACAGTTTTCTGTGTGCTCTTCAAATACTTTGCTATGAGCATCCTGGCAAAGTTCTCCACTTAGAAAATGAGACAGATAAGCAAAAAGAAGGAATAAGGAAGAGTTAGAAAGATGAAAATGACAATGGCTTCATTTTTAGTTGTACAAAGTGTGAGATGCTGGTGGCTCAGATGAACAAAGACATGTTGAAAATAGATTCAGCAGAATGGTCAGGAGAGCAATTCAGATACTGCAACGTCTAGAAAGTTTAGAGAAGGCAAGCAAGAGGACAAAAAACAGGACCTTGAGAAATGCCAACCTAGTAGACAGAAGTAGGAAAGACACACAGAATAGGCTTTAAGAGAGCTAGGACTACCAAAAACTTTGAGTTTCCAGAACTCAAAAGAGGATTTTAAAAGAGGGGTGGTAAAGAGTAATCAATATTATATGCAGATCAGAAAAACTGAACACTAGATCAAGGGGCCAGCAAACTATGACACCCAGGCCAAAGTCAACCTGCTGCCTATTTTTTATACATAACTTTTTATTGAAATACAGCCACTCCTATTCATTTACATATTGTCTATGGCTGCTTTCATGCTGTAAGGGTAGAATTGAGTAGTTACGCCAAAGAAGGTATGATCCATAAAGCCTAAACTATTTACTACCTGTCCCTTCACTAAAAAAAGAAAAAAAAATTGACAACCCTTGCTCTCAGAGAATAGATTATGAGCTCCCTATTCTCTTATATAATTGTCTAAGCATTTAATGTAAGGTTTGGTATATGGTATAAGCTCAAATATCTGTTGAATGAATGACTAAATGAGAAGAGTCCATTATACTTGGAAACAATCAATGACCTTCAAGAAAGAAATTTATGAAGCAGTCATTTAAAAAAGTCATAAAGATTCTGGAGCAGTCAGGAGGGAAGTGGTTACAGACACAAAATAGAAGAATTGGATTTGAAGAAATAGGAGGAGTTACTTATCTCTGACAAAAGAAGGTAAAGAGAAGAAGAGTGATAGTAGAGAAACATTCTAAGATGAAGGGTGAGAAAACTGATGAAGCCCACATTGGATCATTTGATCTCATATTTGAAACCAAATCACTTCCATTTCCTTAAAGAAAATGAGAATATTTGGACAATTCTCATGGGAAAAGTAGCTGGAAGTGAAAAAGAAAAAGATTAAAAAGATCATTGAGTAAGAGAGTAGGGTCCTCTTGAAGCTGAAGCGCACAAAAGGGCATGTTAATGGAACAAGAATAATACATATGAACAAGTGTGTGTATGTATCTATGCTATTCACACATGTGGATTTCCTGTGGAGGGTAGGTTAGTAAGTGTGTGCATTTGCTGTCCTTAAGTCTGAGTTCAAATACTGCAATGAGGACCCCAAACCCAAAGAGAATTTAAGACCTTGAAGATGAAGTTAATACTCAGTTACCTGTGCATTATTCTAATTTTCTGGCTCAGAGAAAGCAAATGGCCAACTCCAAATTTCATCATCTTGGAACTGACAATTGACAAAAACAAACAGTACTGGTCTGACAAGTACTCATGATCCCCTTTCATGACTCTGCAATGAGTGGCAAAATATATTTGTAACTGCATTTCCTTAGAGCAGGATTCTTTATCAGATGGGTGAGTCAAGAGCTAAATGCAGAATAGCTAGGAGACACAGAAGATGTGACCATGGATTCTTATCATCTCCATGCATTTTCCCTAACTCATCTCTCTGATCCATCACAAGAGAAGAAAGGGAGAGTGAGGATCAAAATGAGGATGGCAATGGATCTCTTAACCCATGTTGTAGTCCATTTATGTTGCTATGAAATAACTAAGGGTGGTAATTTATTTAAAAAAAAAAAAAAAAAAAGAGGCTTATTTGGCTCAGAGTTCTGAAGACTATATAAGGAACATGGTACCAACATTTGCTTCTGGTAAAAATGTCAGGCTGCTTCCTTTCATGGTGGAAGGGAAAGGAGAGCAGACATGTGCAGAGATCACATGATAAGAGAAGAGGCGAGCGAGAGAGAGTAGGTGGTGCCAGGCTCTTTTCAACAACAGTTCTCATGGGAACTACAAGTGAGAACTCATTCCTATGAGAATGGCACCAAGCCATTTATGATGGATCTGCCCTCAGGATCCAGACACCTTCCATGAGGCCCATCTCCAACACTGGGGATCAAATTTCAACATGAGGCTTGGTGGGGCCAAACAAACCATATCCATATGGCAACCTAAAATTTGAATTTCTCCTTATTTTTATTGATATCATGTTCTAAGAGTCACAGTGGTATCTTTTCCTCATTACTGCATTTTAAAAAACTTAAATTACTAAATTTAAAAAAAATGTTAAAGATGATTTAATTAGTGGTATGCTGAAGCAAGAAGCTTTCCAGTGTCTGCTGGTATTTGCATAAACAAGGGACAATTACAGAAAAAAACTTTTGGGAAGTATTAGAATATATGACTATGAATATGAAGTAGGTCTTTAATGCTGGTCAGCCACCAAACTATGCTTCTCCAGTCTGTTTAGCCTCCACTTTCCTGGACAGCTATCATATTTGTTTAAGTCCTGAGGCAATTTTTTTTTTTAATTAAAGATGTATCCATGAAATGAGACAATTTTTTTTTTTTTTTTTACATTTTAACATCTCTGGAATTAACATGCATTTTTCAATTAATGGTGAATATGGATTATATTTGGAAATTTTTTCTTTCTTAGTAGTAGCTAATATATGCTGTTTTAAATTTTATTTTATATTCATTTTGTTGATATTTACATATTCAATAAAAAGAGAATTTCATAACTTCTCCTCTCTCCTGAAACCTCCAACATCTCCCTCTATCCTCACTCTTTCTACTGCACTACTATCAGGAAACAATCACAAGGGCCTTCCAATATCTACCCACCTACTAGCATCTGAACCCACATATCCTGCCTGCCTTTTGCCTGTTGCCCTAGATCAAGGTTTTAAAGAGTAATCCCAGGACCTGTGGAGGTTCCCAAGACCCTCTGGGGGTCTGTGAAGTCAAAATTATTCTTGTGATAATACTTAGTCATTTATTTATCTTTTTACTCTTGTTTTCCCATAAGTACACAATGGAGTTTTCCAAAGGTCACACAACACAGGCTATCACAGCAGGCAGAATACAAAAGCGCATGAAAATCTAGTCATTTTCTATTACTAAAGTCAGATATTAAGAGGTTTGCAAAAATGTAAAGCACTATCACTCTTCTCACTCGATTTTCTTTGTAAAATATAGGTTTTTTCCACAAAATTATGTTATTTGTGTTAACATGAAATGGGTTTACTGTTTTCAAAATAAATTAATATTTGAAAATTTTCAGATACAATTTCTAATATGCTAAATGGCAATAGATATAAACACATAAAACTCTTTGGGGCCCTCAATAATTTTAAGGGTATAAAGGTGTCTCAAGACCCAAAAGTTTGAGAAATACTGCCCTAGGTGAATGGTTGGTGCTTCTATCTGAAGCCAATTCCTCCACTTAAACCCCATCCTCTCACAAACTCCAGAAATTCTCCCTGCTCTCTCACACACTTATCAATGCTTTCCTCTCTATGGAATCATTCCCATTAACATACAAACATGCTATTTCTTCTATGTTAAAACGAAAGCAAAAACAAAATAAAACAAGACCTTCTCCTGACTTTACTTTCTCTGCCAGCTGCTGCCTCATTTCTCTGTTGTCCTTTGCACCAAACCTCTCCAAAAGAGTAGTCTCCACTCTGATCCAGAATTCCTCTCTCCCATTCTCTCTTAAATCTACGCCATTAGGTTTTCCCCGTCTTCCCATTCCGCTGAAACTCCTCATTAGGTCTCCAAGGTCCCCAATTCCCTTAATATTGCTAAATCCCCATTTGATATACTGAATCATTCTGAGGTTGGAAGTGGGACTCAACTCTGGAGGCTCGGCTCAGACACAGGACCAAATTGAGGACTAGCTAAAATAGGTCTGGGGCAGAAGCAGCTTTCCGTAAGACATGCCCACCAGTGCTCCATATCAGTTTACCACTGCCATGACAACATCTGGAAGTAACCACCCCTTTCCATAGCAATGACACGAACACCTGGAAGATACCACCCTTTTCCTAGAAATTTCTGCATAAACTGCACCTTAATGTGCACATAATAAAAAGTGGGTATAAATATGAGTGCAGAACTGCCTTTGAGCTACTATTCTGGGCACAATGCCTAGGGGGTATCCCTACTCTACAAGGAGCAGAACCTCAGCTGCTGCTGTACACTGTTGCTTAAAAACAGTTGCTGTTTAACAGCACCAGCTCTCCCTGGAATTCTTTCTTGGGAAAAGCCAATAACTCTCCCTGGCTGAGCCCTAATTTTGAGGCTCACCTGTCCTCCATCAAGTCTGTCTTCCTTGATATGAAGGCATTTCTCAGTTTGCACAGTTCCAAGATGCATGAATTTCGACTACCACCATTTAGTAAAATAATCCATTCCCTCAACAACATGGTTCAAATTTCAGTCAACACAGTTATTAACTATGAGTAATTGCATAAAGTACAAACTTATCTGTCAGAACTTTAGTTCACTAACCACAATGTAAATAAACAGATGCATATCACCATCAGTGACAATTACATCACTTCTTTCAAAGTCTGTTTGTGACTGGTCACTGTATATTTGTTTTATAGTTCACACAGACAGTAAAGTGTGTAGCTATGTTGTCTCCTTGTCTCTCAGTGATACACAAACTGTATTTTACAAAAATGGATAATGAAAAGAGAGAATTGGCCAATAAGGATGAAAGTACAGCAAAGATGCAAGAAGTGAATTCAAGTCAAATATAAACGGAGTTACAGAAGAGAAAGCTGACTGTAGGAATGTCAACACAGCTGCCTTTCAAGAGCCTCTAGATGTGCAGCCAGTGGAAACTGGTGAAGGCAAACCTATCAACACAAATGAGAAAGGTGGTTGTAATGAAAAGAATGAAGATATCCCAGATGCCTGTAAAATGCTTCACATTAAAAGAACTCTCAGAGATATTTCATTCTCATTAAAAGAAGTCTAAGAGATATAACATTGAAAGCAAAAATCATAAAATGTTGGAAGTTGATCCATCTTAAACAGGAATATGACAATTCACCAAGGCATAGAACAGATGTTCACTCCGTATCATAAGTTATACAATGAGAAGTAGGCAAGTGCTGCTCAAACCGCTTTTGATAAAGTTTTTATAAAGCAATAAAACACTTTAATTCTTAATGTCATCAATGTTTTAAATTTCAGTGTGCTAAGTGAAAATTAGTTTTACTATTTTTTCATGTTCTTATACATTTATAACCATCAAAGTTTTAATATTGTGACAATTTTTTTTTTTTTTTTTTGAGACGGAGCCTTGTTCTGTTGCCCAGGCTGGAGTGCAGTGGCGTAATCTTGGCTCACTGCAACCTCCGCCTCCTGAGTTCAAGTGATTCTCCCACCTCAGCCTCCTGAGTAGCTGGGATTACAGGTGTGCACCACCATGCCTGGCTAATTTTTTTTGTATTTTTAGCAGAGACGGGGTTTCACCATGTTGGTCAGGCTAGTCTCGAACTCCTGACCTCATGCTCCGACTACTTTGGCCTTCCAAAGTGCTGGGATTACAGGCATGAGCCACTGCGCCTGGCAGTGACAAAAATTTTTAAAGGGCACAGAACAATTGTACATTTTCCCTTTGATTATTAAAATTGTTTTGCATGTTATTTTTTTACAGTCCTACGCTACCATGTAAACAAGGAACTACCTGTAATTTCTTCATTTGGCATGCAGGATGGCATCCACATTCACTTGGTTTTCTTCCTGTTTCATTGGTTTTCCTTTCCAGTTTCCTTAACTCTAAGTGTTGGTGGACCCCAGAGCTTAGTTCTTGGAGCCATTCTTTTCTTTATCTATACTAACTCCTTTAGAGACTTCATCCAGGCCAGGAACAGTGGCTCATGCCTGTAATCCTAGCACTTTGGGAGGCCAAGGAGGGAGAATCACTTGAGCCCAGGAATTCTGGGCAACAAACTGAGACCCCCGTCTCTACCAAAAATTTAAAAATTAGCCGGGCATGATGGCATGTACCTGTAGTTCCAGCTACTTGAGAAGCTGAAGTGGGAGGATCTCAGGAATTTGAGGCTGCAGTGAGCTATTACTCCACTATCAGCATTGCATGCCAGCCTGGGTGACAGAGCGAGATCCTGTCTCAAGAGAGAGACAGAGAGAGAGAGAGAGATGTCATCCAGTCTCACAGCCTAAAATATCACTATACGCCAACAACTCCCACATTTATATTGCCAGTCCAGACCTCTCACTCAAACTCCAGATTTACATATCCAACAGACTATATGTTCTTGACTTGGCTGTCTTAAACCTAATATACAATATATCCAGAACTGAAATCATCACCCCAACCAACAAAGAAGGCAACTGTTCTACCCACAGCCCGCATCTTCCCCATCTCAGGTGATCGCAATTTCTTCCTTCCAGTTGCTCAGGCCAAACATCTTGGAGTCCTCCTTAACTATTCTTTTCCCCTCACATCCCCTAGAAAATCTGTCTGAAGTCCAATTGGTGCTACCTTCAAAATATATCCAAATCAGACCACTTCTCCCCACCTCCACTGATACCACCATCCTAGGCCCAGTCATCACCATCTCTTGCCTGGAATACTGCAATAGTCTCTTAACTAATCTCTCTCCTAATCTATTTTCAATAAAACAGCCGGAATAGTTCTTTTAAAATATATATCAAATCTTGCCACTCCTCTATTCAGATGCCCCTGCTCCCAAAGGCTCATTTCATTCAGAGAAAAAAGCCAGCACCTTTCCAAAGACCTAGTAAGTCCTACACAATCTAGCCCATTGTTAATTTTCTAATTCCATCTCCTACTCCTCTTCCTCTCACTCACACCATTTCAGCCACCCTCACTGGCCTACTTCTTCCCAATGTTCGTTGAATACTTTAAGCAAGATATGCTAGCATTTAGGGCCTTTGCATGCACCATTTCCTCTTCCTGAAAAGCACTTCCTCCAGAAATCCACCCAGCTAACTCCCCTCAAGTGGTTGTTCAATGTCACCTCAAGGTACAACCACATACCCTGACCTACCTTCACAACCTACTGCCACTCTCCAGAAATACTTATTACTCTTAATTTGCTCCATTTTTTACAGCATTCATCACCCAATATACTGTATAATTTATTTGTGCTATTGTCTATTTCCTGCTGCTTGGAAGGTCAACTCAATGTGGGAGACAAATTCTTGTCTGCTTTGTTTACCGATAAAAGTCCATGGGCCTGGTGATAGTCTCTGACACATAGTAGGCATTTAATAATTATAGCTGACCCTTGAACAACAAGAATTTGCGTTGCACAGGCCCACTGATACCTGGATTTTCTTCTGCTTTGCCACCCTTGAGACAGCAAAACCAACCCATCCTCCTCAACCTACTCAACATGAAGATGAGGATGAAGACCTTTAAGATGATCCACATCCACTTAATGAATAGTAAATAATTTTCTCATTCTTATGATTTTCTTAATTTTATTTTCTCTAGCTTACTGTATTGTAAGAATACAGGATGCAATACATACGACATAGAAAATACGTGTTAACTGTTTATCAGTAAGTCACAAGTCACAAGTAGGCTATTAGTAGTTAAGTTTTGGAGTGTCAAAGTTATACATGAATTTTCAACTGTGCAGAAAGGCTGGTACCCCTAACTCCCACACTGTTCAAGGGTCAACTGTATTTGCTAAATAAATAAAGTTGAAAAAGTTCTAAGTTATTACACTGACACAGGGAACCTTCTGTTTATGTCTAATTATTCCCACCTGGTGAGAGAAATCGGCAAATCTAAAATGTGTTTACTCAAAGTCAGAATTAATTCCTGAATATCTTGAGTGTGCCAAACCCTAGCAATCAAACACATACCTTTCTGATTCTGAAGCAGGCGCTTCTAGCTTTCGGACATGTTTCTGAACTGACGCGAGTGCTTCTGGTGAATACTGGGCAGCATTGCTCTCCATGTATTTCAAAACATACTCGTCTGTATCAAGGATGATGAACCGATGACCAAATACTGGAGAGAAGGTAGCAGTACACTTAGCTTGGTGATGTTCTCTCACGCAATCAGAAGTAAAATAGTATTAACCTTCCTATGATAAATTCACAGTTATGCATTTATGACAGAAACTAATGAGCTTTCTTTAAATGACATACTAATATGCAGTCACTTGCTCAGTATTTACAAAACTTACTGTCGACATCTGTAGCCAACAAATGCAATCAACTTAGAGTTTAATTGATTAGGAAGGCGATTAACACATTATACCATATATACAAGGATAGTAGCTTTATCTCAGTTGCAGTATAATCTAATTGCTTCTTACAAGGGTAAAACGAATTAAATTCCAACTAAGAACTCATTCAGGCAGCCAGTAGGAAATTCTGGACTGTATTTAGACCTACCCTCAATCACAGCACCAATGAAGAAGTCACTGGGGCCATAGTAGATAGGGTTGTCCACTGTAGAGTATGGTTTAACAACTTTAGTCCTGCCAAGGTACTTGCCACCAATGATACCAGAATTGCGAACAGGAGGCTCAAAGATACTGATCATGTCAGTAGCTAGAAAGTAAGAGAAGACAAATCTCCGGTCTTTGTCTTCTGGGATGGGGGATTCCTACAAAGGTGAAGAAAAGAGGATATTATGAAGGTTCATGGTCTATGCAGATGTGCAAACTTAAATGCCTACAGGGGCCAGGTATAGGATATAAATGAAGCAGTCTGGGTTCTTACAATATAAACAAACCATCTATGGGGGAACTCTGGTGTCTCTGGGAAGAACATGCCTCATCTAAGGGAGGCTTCCCAAGGGAGGCCGCACCAACACAACTCAATGGCTGCCTTGTGAGAATGTAGGCCCAATGTTGCTAGATCTTTCAGTTTTTCAAAAGATAAAAATGTGGATTACTATTTTAAACCTCTGATTTTAAAGTACTGACTCCAACTCTTTTAAAGCACCATGAAGCCCAAACAAACACAGTATACTAGAGCATATATGTGGGCTACATTCTGACCACAGGCTGCTAGCTGAGACCTGTTGGCTGATACTATGTTCAACTTCATGAACACTAAAGTAAGGTTTTGTTTTTTAAGCAAATGTATATACATAATGTAAAAAAAAAAAATTAAAAAGAGGGGATAAGAGTAATATAAAATCAAAGAATTGAAAGTGATTCTGAGAAACTACCTTGTAGACAAGACTTTTTCTAAACCAAATTGCAGAGTGATCACACAACCCCTAAGAAAGAAATTCCAGGTCCAACAAACCTTAATACAGCTCTGCTTATTCCTAAAATCCACTCATACTGTAACTGTAGCACATCTTCTCTTTAAGCCCATGGGATTGTTCTTCCCATAGATGTATGGGAAGATTATGTACATACATAATAGATGTAATAGTTCTTCATCTATTAAAGAAGTCATTAGATTTTTCTCTTAGTGAAATAATCTTCTCATATCATTCCCTCATCTAATAGTTTCCAAATCATTTGGATTGTACACCCCATGTAGTAAAAATATAAATGTTAAACAATCACAATATAGTTAATAAAAATCAAATCATATCACTCCTCTGCTCTCAAACCTTCAAAGAATTCTTGTCACACTTAGAATAAAATACAAAGTTCTAAGCAGGGGCATACCAGGGCCATTGGGGGTGACAATAGTAATGGTTTACCATGGCAGGAAAGAGTACTATAAAACTTAAAAAAAAATTATTGTCTTTATTGGGAATGAGGTTTACATTTATAGAAAAGCTGCATAAATATTACAGAGAATTCTCATGCCCCTCACCAAGGTTCCCCTAATGTTAACATCCTATATAGCCATTAGTGCAATTATCTGAACCAGGAAAATAACAATAGTATGATATTAATAAATAAACTACAGTCCTTATTCAAATTTCACCTGTTTCTGACAAATGGTCTTTTTGTTTCAGGATCCCATCCAGGATCCCACATTGCATTTAGTTATTATTTCTCTTTAGTCTCCTCCAATATGTGATAGATAGTTCCTCAGTCTGCCCTTCTCTTTCATGACTTTGACACTTTTGAAGACTACTGATCAATTATTTTCTTGAATGTTCCTCATGCATCTCATTTTTGCATTTTTGGCAAAAGTATCCCAGAAAAGATGTCATGTCTTTAGTGTATACCAGGGAGTTTATGAAGTCAATATATCTTATTATGGATGACACTAACCTTGATCACTTGGTTAAGATTTCTGCTGGATTTCTTCCCTTAAAGTTACTGTATTTCCCTTTGCAATTACAAAACATCTTGTGGGAGATGTTTTGAGATTATGGGAATCCTATTCCTCCTCAAAGGTTTTCCCACTAATTTTAGCAGCCATTGCTGGATCTTATCTGCAACCGTGATTACAGCAGTGTGCATAATGATAATTTTTCTACTTCCCACTTTTGTTTTACACTTATTAACTGAAATTCTACTGTATGGAGGAGCCATCCCTTTGGGGAAGAGTATCACTGATGTTTAGAATTACAGGCAAATGATAATAAGAAGAAACAGACCAACTTTCAGTTGGTTTTATTTTTAAATTATCTGCAGCTTGTTATCTATACTTTCTTGTTACCTGGACTGCTCCCATCAGCCCATTCCTCTGGCCTTGTTATACCACTGGTTGCAGAGCCCTGGCTGGCCCCCGACCTGTCATTTCCACCTTTTTGCCCTCCATTCACTGCACACTGTCTTGGTCTTACATGCAGCTCTCTCAGATATTCCCCTGGCTGGCTCCCTCAGCTATTCCTTTGGTTTCTGCTCTGCTATGACCTCCTCAGAGAGGCTTTCCCCATTCTGCTGATATAAATGAGCCCCCTTCCCATCATTCTCTGTCTTGCTTTATTTTTTACAGCACGTTACTACCTATCCTTATACAATGTATTTATTTGACTAGAATGTAAGCTCCATGAGAGCAAATATTTGTCTATCTTGTTCTCCACTGTACCTTTGGTATCTAGAACCATATCTAGCCCAGAGTAGTCCTTTAATATTTATTGAATGAATTAATAATTAAACATATGTTCTTCTATATAAACATAGTTTGTGCATTAAAAGGCACATATAAAAATATCAGAGGCTATAAAATAAATGCACTCATAGTAAATAAACAGAGGCTGTAATATTTTCTTGACAAACACCACAGATGGTACTGTCTTGCATATCTCTTGGAAGACATTCAGCTGCTTTGAAGATCACAGTTCAAATCATGTTTCTTATGCTCTTCCAAAGCTTTGCCAAGTTTCTCAGCCAGCACTCCACTCTCAGTCCCAGAGAGTTTACCAGCATACTTTTACTTAGGCACCAATTGCCTATCAGAACTTAGTATACATTGTTTTCTCAGAACACATCCCGTGTCTTTGTCTGACCTCCATGGGACTTAATTGTCTCTGATCATTTCTCTAGCATATTCCCTTCTTTTTGAATTTCCATATATTTTCTTTTGAAGTCCCCCACCTCACTCATAAACCTTTTCCCCTTATTGTCAAGCACCCTTTCTTCCTCAAGAACTTTTGTGATGAGTCTAATGAATACATTCTCTATTTCATCAAATAGGTCAGGGGAAAACATCTGAAAATTACCATGACCAGAATATCACTTCTTTTTTCCTGCCCACATGAAGATATCCACTATTTCTTTACTAATAGTTCTGTTGGCTTTCTTTTAAATTTTTTTACTGTGAACAGTAACACAGAGAGAAAACTACAAAAAAACCCAAAACAACAATAAAAATACCAAAATGTATGGCCGAAAGAATTTTAATGAAGTGAACAACCATATAACCACCATCCAGGTTAAGAAACGGAACGCTGACAGAACCTCCCAATCAATATTCTATCCTTCCCCTACTGAACAGGTCATTGCTTTGAATTGTATGGTTTTCTTTAGTTTTGCTACAAAGCAGACATCCATAAAGTTTTGTTTTGTCTGCTTTTTAATCTTCATATAAACGAAATTACATAATATGCATGCATTCTTTTGTGTCTGGATTCTTATATTCAAAATTATGTTGATGTGATTCAGCCATGTTGTTATTAGTAGCTGTAGTTCATTAATTTTCACTGAACAGAAATCAAATTATGACACAAATAGGCCATAACTTATCCCGTCTCTTGTAGTAGACATTTAGGTCTATTTTTGCTATTATGAATTATGCTATTATAAACATTCTTATCTTTTGGTACACATATATTGCACCCTTAGCACAATCTAATATATTTGATTATGCCAAAGTGTTTTACAAAGTGGGTATACTCTCTTAGTAAAGAGTATGAGAGTTCCTATGGTTCCATATTCTCATCAACATATTAATGATTCTGATGGGTGGGTAGAGGCAACTCACTATGATTGTAATCTGCACTTCTTTAGTTACTAACAAGCAAAGCAACTTCTCATATGTACATATTTTTAAAGACAGAGTTTCTGTTGCCTGGGCTGGAGTGCAGTGGCAGATCATAGCTCACTGCACCTTCGAACTCCTGGGTTCAAGTGATCCTACCGCCTTAGTGTCCCAAGTAGCTGGGACTATAGGCACATGCCACCATGCCCAACTAATTTTTTTTTATCTTTGTAGAGGTAGGGTCTCATTATGTTTCCCAGGCTGCCTTCAAGTGATCTTCCTGCCTCGACCTCCCAAAGTGCTGGGAAAACAGGTGTGAATCACTGCACCTGGCCCTTCTTGTATGTTTAGTTGCCTCTTGGATATCCTCTTTTGTGAAATGCCTGTTCAAGTTTCTTGCTCATTTTTCTAAGTGATTTCAGAGAGTTCTTTACATATTCTGAATATAAGATCTTAGTTGATTTCTGTATTAAACATCTGCTCCCACTTGAAGCTTGCCTTTTTTTACACTCTTAATGCTGTTTTTTGGAAGAACAGAAAGTTTTCATCTTAATGTAGTCAAATTTATCCATTTTATTTTATTTTAATTTATTCAGAGCCTCGCTCTGTCACCCAGGCTGAAGTGGAGAGGGGCAATCTCAGCTCACTGCAACCTCTGCCCCCCAGACTCAAGTGATTCTCCTGCCTCAGCCTCTCAAGTAGCTAGGACTACAGGCATGTACCACCATGCCCAGCTAATTTTTTGTATTTTTAGTAGGGACAGGGTTTCGCCATGTTGGCCATGCTGGTCTCAAATTCCTAAGCTGGGGCAATCTGCCCGCCTTGGTCTCCCAAAGTGCTGGGATTACAGGCATGAACCACTGTGCCTGGCCATTTATCCTTTTTTAAAACATGACTGTCTTTTTGTATCCCACTAAATAAATCTTTCCCCACTATAACGTTAAGATTATTTATTGCTAAGAAGTTTTATTGTTTTGCTTTTCACATTTAGATTTTCAATCTACCTAGACTTGATTGCCATTTTTGGTGTGAGATGGAGGTCAAATTTTCTTCTCTTTTGTTACATGAATATCTAATTGTTCTGATATCATTGATTAGAAACATCTTCCTTTCCCAGCCCCTCTGCAGTGCTGTATTTATCATATGTCTTTTCCTGGGCTGTCTATTCTATTCCATTGGTTTGTCTATCCTTGCACCAAAAACATGTTGTTTTAATTACTGTGACTTTTAATACAGAGTGATATTTTGGTGAGCAAAATCCACTGATCTTGCTCTTCTCCAAGAGTATCTTGGCTATTCCTGGTGCTTTGCCTCTCCACTTAAATTACAGAATCAATTTGTCTGTAAAATAAAACATTTTGGATTTTCTGACTGTAATTACTTTTAAACCATAGATCAATTTGGGGAAAATATTTTATAATACTGAATTTTCTAACCAATGAACATGGTATATTCCTTCATTTATTTAGGTCTTCTTAATTTTCTCTCAATAAAATTTTAGGTGTTACATATCTTTTGTATGTAACATATCTTTTGTATATAACACCTAAAAGATATGGAACACCTAAAGTGTTTTTGTATGTAACATCTAGGTGTTACATATATTTTGTATGTAAAAGATATCACATATCTTTTGCATGATAAAGATATATCTTTTAGGTGTTACATATCTTTTGTATGTAACATATCTTTTGTGTGTAACACCTAAAAGATATGTAACACATATCTTTTGTATGTAACATATCTTTTGTATGTAACACCTAAAATATTATACCAAGGAATTTAATTTATACCTAGGAATTTAATATTTTTGATGCTATGGTAAATGGTATTTTTTAACTTTATGTTTTCTTTGTTGCTATTTGTATATTGACTTCCCTAATGTAGAAGTCAGATTCTTTATTTTCTATATATACAATTGTTCATTTTGGATAATGACAATTTTATTTTTTCCTTTTCAATCAGTATGCTTGTTTATTCACTTCCTGTTTCACTGTTCCAGCTAGGACTTCCAGAACAATGTTGACCAGAAGGGGTGATAGCAGTCTTGCCTTGTTCCTAATCTCAGAAAGTACCCTTTCAACATTTCATCACTAAGTAAGCTGTTTGTAGTAGACTTTTCACCATACCCTCTAACAGATTAAGGAAACTCCTTTTTATTCCTTTTTTTATTATTAAGAGTTTTGTTTTATTTTTTACTTTTTTAAACTTTTATTTTAGGTTCAGGGGTATATGTGAATTTCATTTTTAAATCAGATTGATTTTAGCAAATGCTGTTCAAAAGCTAATTTTCTCTTTTATTCTGTTAATGTGATGATTTTCAAAACTGAAACAGACTTTTTTGGCTTATTTCTCATTTTTTGCTGAAAATCTCAATTTTATTCTTTAACATGGTAAACAAAGGGTTTTTAAATTTTTTAAATTGTTTATTTCATTTCATTTCATTTCATTTTTAGACGGAGTCTTGCTCTGTCACCCAGTCTGGAGTTTAGTGATGCAGTCTTGGCTCACTGCAACCTCCACCTTCCGGGTTCAAGTGATTCTCATGTCTCAGCCTCCTGAGTACCTGGGATTACAGGCGCGTGCCACCATGCCTGGCTAATTTTTGTATTTTTTTAGTAGAGATGGGGTTTCAGCATGTTGGCCAGACTGGTCTCAAACTCCTGATCTCAAGTGATCCACCCTCCTTGGCCTCCCAAAGTGTTGGGATTACAGGCGTGAGCCACTGCTCCCGGCTTAAGTTTAAGTTTCATAATGCCAGTATCTGAAGTCCCTATAGGTATATTCTATAGTCTCTTATTTCTGGTCACTTTATGTTATCTTGTCTTGTTTCTGAACACTGTATTATTAATATTGTTACACTGTATTTTTAAAATTCTAGAAATAAATTGAAGCCGAAAATGATGTCATCTGCAGAGAATTTGTTTGCTTCTGACAGTCACCTGGGGTTATTAGAATCCAGGATCACCTTAATCTGATTTGTAAAACTGAGACAATCAGGGACTATAATTCAAAGACAGACAATAGTCCCTTCAAAGATTAGCTACAGACAGACTGAAGCACAGAGGGTTTACCAGGAGCTTCTGCCTTTGACAGGCCCTAAATAGATTCCAATGTTTGTCCTCACAGGTGGGTCTTCTGAAATCAGTTAATGCGCCTAGCGGAAAAATGGCCCCAAATGTCAGGTTCACTTCTGTGGTTCTCATTGTTTCCCTGGTTCTTGTTCTGTGATTCTTCACATCTTGCTAGTTGTTCAGCACCTTCAAGTGGTAACGCACATACACATACACATACATATACATATACGTGCGCGTGCGCACACACACACACACACACACACCCCTCAGCAAGAGGGCTGATCCAAATTATCCGGTCTATCACGGCTAGGAATAGAAGTCCTCTACAAACGCTTTAACTTTTTGTGATATATCATGTTTGACCAGGTTGTTTGTGAGTACAGAAGGCTGCAATCAAAAGAAATTTATCCTTTCTCCTTAGTTAGCAATATCTAACACTATTCATAGCCATTTTTGTAATCAACTTTGTATTAATTTTTCCAGGTTTTTCATGTATCAAAGGTAAGCTTACAATTTTGCAGTTTACAAACCCATATGAGTTCCTTTCCCTTTTCTAATCCTAAGTGTGAAACTAGCTCTTCATCAAAAGAATACTGGGTTGAAAGCCAGAAGGCTGACTTCTAGTCCTACCCCTGTCTAAGCAGCACTGGATCTGGGACAAGATAACTAGCCTTTCTGTTTCTTAAGTTTTGAAACATAAAATGGGTAAAATATTGTATTGCCTTACTCATGGATAATGTGTGCAGAAATAAATTATTTTGCCTACTGAACGAGCAGTTAATGAGTACCTACAAAGTCTAGAAAGACATGATTCCTGCCCTTAAGGAGTTGTAGTTACCATATCATAATTCGACAAGGCGCTTGAATTTTAACAGTAACTGAAAGAATCTAGTACTACAAAACTTTTGTTGGTCAGAATCCTTATGGAGAGTGCTGTAGTTGGCCTACATTTTGCTGTTTTGTTGTTTTCTTAAAAAAATTTGTTTTAGCCAGGACTCCCTTTTATTTAAAGCTTTGTACAATCATTTTCTAAAATCTATTATTCAGTTGTCTTTACCTCAGTTTTTATCTTTTCAAATACATGTATGTAGTTTGAAAAGTCACCTGACACCTCCTACCCCCAGCTCCTAATTCCTATTCCCAGATATAACTTATTTCAACTTCTGCTATTTATGTCCACATTTCTAAGAAAATGGTTAGGTTCCTAGTCTACATTTTTTTTCCATTTTAAAGACCTTATACTTTGAATTTCTATCAATAATTTATCTCATACAATTCAGCTAATTAATGGGATATGCAGCACTTGAGTGTATGTCTATTTCCAACTGCATGCTCTTAACTATTAGTCACATAACCTCTCAAGATATCAGGCAAGATATCACAGGTAAATGCAGAACTTACTAAGACATGGTCCCTAACCTCAAGGAAATCACAGTATATGAAAAAGCCACACAGATACACACATGGTTTGAATATTAAGCAATTTCATAGTTAATAAAAGAGGCAAAAGGTCTGTCAACATTTGAGGTGTTAAGAGTGAGAGATTAATGATCTAAGAAAGATTACTGGGAGAGATAGGACTTGATCTAGGTCTTAGCTCAGGGGCACCATACTTAATACTATCCAACCTCCCTGAAGGCTGGGTACTAGATACAATGGTTGGTTGAGTCAACACATAACTCTGACAGCTGTTAATCTATAGCTTACAGACAAAATAAACAATCGTACGCAGTACTGAGATAGAAGAGAATCTTTAGTATATAAAAATTAGCCTCACCAGTGCAGCCAAATAACGAAGCACCTTGTTATCATTCACCAGCATTTTAATAACATCTTTTTTTGGAGCTTTTGGAATGAGAGCAAAGCAATTCTGAGCAGAATCTTCCACTAGTCCAAAACCATTATAAGGAGGCAACTCCTGGAGATATACAGGAAGCAAGACGTAAGGCAAATGCTACTTGTGTTAAAATTACATTAAAGGTAACTATGAATTTAACGAAAAAAACTCTAGAAAATACTTATTCAAATTTATTTTCTATATAAACAAATACAGTCAGAAAAAACAACTTATCCCCTTCCTCTTCGTGGATTTTGCATCATGTTCAGTGATCACAGAAGTAACTGATGATGCTCTAAAGTAACTCTCAGGGCTGGAGAGAAACTATTGCTGATGTAAACTGACCCCTTACTACAAAAGCAGGACCTAGTCCCACCCTAGTCCCAATGCAAATGACCCTGTAGTCATCCTAGCATGGGTCTGTCTATGACTTCTTTGCTCTAGGATGTGGACCTCACCCTAGCAGACCTGGAAACTGTTTCCTCAGTTCACCCAAAGTAAGACAGAGAGAGAGGGAGGTGGGGAAGGGAGAGGGTGTGGGGGGGAGAGAGAGAGTGAGTGTATGTGTGATAGGGGAAAGGTGGTAAGAACTTGATTCAAGCGACTTTTTCTCCTACTTACATCCATATTTCTAACCTTTTTATTTCTTGATTTCTGCCTCACAGAACAGGATGACAGCTATAGTTTTCTGAGAACTCAGATCCCTTGTCCACACAGGACCCCCTTTCTTCATGAAAAAGTTCAATTTAGGAAATTATTTTTCAGATACAAAGGTTATTTAATGAGTTTGCGTGAAGATATAGGTTGAGCTTGTATGTTTCATTTAGGCTCCATGAAGAGCCTGAAGCATCACTGTAGGATGCTAAGATTTATTTCCCTAAGAACTTTAGGTCAAAGACTAAGTCTTCCTCCTCCTCATCTAATGATAGGCAAACATCAGCAGAGTTATTTATTCCTGACTCCTCTTTGCTATGCTTTCTTAGGAAATTCAGCTTGTAGCACACATTTTCTCTTGTATATACCTCCACAAAATCTTTTTATGTATTATTTTCAGGCACTTTAACAAGTAAGTCCATATAGTCCCTAGTACCATCCATAACAGAGTATTTCTTCAACAACAAAGGACTATTAAATTTGTCCATGGCGTACTACTTGGAACACTGACCCCAAAATCACTAGTTGGGACTGTAGTTAATGTGATAGGCATGGCTAGAATATTACTAGTAGATTTAGCAGATGGAAAATGACCTAATTTGCTTCAATCGCAAAACCACTACTCAGTGAATTTACATGTTACTATGGGCAGAGGAACCCTGAGCTGATGGCCTACGTGCTAAGCAGTTGAGTTTTCTCTGGAGGCTAGGCAGAAACTGCAAAGTGGTGGTATCTGAACTTGCTTTGCACTTGTACCAACAACACACAATGAGAGCATCCTGGCTGGGGGTGCCAGTAGGGAGGTCACTGAGGGTTGAGGATTTTGCAATAAGAAGGTAGCTATAAAGCCTCTGGGCCTTCTTCTCAAATTCCTGTTGTATTTTAACAGACTACCTGTTTTTCCTGAATATACCTCACTTTCCCTGCCTGGAATAAAGACCTTCCCTAAATATCAGTCCATATTCATGGTATCCTGGCATCTTGCTTCTCATACTTTAAGCTACTGCTTGGGTGGGTCCTGTTGTAAACTAGATGAACACTCATCTGACTATGGATATCACACTCCTAGATACTCCTGCTCATATGATCCACTTACCACAGTTTCTGTCTGGACATCTTCAACTGAGCTAGTAGTATACATAGAACCCAAGAGTACCACAACCTTCAGATACTGCTTTCAGGAGCAATCTCCACAGCAGATTAGCTTTCCTAATTCTGGTTTCTTTCTTTTCCCTACCAGTATGCCTCCAGATGGAGCCAGCCTGAGAGAAAACACATCTGGCTATTGCATTTATGTTTACTTATTCCTGATCTAGCAGAGAAGCCTGACTTACAAGTGCCATGTCTCTCGAATTGAATATATCCATTTCATATCTACTTCTACCCCTCCATTGGCTTGGCTCTAGCTTTATCCCTCTAGACTCTGCTACAAATTCCTATCCCTGGTTTCCATTTATGTTATTTAGGGTTAAAATGACTGAGGTGTAATGACTAAAAAGTGTTTGCTGATTAGTAATCGGCATTCTATTTATCTCCAACAAATTTCATGGACAGATGGAATTTGTTTACTATAGAGCTATTTATTATAGAGAAAGTATGGGAAAGAAACTGACCAAAAACTGTAATTAATGTGCCAAATGTATAGATGTTTTATTATATAAAATTAGTTTTATTATACAAAGGGGCTGGGATAGAGCAAAATAACCAACTAAAATCTACAGTAGATCTTCAGTTCCCTCTGCTCTTTATACAGGGCTTCCCTCTCTTTTCTTTACTTCAAGATAGGTTACGAGAAAAAAAAAAAGATGATAGTAATAAGGATGGGGAACAGAGGTATTCTAAGACTCAAAAGCTTTCATCGGCTCAAAAGATAGATCAGGCCAGTGCAGTGACTCATGCCTGTAATCCTGGCACTTTGGGAGGCCAAGGTGGGTGGATCACTGAGGTAGGGAGTTCCAGACCAGCCTGGCCAACATGGTGAAAACCCATCTCTACTAAAAATACAAAAATTAGCTGGGTGTGGTAGCACGACCTGTAGTCCCAGCTACTGGGGAGGCTGAGGCATGAGAATAGCTTGAACCTGAGAGGTGGAGGTTGTAGTGAGCCAAGACTACACCACTCACTTCTGCCTGGGAGATAAAGCAAGACTCAGTCTTTAAAAAAAAAAAAAAAAAAAAAAAAAAAAAAAAAAATAGGTCAAAGTCCTTTCACTAAGCAAAGGGCATCACTATGTTGCAATCTCTCACTACTCTACCTCCTGGTTAGACAACCATCCTTATCTATAAACTGAAGAGGTAAAATAGTTCCCTTGATCAAAATCTAAATCTGATCCCATGCTATTTCCCCCCATATACTGCATCAACTGCTGCCAAAAAACTTAGGGGCAGAAGGTTTATCATAATGATTTTTCTTTTCACAATCCATATACACCAGGAGAGGGTTTATCATCATTCTTAATCAATGAACACATCATTGATAAAGAAATCTATCAGAGAAAAAACTGACAGCAAGAGGTATTATCACCCACACTTCCTTCCAGAAATTGTATTGCCTCTGGGAACTCACAGCATACCAAAATCCAAATCCTTCTTTGTAATCATTTCTATAAAACATTGTTTCTAAAAGTTTTGCCTAAGACACCACTTCTTTTTTGCAGAACACCTTCATAGCCAATTTTCTTCAGTCCAGTTCAAGAAACATATACCTCCTATTTTTTAGGCACTGTATTAGGTACTAGGAGAGAAAGATGAGTAGGACATAGTCTCTGGCCTCAAGGGAGTTACAATCTAGTACAAAAGATTCACTAGCAGATAATTTAATAATAGAGAAGTGCTAGTGGAGAGAGGCAGAGAATACCCCAGGAATAGAGATGAAAGGCTTTTAGCCCTACCTGGAGCTTTAGAAAAGACTTCTTGGAGAGGAAGCCTACACTGGGTATTGGAGGATAAAAAAGAGCTGCATGTAAGAACAGAAAAGTGGTTCAAGGAGGAAGAGCACAAGCAAAAGTTCCTGGGAGTAAAACAAGATGCTGTACTGGCAGAACCACAGAACTCAGTACGACTGGAGGCCAAGTGCAAGCAAGAGGAGCAGCTGTTGGAGGGGAAGGCAGAGCCCTGGCTGGAAGCACTCAATCATTTCATCATTTTTTCATGCCTTTCTTTTGAGGAGAAAGGGCCCAGTGATATTTTACACACACAGTAGTCTTTTAATTTATGAATGGGTGTATTTTAATTATCTTTTAATTGTATGAATAGATGTATTTTCATACATCCATTTCATGAATGGATATCATTTATTTTGTCAATCTCCTCACACTTTTTTTTATAAATAATGCTACAATACACATTCTTCCACATGTTTTTAGAGTCCCCAAAGTATATTTCTAGGTAAAAGACATGAGATACATCTATATCTATATATCATAATATAAACCATATTATGTATGTGTCCTATCATCATATATATCCAATATCATATATATTATAAACCATAATGAGTTATAATATATATATCGAAACAGATATATCTATGTATTTTTTGAGACAGACTCTCACTCATTCTGTTGCCCAGGCTGGAGTGCAATGACGTGATCTCAGCTCACTGCAACCTCCATCTCCCAGGTTCAAGCAATCCTCGTGCCTCAGCCTCCCCAGTAGCTGGGATTACAGGTGCGCACCACCACACCCGGCTTTTTTGTACTTTTAGTAGAGACAAGGTTTCACCACGTTAGCTAGGCTGGTCTCTAACTCCTGACTTCAAGTAATCTGCCTGCCCTGGCCTCCCACAGTGCTGGATTACAGTCGTGAGCCACTGTGCCTGGCCAGAAAATATATATGTTATTTATTTATCAAAATAAAATAGACAACAAATTGCCCTTCAGAAAGTTTCCTCTGATTGGCTTTCCCATAAACAGTATATGAAAATTCCCATTTCTTCATATAGGGCAAACACTGAACATCGTGAATCTTTTAAAATTGAACAGATGCAAAAACATCATTATTTTCATTCTATTTCATTGATTATCAGTTACATTAAGGGTCTTTTCATAATTTTTTTTGCCATTTGTATTTCTTCTTTTGTGAACAACTGTATTACATATACTTTGTCCATTATTTATCGAATATTTGCATAGAAGTCTTTTTTCTTTTTCTTAAATTTCTACCTCAAAAAATTAGTTTTCTCACCACACTAAGAAGTACTATCTGATTACCTGTTTTACCGGAGGTGGTTCCTGCTTGTTCACATCAATACGTGGTAAATCAGTGATTCCAAACTTCTCTTTGTAATACCGTCGAGTAAATGGATCACAATCATAAATGAAGAAAGTTCTTCCAAGGACAGTGAGTGACTTCCCAACAATGAAGTCTTTAGCAGTATACCATTCCAACACTTCTTGGTCAGAGATTTCCAGCACACACTGAGGGAAGTTCTCTAATATAAGATGGTGTTAGAGAGAAAAGAAGAAGGAATGAGCGTGTCAAGAAAGACTTGACACACAACAACCATTCTTGAGAACCTGAGGGAGTGCAGTCTTTTGCTCTGGTCAAGAGTCAGGGTCTCCCCTACATTCCCACTAGAACACATGGCTGTGTATTTCCATCTGTTGATAGGACATATACATAATAAAGTTTTTGTAAAGTCTCTCTCCCATATTCAGCTCAAACTATCACTACAAATCACTAATTTTAGCAAATTAATGCTTAGAAGAAATCACTACAGGAGGAAAGAACAAATGTCCTTCTATAAGGGTAAAGTCTTAGGTCTAGGAAAGATCGAAGTCATTCAGCTCAACTTCCCACCTGTTTATCCATTCATCCAACAATTACTAGTGACCATCATGTACTAGGTGCACTGCTAAACACTGGGATTACAATAATTAACACTGTAGATACAATTCCTGACTTCATGGAGAAAATATTCTGTTTAGGGAGACAGATACTAAAAAATTATATAAATAATGGTTTCATTTCAGTTGTAATCACTGCTATTAGGATACTGTAAGCTAGTCCTAGAGATAGGAGGCAGGGACAGTCAATGAGATGATGACAATAATCCATTCATGTGGGAATAAATAATTGCCAAATGTAGAATCAATCTTGCATTTGTGAAATAATTCCAGTCTTATCTTACTGTTTCATGAGAACTAAGAATTAACTTGTTTAAGATTGATTCCCTGGGCTGGGCACGGTGGCTCACGCCTGAAATCCCAGCACTTTGGGAGGCTGAGGCACTGAGGTGGGTGGATCAGCGAGGTCAAGAGATCGAGACATCTGTTGCCCACATGAGAGATAACCCATCTCACTTACTAAAGATATAAAAAATTTTTTTTTTATTTTTTTTTTAGCAGGGCATGGGGTGGCGCTGTAGCCACGCTACTTGGGAGGCTGAGGCAGAGAGAATACGCTTGATTGGGAGGCAGATATAAGGATTGCAGTGAGCCGGGATTGTCTTCAGTCTGGCTCTTAACAGAGTGAGAGCTCTATGTCAGGACAAATATCAAAAAAAAAAAAAAGAAACGCAGAGAAAAAAAAAAAAAAAAGGTTGATTACCTGCAGCTTGGCATCCAAGGAAATCTTAAGAGTCAATCAGTTCTAGTAGAGTGCCACATCCCATAGTTGTAACCACAAAGCTTTGGCACAGAACCCTGATTACAACGGGGATGAAAAGTAGGCTGATGTTCTCCTAACTGGCAATTACTAAGATTGAAAAACAGGAATAAGGCTAACTTTCTGCTATAACAGGCATAAAATTTGAACTCCGGCCCTTGATCATGGCAAAGGAGGGCCTGCTATTTCCCTAATAATGCATCTTATTAATAAAAGTTCTACAGTCCAAGGGATCCTTCTCCCTATGTCTGCTCCCAACCCTACTACCTCCCTTTGAGCTTCCCCAGGAAGTGATGGGCAATGGGTGACACAGCTTCTGACTATATGAACTTCCCTTAGTATACAATATTCCAGCAGATCTGGTATATGTATGTGTGCTGTCCAGTCATCTGCCTTTGTTTGCTCAACAAATTATTTTTTCATATAATGCTGGATCTGGTTTACTGATATATCTTGTTTAGGATTTTTGCATATATCTTCTTAAGTGAGAATGACTGTAGTTTTTCTTTCTCATGGTGACTTTGGTTTCACTGGCCTTTTAAATGAAAGAATTAAGAAGTTCTCCTTCTCTCTAAAAGGGTTTGTGTTAAGCTTAGAATTATCTGTTCTTTAAATATTTGTCAAAAATCTTCTGTAAAATTATCTGGATCTGCTGGCTTTTTTGTGGGAAATGTTTAAACTAAATCTATTTCTTTAATGTTGAAGATATTTGGTTTTCTATTTCTTCATAAACAAGTTACACTTTTTTAAAACTGCTCATTTTGGCTGGGCGCGGTGGCTCACACCTGTAATCCCAGCACTTTGGGAGGATGAAGTGGGCGGATCACGAGGTCAAGAGATCAAAACCATCCTGGATAACACAGTGAAACACCGTCTCTACTAAAAATACAAAAGAAAAAAAATTAGCTGGGTGTGGTGGCACGCGCCTGTAGTTCCAGCTACTCGGGAGGCTGAGGCAGGAGAATGGCATGAACCCGGGAGGCGGAGCTTGCAGTAAGCCCAGATCACGCCACTGCACTCCAGCCTAGGTGACAGAGCGAGCCTCCATCTCAAAAACAAAAACAAACAAAAAACTGCTCATTTTACCTAGGTTTTTAAGTTTATTGGCATAAAGTTGTATTATTCTTTTATTTTATGTTTAATAGTTATGGCATTTTAAAGAATGCTTTTTTTTTTCTTTTTTTGAGACAGAGTCTTGCTCTGTTGCCCAGCCTGGAGCGCAGTGGCGATCTTGGCTCACTGTAACCTCTGCCTTCCAGGTTCAAACGATTCTCCTGCCTCAGCCTCCCAAGTAGCTAGGACTACAGGTGCATGCCACCACGCTGGGCTAATTTTTGCATTTTTAGTAGAAATGGAGTTTCACCACATAGCTAGGCTGGTCTCAACTCCTGACCTCAAGTGATCCGCCTGCCTTGGCCTCCCAAAGTGCTGGGATTACAGGTGTGAGCCACTGTGCCTGGCCTCTTCTTTTATTTTTAATATTGTGCATATGTGTCTTCTTTTGTTTATCCCTTCATAAATCTTGTCTATAGTTTGTCATTTTATTAGTCCTTTCAAGGAAACGACTTTTGACTTGACAAATCTTCTCTGTTACCTTTGTTTTCAATTTCATTATTTTCAGACTCTTATTTTATGATTTCCTTCCTTTTAATTTCTTAATATTTTAATTTTTAAATTCTTTAGATTTCTAACTTTTTAAGAAAGATGCCTAACTTATTGTCATCTTTCTTCTTAGTAAGCATTTAAAGCTATATATTTTCCTCCAAGTACGTCTTTTTTTTTTTAGAGTTTTAAGAGTCTTTGCTACCATTCAGTTCTAGGTATTTTCTGACAATATTTTTTTTAACTCATGGGTTATTTGAAAATATGCTTTTCGGTCAGGCGCGGTGGCTCAAGCCTGTAATACCAGCACTTTGGGAGGCCGAGACGGGCGGATCACGAGGTCAGGAGATCGAGACCATCCTGGCTAACCCGGTGAAACCCTGTCTCTACTAAAAAATACAAAAAACTAGCCGGGCGAGGTGGCAGGCGCCTGTAGTCCCAGCTACTCGGGAGGCTGAGGCAGGAGAATGGTGTGAACCCGGGAGGCGGAGCTTGCAGTGAGCTGAGATCCGGCCACTGCACTCCAGCCTGGGCGACAGAGCAAGACTGCGTCTCA
>NW_016814088.1:429208-437814 GCF_001698545.2 Rhinopithecus bieti
CTGGAACCAGCGCATGGCCTCCTCTTTGCTGATTCTGTGTTTGGCCCCAATGCAGCCTGCCCTGCGCTTCTTGTCTGCGATGCTGAAACCTGGCCTACCCAGCACCACATAGAAGTCCAGGCCGTAGATACCAATGCTTGGGTCATACTTGATGCCCAGATCGATGTGTTCCTGGATCCCAAAACCAAAGTTTCCAGTATCTGAGAAGTTGTTTTTTCTTAACTCATACTCCCGCACCTTTAGACCCTTCTCCAAGATTTCTTCTGCCTTGGCCCCTCGAACTGTGCAGTGGACAGCAATCTTTTCATTTCTCCGGATGCCAAAGGACCTGACAGTGTATCTAGCTTTGGAAAACACAGGGGTTTGCCCTGTGAGCTGCTCCAAAACCTTGGCTGCTCGAGTCAGTCTGTCTCCACTCTCCCCAACACAGATGTTGAGACAGAGCTTGCGGATGCGAAGTTCCCGCATGGGGTTCTCCTTTTCACCTTGATCCTGCGCCATAATTGAGTACAGGAAGAGAAAAACGAATTTTTCCTATATTTTGAATCCATGTTATTAACTGCATTTAAGTTTAGAATCATTATATTTTCCTAGTAAATAAAATATTCTTGCAATAGGTAATGATCCTCTTCATGTCAATCAAAGCTTTTTGCCCAAATGTCTATTTGTATTATACTAATATAGCTTCATCAGTTTTATACTTCATCAGTTTCTTTTGATACTTATTTGTCTATCTTTTTAAAGATATGTGCCTATACCTTAAGTATGTCTTTAAAAACACTTTTATATATTGTTGGTGGGAGTGTAAATGAGTTCAACCACCATGGAAAGCAGTGTGGTGATTCCTCAAAGACCTAAAAACAGAACTACCCATTCGACCCAGCAATCGCATTACTGGGTATATCCCCAAAGGAAGATAAATCATTCTATCATAAAGAAATGCAAGTGTATGTTCACTGCAGCACTATTCACAATAGCAAAGACATAGAATCAACCTAAATGCCCATCAGTGACAGATTGGATAAAGACAATGTGGTATATATACACCATGGAATGCTATGCAGCCATAAAAAAGAATGAGATCATGTCCTGTGCAGGAACATGGATGCAGCTGAAGGCCATTATCTTTAGCAAACTAATGCAGGAACAGAAAATCAAGTACCACATGTTCTCACTCATAAGTGGAAGCTAAATGATGAGAGCACATGGACACACGGGAGGGAACAATATACACTGGGGTCTATTGGAGGGTGAAGGGTGGGAGGAGGGAGAAGATCAGGAAAAATAACTGATGGGTACTAGGCTTAACAACTGGGAGACAAAATAATCTGTACAACAAACCCCCATGACACAAGCTCACCTATAAAACAAACCTGCACATGTACCCCTGAACTTAAAATAAAAGTTAAAAAAACAACATTTTTCAAAACTTGTTATGTATTTAATCCTATCACCCTTTCCTATGCTATTACTGTAATACTTTTTGGTTCTAGTTTGATATTTTTAACTCTCACAAATTCAATATTGTTCTTTTAATTTGTATAGTTAATAATTATTTAGATTTACCCACACTTTGCTATTTTCTTTATTCATGACTTCTTGTATCTTAGACCTTACTTCTGCAATCATTTTCTTTCCATTTGAAGTATACTCTAGAATTTTCCCAGTAAGGGTCTGTTGTTAGTAACATCTGTTTGCCTGGAAATGCATTTCACCTTCTTCCTGAAAGACAGTTTCTCTAGGCATTAAATTCCATTTTTTCTCAGCATTCTGAAGATATTATTTCACTGTCTTCTGGTAATCACTGTTGCTATGGAAGTCAGTTGTCATTCTAACTGCCATCCTGTATGGGTTCCCTTTTTATTTGGAGCTGCTTTCATGATCTTTTTGAATCTAGTGTTCTTACATTTGACTATGACATATCTAGATATGAATTTATATTTTTACTACTTTACTGAGGTGTAATTGACTACAATAAGCTGCACATTTTTAGAGTATACAATTTTGATGTTGCTTGACATATGTATTTACCCGTGAAACCATCATTACAATCAAAATAATAAACATACCTATCACATCCAAAAGTCTCCTCATGCCCTTTTATAATCTAACTTTCCTTCTCACCATCCTCATGCAATCATTGATCTATTTTACTTATTTATATTGTGTTTTCAATAATTTTACAACAATGGAATTATAAGGCATGCATTTTTGTCTGAATTCTTTCTCTTAGCATAGTTACTTTGAGATTCATTCATGTTGTTTCATACATCAATAATTGTTTTATTTTCAGTAGTATTCCAAAGTACTGATACACAATAATTGTTTATTCACTAACTGTTGATAGACATTTGCATTCTTTCCAACTTTTGGCTATTACAAAAAAAGCTGCCATAAACATTCACATAAGTTTCTGTGTGGACATAGGTTTTCCTTTCTCTTGGCAAATACCCAAGAAAAGAATGGCTGGTTTGTATGGTAGATATATATGCAATTTGAAAAAACAAACCGTCATGCTATTTTTCAAAGTGGTTATTTCAGTTTACCTTCCACTAGCAGTGTATGAAATTTTCAGCCGCTTTACATCCTAGTCAACACTTGGTATGGTCAGTCTTTTTAATTTTGGACATTCTAGTAGGTATACAGTAGTATCTTACATGGTTTTAATTTGCATTTCTCTAATAAGTAACTATGCTAAATGTCTTTTTGTGTGCTAACTTGTCATACATGCATGCTTATGGTGAGGTATCTATTCTAATCCTTTACCTATTTTTTTTTTTTTTTTTTTTTTTTTTTTTTTTTTTTTGAGACAGAGTCTCGCTCTGTCGCCCAAGCTGGAGTGCAGTGGCCAGATCTCAGCTCACTGCAAGCTCCACCTCCCGGGTTCACGCCATTCTCCTGCCTCAGCCTCCCGAGTAGCTGGAACTACAGGCGCCCGCCACCTCGCCCGGCTATTTTTTTGTATTTTTTAGTAGAGACGGGGTTTCACCGTGTTAGCCAGGACGGTCTCGATCTCCTGACCTCGTGATCCGCCCGTCTTGGCCTCCCAAAGTGCTGGGATTACAGGCTTGAGCCACCGCGCCCGGCCACCTATTTTTTTTAATTTGGGTTGTTTTACTAAGTTTTAAGAGCCACTTTATATATCCTATGACAAGTACCTTGTCAAATATGTTTTACAAATATTTTTCCCAATCTTTAGCTTCTCCTTTCACTTTCCTAACAGTGTCTTTTGGAAAGCAAAACTTTTGTTATTTATTTATTTATTTATTTTTAAATTTTAGACTCAGGGGGTACATGTGCAGGTTGGTTACACAGGTATATTATACGATGCTGAAGTCTGAGCTTCTATTGATCCTGTCACCCAAATAGTGAACAGAGTACCTGATAGGTAGTTCTTCAACCCTTGCCCCTCTCCCTTACTTCTTTCTTTTGGAGTCCCCCGTGTCTATTGCTCCTATCTTTGTGTCCATGTGTACCCAGTGTTCTGTTTCTGTGTTAATTCACTTAGTATAATGGCCTCTACCTGCATCTACATTGCTGCAAAGAACATGATTTCATTTTTTATGGCCATATAGTATTCCATGGTGTATATGTACCATTAATACATTTTCTTTATCCAATCCACCAATGATGGGCACCTGCGTTGATTCCATGTCTTTGCTATTGTGAATAGTGCTGCAATAAACATGAGTGCAAATATCTTTTGGATAGAACAATTTGTTTTCTTTTGGGTATATACCTAATAATGGGATTGGTGTAGTTCTATTTTTGGAGAAATCTCCAAACTGCTTTCCTCAGGGGCAGAACTAGTTTACATTCTCGTCAACAGTGTATAAGCATTCCCTTTTCTCTGCAACCCTGCCAACATCTGTTATTTTTTGACTTATTAATAATAGCCATTCTGACTGGTATGATTGCATCCCACTGATGATTAATGATGTTGGGCATTTTAAAAATGTTTGTTGTCCATTTGTATGTTTTCTTTTGAGAAGTGTCTCACAGAAAGTGAGAAAAAACATTCAACTTTCTGGAACACTAAAGGTCCAAGGGGTGTTCAAGATTCACCTCACAGGCAAGGGCAAGATCAAACTATGAAAGCCACTCTGAAGGATAACTGACATATTTAGACTTTCAGAACCTGGTTCCTTGGGTTCAAGAGCTGAGTAGAAAGCTTTTGGTAAACCAAAAAATGTCCCATTTTGACATTACCTGCCACCTATTGGTAATATGTAATTGTCCTTGACAAAGAAATAACTTCCAGAATTTCTGATATTTTAACTTCATCCATTAGAAATATATAATTTTGATTCATCTTAGCTACTTAACAGGAGGCCCTAGTTGAGAGGACTTTTGAAAGTTACTCCCACAATTTCCTATTACTGTCTAACACAAACTCTGCCTAGCCACCATCTCTTGGACGCCCCCAAACATGCCATACTTGTTCCTAATTCCCAACCTTTGTTCTTGTTCTTCTTTCCAGTGTGCCCTTTGTTCTCTGCCATTCTAAATCTGGGTCCAATCCCAGCACTTTCACAAAGACTTCTTTAGTTTTTCAGGCCCACACCTTTCTCCTTCTGACCTCTGTCTGCATGACTTAACTAATTACATAATCAGATAATCTGGTATACTCGTGTTATTACTTAACAGCTTTATGTATTTTATATGCCTTGTCTTTTTAATGATACTAGAAATGACTGAAAGATAGGATTCTAGGAATGGGAGTTACATTTTGTCCTCCATAACACTTAACACGTGAAATGGTTCCCATAGAAGTTACTTACCTCTTGTTTAATTGAACTTAATAAAAATCACTCATTGGATAAATGCCTTTGAGAGTCAGTTAGACATCATTTTTTTAACACTACCATTCTAGTTAAAGGAATTATGTAGCTGATGGAAACATAGCCTTTTCTGTACCTCATGACTGATACCTTTTTTTTCTTTTTTTGAGATGGAGTCTTGCTCTGTTGCCCAGGCTGGAGTGAAGTGGCACAGTCTCCACTCACTGCAGCCTCTGTCTCCTGGGTTCAAGCAATTCTCCTGCCTCAGCCTCCTAAGTATCTGGGACTACAGGCACCTGCCACCATGCCCAGGTAATTTTTGTATTTTTTAGTAGAGACGGGGTTTCATCATGTTGGCCAGACTGGTCTTGAACTCCCGACCTCAGGTGATCCTCCTGCCTTGGCTTCCCAAAGTGATGGGATTATAGGCATGAGCCACAGCATCCAGCCTGTTTCCTACTTTTGAAAAGAACCCTATATATGTCACCAGGTTGCCTCTCCAGGCAACTTTGATAAAAATTTTTAATTGGGAAATTATAGAGGAGGATAATTATATATTAAGTTTTCAATATAGGTCACATTGATAAGGCAGAGACAAATCTGGAATCTGTCATTTAAAGGGATTTAGTTTCAGTGAGACTTTTCATGCCACCTTGAATATATTCCTATTCATTTTCTTTATCTATTGTAAATCTAATGTTTGTTAGCTCCGAACTGACTGATTTCAGGCTTGTTTAAGCATTCTTAAAGGCCAAAATTAGTATATTAGTCCCATTGTCACTGAACTCTAAGACGGTTCTATAGAGAACTGATTATAAGAATATGTATAGTAGGTAGAAGCCAAACTATGTTGAACTAGGGTACAGATCCAGTTGTTTCTACTTGAGCATACAAGTTGAATTAGCAGTTATTTTCATTTAAAATATATATATATATAATATAAACTTTCCTAATTCAAAAATGATGACAATTTTCACTCCCTTTTATCCTTTTCCCCAATCTCATCCTCCCCTCACATGCAATCATTCTAACGCAGCTATGTGACTGAATGTGTCCTATGTGTACTATGTTTTGCATGTGTTACAGCATTATATATCTAATTTTATGTATTTTTCCTACACAGCATTATGTTTTAAGATCCATCCACTTGCTTTCTGGGAACATCTTGTTTACTGCTTCTAACTACTGTATATTAATCAAAATGTACCTTCACTACATTTTGCTTATCCATTCTTTCAATGATGGGAACCTCCAACTCCTTGCCCACAAATAATAATGCATTTTTTATAAAAAAGCACTGTGCAAGAGAAGCAATACATGTGGACAGGTTGAATTTAGCCTCAGACTACACGTTTATTTATAACCTCTAATGTAGACAAACTTCTTGCTCAATACCTGAAATTTCTTTTTCTTTTTTTTTTTTTTTGAGACGGAGTCTCGCTCTGTTGCCCAGGCTGGAGTGCAGTGGCGTGATCTTGGCTCACTGCAACCTCCACTTCCCAGGTTCAAACAATTCTCCTGCCTCAGCCTCCTGAGAAGCTGGGACTACAGGCGCCCACCACCACGCCCAGCTAATTTTTTATATTTTTAGTAGAGACGGAGCTTCACCATGTTAGCTAGAATGGTCTCGATCTCCTGACCTCATGATCCACCCACCCCGGCCTCACAAAGTGCTGGGATGACAGGAGTGAGCCACCGTGCCCAGCCCCAATACCTGAAATTTCTTATATCCTAATTTCCAAAAAATATAGTAAAAAGAAAAAAAATCAATGAACACATTTACAGAATTCTGTCAGCCACCCAAACATGAGAGTTGTCAGTCATTACATGTGACCAAGATGACATTATTCTAAGTGAAATATAAAAACTACTAGAACAATAACTAAAGCAAGCCTACTCATCCCAGGAAATAGTGAACCGCAGATATCTGCTGCCATTTTGTTGCACTGCCACTCTCAAACATGGTAGGTAACTTTTTTTCTTTTTCTTGAGATAGGGTCCCACTCTGTTGCCCAGGCTGAAGTGCAGCAGCACAATCACAGCTCACCGCAGCCTCGACCTCCCAGGCTCAGATGATCCTACCACCTCAGCCTCCCAAGTAGCTGGGAATACAGGTGTGCGGCACCAAGCATGGCTAATTTTTGTATTTTTTGTAGAGATGGGGTTTCATCACATTGCCCAGGCTGGTCTCAAACTCTTAGGCTCGAGCAATCCACCCACTTCAGCCTCCCAAAGTGCTGGGATTACAGGAGTGTGCCATCGTGCCCAGCCCATGCTAGGTAATTTTAAACCAGCAAAGAATGAGCTGGGTTTGACACAATGGACCTCACCTCTATGAGTCACAGACATGCCTTTTCCCATCTCAAGTTAAACCACATAGAAACTTCCTGTTTAGGAAGTAGTTGAAGTGAGGAGCAAAGTCAAGAAAGCATACAAAGAAAGGCTAAGCTTTCGTTCATATCCTTGAATGAAAACAAGCCTGCTTGAAAATGCATTAAAATCTAATATTAAATCGTTTCAGTTCAGAAACTTTGCTCTACTGCACTTTAAATAAACCCCCCACTGTTGTTTTGATTTTGTTTCCTTGACCTGGGTACCAGACTGTCTTGGGGACATGCCTGGACCAAGGGGCAAGTAAAGGAGGAAAGCTGTGGGAAGCCATTTTCTGAGCATCTAAGCAAAAATAGCTAGAGGCTTCCAAGTATAAACGAATTATGGATACTGATTAACTCCTTTAAGAACCTAAAAATATCCCAAGTAACAGAGAATAAACTGAATCAAACATACTTGCATTTTCCACCAAAACTTTGGGCATACGCTGGCGGTTCATTAGGAGTGGGAAAGGATCTCTTCCATCATTCCGTTCGTGGACCTCTCGAATTTCCACCGTATCATCCATAAGATAGTAATGAATGATGTAGGTCCGACATTCACCATACATGCTGTCTGTATCATCCCAGATTGCATAAAATCGAAGGACCTTTGAAGAATCCAAAGTAGTGACTCAAGAATCTTAAAAGTAGGGAGTTCAACTTGACTACTTTGGCAATTATGTATCAATGATGAAAAGATTAGCTGGAAAGACTATGAAGTAATTTCAGATGGGGTAAATTGAAAAAGAAAAAGAAATAACAAAGATACTAAAACATCTGAAATTATGTACCATATATCAGCAGCAGGAAATAAATAATAGGATTATAAGTTTGTGCCAGAAAAGAGCTCACTTTGATCCAAAATATTAGTCAGTGAAAGAGAAGCTAAATTAAAAGAGCAATGAAGTTCTTTACATAGTGGTTTATAAATATTAATAAAGGTATATATGAATATAGTATATATATAATTAGTATAGAAAAAATTTTTATTTATTAATCAGTCTTTTTTTGGTCCCATCAACACATATCTTCTAGCAATAATATAAACACAATCTTTTTTTTTTTTTTGCTAGGCTTCTTCAAATCATGGGAATAAACAAAATATTTAAATACAAAATAATAACAGATATATGACTGATATGAATAAAATCCTTAAAAGACCATGCTAGTGCTAGTTTACATTTTCTGAACTAAAAGGGGTTAAATGTCTAAAGAAAAGGAACAGCAAAGAAGCACTGAGGGTGATCTCTTCCTTTTCTCTCTCCCTTTAGTACAGAAAGGAAAGGATTTAAATCTGCTTATACACATCAGCTCACAAGGGAGAGGATTAGGAAGGTTGGAACGGAGTTGGAAAATGCTCAGAACATTCTGGACTCCAATATTAATATAACATTTAACAACGAAGCATCTGTAGTGGGGTTTCTGTGAAATTAAACTTTTTTTTTTTTTTTTT
>NW_016814088.1:438297-467149 GCF_001698545.2 Rhinopithecus bieti
TAAAACCGGAGTAGAGGGGTCTTTTAGGGAGAGGACAAACCCTCATAAAGGTCCGTCCCGACTTTTTTTTTTTTTTTTTTTAGAGGGAGTTTTGCTCTTGCCCCCAGGCTGGGGGGCGGGGGCCGGGTCCTAACCCTCTTCAACCTCCGCCTCCCGGGTTCACGCCCTTCTCCTGCCTCAGCCTCCTGAGTAGCTGGGACCACAGGCGCCCGCCACCTCGCCCAGCTAATTTTTTGTATTTTTTAGTAGAGACGGGGTTTCGCCGTGTTAGCCAGGATGGTCTCGATCTCCTGACCTCGTGATCCGCCCGTCTCGGCCTCCCAAAGTGCTGGGATTACAGGCTTGAGCCACCGCGCCCGGCCGAAATTAAACATTTTAACATTAGAACCTACATATATGCATATTTTTGAAATTTCCCAATAATCGATTTATGGTTTCCCAAAGGAGTCTATGAAATTAGCTCATTTTAAGTGAAAAAATTGTCAATTGGAAACGTAATGTGGGAAGGAGATGTAGCTCAGGAATTGTTTTGAGATTTAAATGTTTGGTGGGATTCACAAAACAACTCCGCAACTCCACAATCTTCTTTGGATTTCCATATGAAATGCAGGCATTCCTGTACCTGTAACCCTCGATGAAAGCAGAAAGACAGTACTGTGTCCCAACAGTTCAATTATAGCTGTAATGTTTTAAAATAGTCACCAATACAGCTACCCAAACCTTTTGCCAATAAGTATAGGTCACATTTGGAAATAAGTAAGCCTACTGCAGTTCCTCTGTCACTTACCTGTTTGTCAAAGGTGAGAAATTGCTTGAGTTGATCAAAGTCTGATGGGGTGACATACTTACGAAGAGGCTGTTTTCGGAGTTCGGTGTAAGGATCAAGAGCCATCTTCTCTGGTGGATTTAATTCAATTCCTTGGCTTTCTAAAAATACCTAAATAATTGAAAGTTAACAATGATCATCTTTCTTAGAGCTTTTTAGAGTAAGTTATAAACTGATGATATAAAAATAAGTGTATGGGCCAGGCACTGTGGCTCAGGCCTACAATCTCAGCACTTTGGGAGGCTGAGGTAGGAGGACTCCTGAAACGCAGGAGTTCACAACCAGCCTGAGCAACATAGTGAGACCCTGTTTCTACAAAAAAATTTAAAAGTTAGACTGGTTTGATGGCATTTGCCTGCAGTCCAGGCTACTCAGGAGGCTGAAGTGAGTGTACCGCTTGAGCTCAGGAGGTCGAGGCTGCAATGAGCCATGATCATGACATTGCACTCCAGCCTGCATGACAGCAAGACCCTGCCTCAAAAAAACAAAAAAAGAAAGACAAAGTGTAATCATGATTTCTATGCCATTGCTCAAGTTAAACATTAGTTTGCTGCTTGAGCACATGTAAGCTGTATTAAGTTTCCAACTGGGCCAACTCCATAATGCAGATAATAATCAGGAGTTACTTGAAGTATCTTATATTGTTATATTGCTAGGTATTTGCTAAGCTAGTTGGGATGCACAATGGCAAAATAACTGTTTTCAAATATGAATTTAAATCAAATTTAGTTAAGTGCCTGTAACAGAGTAAGTCTTAGGATTGCTTACTTCCATATATCTGGAACCTAACCATGGTTTCAAACAATATGTAATTCCTATTAGGTCTGAAGGCAAGCTGCACAATGGCCAAGTTAGGCTGAAATCATATTCCCAATTTTCTAATTCACTTAAAACAAATACTGTATATGATTAAGTCCCTTCCCCTCACCAAAAAAGAAAAAAACAAAAGCATACCCACTGGTTATATTAGACCAGAAAACATTTTAGCAAAATAGGAAAGACAAACCAAGTGCTCAGATTTCACCAGACATTCCTGAAAGGGAAGTGAGAAAGCAAACAACTTGGAAAACATATTTCAGGATATCGTCCGCAAAAAACTCCTCAACCTCACCAGAGAAGCCAACAATCAAATTAAGGAAATACAAAGAATCCCTGCAAGATTCTACACAAGGAGATCATCCCCAAGCCACAGAATCATCAGATTTTCAAAGGTCAAAATGAAAGAAAGAATGTTAAAAGCAGCTACAGAGAAAGGGCAGGTCATGTACAAAGGGAACCCCATCAGGCTAACACTGGACTTCTCAGATGAAACCCTACAAGCCAGAAGAGATTGGGGGCCTATATTCAACATTGTTAAAGAAGAAAAATCTTCAACCAAGAATTTCATATCTAACCAAACTAAGTTTCTTAGCAAAGGAGAAATAAGATCCTTTTCAAATAAGCAAATACTGAGAGAGTTCATTACCACCAGACCCGCCTTACAAGAGATCTTAAAAGGAACACTAAATATGGAAAGAAAAGGCCATTACCAGCCAATACAAAACACACTGAAATACACAGACCAGTGACACTATAAAGCAACCACAAACATGCCAGCATAATAACCAGCTAATAATGTTATGCCCAGACCGTTTATTCCCCGAAGAAGACCGACCAGCCTCTGAGTCAGCAGTCTTAAAGGCAAGCGGCAAGGATCTTTAATGCAAGTTCGAATGGCCCTCCGTTCTACAACATACAAGAGGGCCCCGAACAATGTGGTGTGCTGCTTTTTATAAGCTCGAGGGTAAACAGGACTGTCGGTTACAGAGGGAACAAGGCATTTCTCTAGGTTACAGCATTACAATTGGTTTACATTTTAAGTATACTTTTAGCACGCTTCTTATTGGTTCCTGCGCTTTTCAAACGGTTGTAACCTTATCGAGGCTCGGGTGTGTTTTTCTTTCTAAAGTTTGAGATATATGGAGGAATTGTTTTGTGTCTGGCCCAGGAAGTGGAGGCATATGGGGGGGATGTGATGTTCGGCTCTAAGGCTGTGGATGTATGAGGAAATGTGTTCTTTCAATAACACAATGACAGGATCAAATCCACACATATCAATACTAAACTTAAATATAAATGGGCTAAAGGCCCCATTTAAAAGGCACAGAGGACAGGTATGGTGGCTTATGCCTGTAATCCCGTTACTTTGGAAGGCAGAGGTGGGTGGATCACTTGAGGTCAGGAGTTTAGGACCAGCCTGGCCAACATGGTGAAACCCTGTCTCTGCTAAAAAATACAAAAATTAGCCAGGCATGGTGGTACACACCTGTAATCCCAACTACTAGGGAGGCTGAGGCAGGAGAATCACTTGAACCCATGAGGCAGAGTTTGCAGTAAGCTGAGATCACACCACTGCATGCCAGCCTGGGTGACAAAGTGAGATTCTGTCTCAAAAAAAAAAAAAAAAAAAAAAAAAAAAAAAACTAAACAAAACAAAAAACTGAAAACAAAACACAGAATAACAAGCTGGATAAAAAAGGAAGACCCAATGGTATGCTGTCTTCAAGAGACCTATCTCACACCCAAAGGCTCAAAATAAAGGGATAGAGGAAAATCTACCAAGTAGATGGAAAATAGAAAAAAACAGGGGTTGTGGTCCTAATTTCAGACAAAATAGACTTTAAACCAACAAAGATCAAAAAAGACAAAGAAGGGCATTGTATAATGGTAAAGGATCCAACTCAACAACAAAAAAACCCTAACTATGCTAAATACATATGCACCCAACATAGGAACACCCAGATTCAAAAAACAAGTTCCTGGAGATCTAAAACGAGACTTAAACTCCCACACAACAGCAGTAGGAGACTTTAACACTTCCCTGACAGTATCAAACAGATCATTGAGGCAGAAAATTAACAAAGATATTCAGGACCTAACTCAACATCAGACCAAATGAATCTGACCGACCTCTACAGAACTTTCCACCCAAAAACAACAGAGTATACATTATTCTCATCAGCACATGGCACATATTCTAAAATCAACCACATAATCAAACATAAAACAATTATCAGGAAATGCAAAAGAATCAAAATCATAGCAAACACACTCCCAGATGACAGCATAATAAAAATAGAAGTCAAAACTTAAAAAAAAAAAAAAAAAAAAAAAAAAAAAAAAAAAAAAAAAAAAAAAAAAAAAACACTCAAAACCATGCAATTACATGGACATTAAACCATCTGCTCCTGAATGACTTTTACAACAAAGAGGATGTTACCACTGACCTCACAGAAACATAAGCAACCATCAGAGAATATAATGAACACCTGTATGCACAACTAGAAAACCTAGAAGAGATGGATAAACTCCTACCACATACACCCTCCCAAGACTGAACTAGGAAGAAACTGATTCCCTGAACAGACCAATAACAAGCTCTGAAATTTAATCAGTAATCAATAGCCTATAAACCAAAAAAGACCCAGAGCCAGATGGATTCACAGTTGAATTCTATCAGATATACAAAAAAGAGCTGGTACTATTCTTTTTTTTTTTTTTGAGATGGAGTCTTGCTCTGTCGCCCAGATTGGAGTGCAGTCGCGCTATCTCGGCTCGCTGCAAGTTCCGCCTCCCAGGTTCATGCCATTCTCCTGCCTCAGCCCCCTGAGTAGCTGGGACTACAGGCGCCTGCCACCACGCCTGGCTAACTTTTTGTAATTTTAGTAGAGATGGAGTTTCACCATGTTAGCCAGGATGGTCTCGATCTCCTGACCTCATGATCCACCCACCTCGGCCTTCCAAAGTGCTGGGATCACAGGCGTGAGCCACCGTGCCTGGCCAAAAGCTGGTACTATTCTTACAGAAAATATTCCAAAAAGTTGAGGAGGAAGGATTCCTCTCTAACTCATTCTATGAGGCCAGCATCATTCTGATACCAAAACCTGGCAGAAACACAACAGAAAAAGAAAACTTCAGGCCAATATATTTGATGAAAATCGATGCAAATATACTCAACAAAATATTTGCAAACTGAATCCAGAAGCACATCAAAAAGGTAATCCACCACAATCAAGTAGGCTTCATTCCCAGGATGCAAAGTTGGTTCAACATACACAAATCAATAAATGTGATTCATCACATAAACAAAACTGGAGACAAAAACCACATGATTATCTCAATTGCTATAGAAAAGACTTTGGATAAAATTCAGTATCCCTTAATGAGAAAAACTCTCAATAAACTAAGTAGGAGAGGTTCCAAGATGGCCGAATAGGAACAGCTCCAGTGTGAAGCTCCCAGTGTGAGTGACGCAGAAGACGGGTGATTTCTGCATTTCCAACTGAGGTACTGGGTTCATCTCACTGGGGCTTGTCAGACAGGGGGTGCAGACCACAGAGCAGGGCAGGGCATTGCCTCACCTGGGAAGTTCAAGGGGTCGGGGAATTCCCTTTCCCAGCAAAGGGAAGCTGTGACAGACAGTATCTGGAAAATCAGACACTCCCACCCTAATACTGTGCTTTTCCAATGGCCTTAGCAAACGGTACACCAGGAGATTATATCCTGTGCCTGGCTCGGAGGGTCCCACGTCCACTGAGCCTCTCTCACTGTTAGCAAAGCAGTCTGAGATCAAACTGCAAGGTGGCAGCAAGGCTGGGGGAGGGGCGTCCACCATTGCTGAGGCTTGAATAGGTAAACAAAGCAGCCAAACTGGGTGGAACCTACTGCAGCTCAAGGAGGCCTGCCTGCCTCTGACTCCACCTCTGGGGGCAGGGCATAGCTGAACAAAAGAGAGCAGAAACTTCTGCAGACTTAAACATCCCTGTCTGACAGCTTTAAAGAGAGTAGTGGTTCTCCCAGCATGGAGTTTGAGATCTGAGAACAGACAGACTGCCTCCTCAAGTGGGTCCCTGACCCCTGAGTAGCCTAACTGGGAGACACCTACCAGTAGGGGCCAACTGACACCTCATACAGCCGGGTGCCCCTCTGAGACAAAGCTTCCAGAGGAAGGATCAGGCAGCAATATCTGCCATTCTGCAATATTTGCTGTTCTACAGCCTCCGCTGCTGATACGCAGGCAAACAGGATCTGGAGTGGACCTCCAGCAAACTCCAACAGACTTGCAGCTGAGGGTCCTGACTGTTAGAAGGAAAACTAACAAACAGAAAGGACATCTACACCAAAACCCCACCTGTACGTCATCATCATCAAAGACCAAAGGTAGATAAAACCACAAAGATAGGGAGAAACCAGAGCAGAAAAGCTGAAAATTCTAAAAATCAGAGCGCCTCTTTGCAAAGAAGCTAAAACCTTGAAAAAAGATTAGATGAATGGCTAACTAGAATAAACAGTGCAGAGAAGTCCTTAAATGACCTGATAGAGCTAAAAACCATGGTACGAGAACTATGTGATGCACGCACAAGCTTCAGTAGCCAATTTGAGCATGGGGAAGAAAGTGTATCAGTGACTGAAGATCAAATGAATGAAATGAAGTGAGAAGAGAAGTTTAGAGAAAAAAAGAGTAAAAAGAAACAAACCCTCCAAGAAATATGGAATTAGGTGAAAAGACCAAATCTACATCTGATTGGTGTACCTGAAAGTGACAGGGAGAATGGAACCAAGTTGGAAAACACTCCTCAGGATATTATCCAGGAGAACTTAGTGAGGTAGGCCAACATTCAAATTCAGGAAATACAAAGAACGCCACAAAGATACTCCTTGAGGAGAGCAACTCTAAGACACATAATTGTCAGATTCACCAAAGATGAAATGAAGGAAAAAAATGTTAAGGGCAGCCACAGAGAAAGGTTGGGTTACCCACAAAGGGAAGCCCATCAGACCAACAGCAGATCTCTCAGCAGAAACTCTACAAGCCGGAAGAGAGTGGGGGCCAGTATTCAAGATTCTTAAAGAAAATAATTATCAACCCAGAATTTCATTTCCAGCCAAACTAGGCTTCATAAGTGAGGGAGAAATAAAATCCTTTACACGCAAACAAATACTGAGAGATTTTGTCACCACCAGGCCTGCCCTACAAGAGCTCCTGAAGGAAGCACTAAACGTGGAAAGGAAAAACCAGTACCACCTACTGCAAAAACATGCCAAATTGTAAAAACCCTCAATGCTAGGAAGAAACTGCATCAACCAGCGAGTAAAATAACCAGCTAACATCATAATGACAGGATCAAATTCACACATAACAATATTAACCTTAAATGTAAATGGGCTAAATGCTCCAATTAAAAGACACAGACTGGCAAATTGGATAAAGACTTAAGACCCATCACTGTGTTGTATTCAGGAGACCCATCTCATGTGCAGAGACACACACAGGCTCAAAATAAAGGGATGGAGGAAGATCTACCAAGCAAATGGAAAACAAAAAAAAAAAAAGCAGGGGTTGCAATCCTAGTCTCTGATAAAATAGACTTTAAACCATCAAAGATCAAAAGAGACAAAGAAGGCCATTACATAATGGTAAAGGGATCAATTCAACAGGAAGAGCTAACTATCCTAAATATATATGCACCCAATACAGGAGCACCCAGATTCATAAAGCAAGTCCTTAGAGACTTAAGTTGTCCCATATTTTTAAAATAAACTTTCCAAATTGGATAGAAATCTAGGTCCAAAAAGAGCATAATGGTTCCTTTAGAGTGGACCACAGATAGAATACAAGTTGGAAATAACTTGCAGTTAGATGAGAGTGTCATAAAAATAATATGATAGAATTAATTTAGCTTATATCAGCATCTCTGGCCGACCCTGCTTACAGGGTGCCCAGGGCTGAAATAAGAACTGTTTATTTGCTGGGGTTTTGGCAGACATTCATGGCAGTGCTCATGTGGACCTTAAAGAGTACATTATTTTTATTTCCTTTCTCATTTTCTTAAGCAGTAGCTTTTGCTTTATGCCTAATTAGGAGATAATAATCAGATTCAGAATTTTTTTCTTAGTTTTTAATATATTTTGAACCTTGCATAGGCCCCATAAACTAGTTATATACATTTAACTTTCAGTTTTAATTCCTTAGTCTTAAGAAAAACAGCAATGTATTTTAAAATATACTTCATTTTTCAGAGTAGATTTAGGTTCAAAGCAAAAATGAGCAGAAGGTACTGAAATTTCTATACACCCACTGCCCCCATGCATGTATAACCTCCCCCATTATCAACACTCCCCACCAGAGCGGTACATTTTTTTACAATAATGAGCCTACATTTGACACATCATTATCATCCAATGTTCATAGCTTGCAGTAAGGTTCACTGTTGGTGTTGTACATTCTATGGGTTTGAATGAATGTATAATGACATATATCTATCACTATACATTCACTAATCATACAGAATATTTTTACTGTTGTAAAAATTCTCTGTGATTAGCCTATTCATCCTTCTCTCTGTGTCCCAATAATAAGGCTTAAATCTAACAAAATATGTACAGCCCCAGGCAACCACTGATCTTTTTACTGCTGCCATAGGTTTGCCTTTTCTAGAATTACAGTTGGAATCATACAGTATATAGGCTATTCAGATTCACTTCTTTCCCTCAGTAATATGCATTTAAGGTTCCTGCGTGTCTTTTCCTAGCTTGATAGCTCATCCTTTTTAGCGTTGAATAATATTCTATTGTCTGGATGTACTATAGTTTATTCACCTACTGGAGGATCTTTTGGTTGCTTTCAAGTTTTAGCAAGTATGAATAAAGCTGCTCTAAACATCTGTGTGCAGGTTTTGTGTTCACATAAGTTTTCAACACCTTTGGGTAAGTACCAAATAGTGTGATTTCTACATTTCATGGTAAGTGTGTGTTTGTCTTGTGAAAGACTGCCAACATTTCTTCCGAAGTGGCTAGATGATTTTACATTGCCACTAACAATGAATGAGAGTTTCTATTGCTCTACATCCTGGCCAGCATTTGTTGTCAGTGTTCTGAACTTTGGTCATTCTAATAGGTGTGTAATAGTATCTCATTGTTTTAATTTGCATTTCACTGATGACAAGTGATGTGGGGCATCTTTTCACATGATTAATTGCCATCTGCAAGTCTTCTTTGGTTAGATGTCTGTTAAAGCCTTCAACTTATTTTTTGTACTAGAGTTGTTTATGTTATATAAAATTTTTAGTTTTTTTGAATACATAATAGTTTATGGGGTACATGTGCTATTTTGATATAAAGGAAGGAAATATACATTGTATAATAATCAAATCACAGTAACTGGGGAGTCCATCACAAGCATTTATTACTTTTTTGTGTTATGAACATTTTAATCCTACTGTTTTTGTTAACTATCACTCTCACTAAACATCAAGAGAAATTTTACTCTGAAAATCCAAATTAATGTCAAGGCCATTAAGGCCCCAAGGAAAATTTAATTTAACTTATAAAGAAGATATCAGAAATATCTCAAGAAATTACTGGGACAAAGCTAGACAAGTTCATGACTAATAAACAAGATACAGTCAAAACGTAAAAAGCAATGCTTGAAGTTTCCTTGACAATATTGTTAACCTCAAGTTGTTGAAACTGCCTGTATCCTTGCTGGATATGATTTTATCAACTAAAGGATTAAATGGTTTTTTTGTGGAGATGTTGGGTAAGAAAAATGAGACAGATACATGTGCCATATGGCTGTAGGTAGCAAGATATTTTAGAACACATCAGACAAATATATACTCATCCATGCTTCGCGGTACAAGCCTATACCGTGGATTAAATAACTATGGTCTCCAAGTTCAGTTGCTTTATTATTATCATATTCTACAAACCTACTTTAAGGGATATTCTATTGATTCAATCATCATTTATGTACTTACTTAAAATATTTCTTATTTCTTATGTGGTAAGCACTACTATAGGTACTATGGATTTAGTAGTTGAAAACCATGGTCTCAAGCTTTTAAAGCTTACAGTCTATGGAAGATAGACCCACCAACACACATTAAATAATGTGTGATGAGTACTATTAGAAGAGAAATGTAGAAGATATGATAACATATAGCTGAAGGAAACCTCACTAGAGAAATACATAATATTAGATGATACATATAAGAAAAACTTGCAAAGAACCAGTCATTTTACTATGTATGACGAATAAAGTTGTCTGGTAAACACATTAAAACAGTTAAGACAGAAGTAGCAAAGTTAGTAAATGCATGTATGTTTGGTGACCTCTAAAAAGTTAAGAAGGTCTTAGGCTAAGATGAGGTTGGGAAATTAACTTGGGAAATATGCTTAATGATACAAATTCCAAGCTAATGATTATGAACTTCAATTTACATGCCCTGTTAATGTTATGGCTACGCCAAGGAGAACTTAAAATAGCAGGACAGGGAATATGGCACATCTTCTTATAGCATGAATCTTACTAGAAGATATGGAAAAATTAGCAGAAGACACATTGTGGAATAGGAGCATGATATTGATGTGACTTGTAAAGGAAAATAAATTAGGCTGATAAATTTTCAATTGCTGGTAGCAATGTTATAATTCAACTTTATTCAGCACAATCATTATGGAACTGAAGGGATAGATATTTGGTCATTTACGGGCATGGAGCCATTGACAAGTTTAGCTAAGCAATGTCATGCTCATGGTCCCTAGCAAGACATCAGTTGATGGGCATAAACCGAGTATAGCAATTTATCTTGAGAACATTTTTAATTTGTTACATATTTATTTTGTAACTAAGAAATTAGTTGGTGTGAGATGGTATCTCACTGTGGTTTTGATTTGCATTTCTTTGATGGTCAGTGATGATGAGCATTTTTTCATGTGTCTGTTGGCTGCATAAATGTCTTTTGAGAAGTGTCAGAATGGCGATCATTAAAAAGTCAGGAAACAACAGATGCTGGAGAGGATGTGGAGAAATAGGAACACTTTTACACTGTTGGTGGGACTGTAAACTAGTTCAACCATTGTGGAAAACAGTGTGGTGATTCCTCAAGGATCTAGAACTAGAAATACCATTTGACCCAAGCAATCCCATTACTGGGTATACACCCAAAGGATTATAAGTCATGCTGCTATAAAGACACATGCACACGTATGTTTAGTGCGGCACTATTCACAATAGCAAAGACTTGGAACCAACTCAAACTACAAGCTTAATGTGGGCAAAAATTATTTATTTGTTTATTCCTACTTATCCAGAGTCTGAAACAATAATTAGCACAGCGATAATGTCCACAAAATGTAAATGAGTGAAATAATGATTCCTTTTGGTTAACACTTTTAGGAAGAAAGGGATAGTTGTTAAAGGTATACTACAAAGATACACTGGATAGACTGGATTATATGATAGACTGGATTAAACAAATGTGACACATATACACCAATGATATGTGACAGACATATCAACGATATGGTAGACTGGATTAAGAAATGATAGACTGAATTAAGAAAATGTGACACATATTCACCATGGGATACTATGCAGCCATAAAAAAGGATGAGATCATGTCCTTTGTAGGGACATGAATGAAGCTGGAAACCATCATTCTGAGCAAACTATCGCAAGGATAGAAAACCAAATACCGCATGTTCTCACTCATAGGTGGGAACTGAACAATGAGAACACTTGGACACAGGAAGGGGAACATCACACACCAGTGCCTGTCGTGGGGTGAGGGGAGCAGGGAGGGAGAGCATTAGGAGATATTCCTAATGTAAATGACAAGTTAACGGGTGCAGCACACCAACATGGCACATGTATACATATGTAATAAACCTGCATGTTGTGCACATGTACCCTAGAACTTAAAAGTATAATAATAAATAAATACATAAATAAGTAAATACATAAATAGGTATTAAAGGAACACACTTCAAAATAAAAAGAGCCATCTATGAAAAACCCACAGCCAACATGATATTGAACAGGGAAAAGCTGGAAGCATTCCTCTTGCAAACTGACGCAAGAAAAGGATGCCCTCTCTCACAACTTCTATCCAACACAGTACTGGAAGTCTTGGCCAGAACAATCAGGCAAGAGAAAGAAATGAAGGACATCCAAGTAGGAAGAGAGAAAGTCAAACTATCACTGTTTGGAGACAACATGATTCTATATCTAGAAAACTCCATAGCCTCATCCCAAAACTCCTTAAGGTAATAAACAATTTCAGCAAAATTTTAGGATACAAAATCAACATACAAAAATCACTAGCATTCCTATACACCAACAACAGCCAAGCTGAGAGCAAAATCAGGAACACAATCCCATTTACAACTGTCACAAAAAGAATAAAATACCTAGGAATGCAGCTAACCATGGAGGTGAAAGATCTCTACAATGAGAATTACAAAACACTGCTTAAGGAAATCAGATGACATGAGCAAATGAAAACACATTACATGCTCATGGATACGAAGAATCAGTGTCTTTAAAGTCACCATATTGCCCAAAGCAATGTACAGATTCAATGCTATTCCTTTCAAATTGCCAATGACACTCTTCACAGAACTAGGAAAAAAATACTTCAAAATGCAGTGGTATCCAAAAAGAGCCTGAATAGTCAAGGCAATTCTAAGCAAAAGAACAAATCTGGAGGCATCACGTTACCTGCCTTCAAACTACACTACAGGGCTACAGTAACCAAAACAGTATGGTACTCGTACAAAAACAGACACACAGACCAATAGAACAGAACAGGGAGCTCAGAAATAAGGCTGCACACCTATAATTATCTGATCTTCAACAAAGTTGACAAAAACAAGCAACGGAAAAAGGTGCTGGGATAACCTGCTAGCCATATGCAGAAGATTGAAACTGGACTCCTTTCTTACGCCAGATATAAAAATCAACTCAAGATAGATTAAAGACTTAAATGTAAAACCAAAGACTATAAACACCCTGGAAGACAACTACAGCAACACCATTCTAAATATAGGAATGGGCAAAGATTTCATGACCAAAAGCAATCACAACAAAAGAAAAATTGACAAATGGCATCTAATTAAACGTAAGAGTTTCTGCAGAGCAAAAGAAAGCATCAACAGAGTAAAAGGACAGTCTAAAGAATGGGAAATAAATATTTGCAAACTATGCATCTGACAAAGGTCCAATATGCACCATCTATAAGAAACTTTAATTTACAAGAAAAAAAGCAAAGAACCCTATTAAAAAGTGGGCAAAGGACATAAACAGACACTTCTCAAAAGAAGACATACACAAGGCCAATAAACACATGAAAAAAAAAAGCTCAATATCACTGATCATTAGAGAAATGCAAATCAAAACCACAATGAAATACCATCTCACACCAGTCAGAATGGTTATTATTAAAAAGTCAAAAAATAACAGGTGCTGTCAAGGTCGTGGAGAAAAAGAAATGTTTATACACTGTTGATGAGAGTATAAATTAGTTCAACCATTGTAGAAAGCAGTGTGGTGATTCCTAAAAGACCTGAAAACAGAACTAACTACCATTTGACCTAGGAATCTCATTATTGAGTATATACCCAAAGGAACATAAATCATTCTGCCATAAAGACATAGCCACAAGTATGTTCATTGCAGCACTATTCACAATAGCAAAGACATGGAATCAACCTGAATGCCCATCAGTGGTAAACTGGAAAAAGAAAATGTGATACATATACGCATACATATCCATATCCATATCCATACCCATATCCATATCCATATCCACATACACATACATATACATGAAGGTGCCACACTTTTTGCATTTTTGTTTTTCGTTGGTGGTTTTGCTGTTTAAAGGGTCCCAATGCCTAGCACTGAAGTGCTATTTAGTGTTCCTAAGCCCAAGAAGGCTGTTAACACACCTCATAGAGAAAATGCATGTCTTAGATAAGCTTTGTTCAGACATGAGTTACAGTGCTGTTGGGTGTGAGTTTAATGTTAATGAATCAACCGTATATATTAAATAAGGTGTCTTTAAACAGAAACACATATAAATCAAACTTACGTATTGGTCAGTTGACAAAAATGTGGCCAGAGATTGGTGGGAACCCAACCCTGTATTTCCTCTAAGACCAGTGGTTCAGTATTCACTAATTCAGTATTTGTGGTGACTTTATAGTCATAATTACTGTGAATAATGAGAACTGACTATAAATAGATCAACTGTTCAGTGATTAATTTGCAAATGTTCAAATTGCCCATAAAACACAACTGTAAAATAATTGTTATGAAAACACAACAGCAAAAATAATTGTTAATGCCTTTATGTTTAAATAACATTTTACAATTTCTCACTGTTGGTACAATTGTGAAACTGCCTATGATATATAAGACCTCAGACACCTAAAAAACAAAGAGATAAAAATATGTTGGAATGGGAGAATATCTCAAAGATGGTCTAGCACCTCTACTTTTGAAGCTATTTTTCTCTAATGTTTTGGAATGGCACTGATGCCATGGCTCCTTTCCTTACTTCCTTCAGGCCTCTATTCATGTGTCATCTTATCACTGAGGCATTCTCTGATCCACCTTTATAAAGAGCCCCTCAACTTCCATTCCCTTTACTCAGCTTTACTTTTCTCCATTGCTCTTATCATCATCTGACATATAATCAGTCTATTTATTTGCTATTGTTTATCTCCTCCAACAAGATTGGAACCTCTATAGAGGCAAGTCCTTACATCTGGCACCTAGAACACTGCCTGGAACAAAGCAGGCATGCAAATAAATATTTGTTAAATAAACTAAATGAGAACAATAATGGATTCATAGAAGCTCACTGCATGTAAAAATTAGTCAAATATGGCACTAGGTATCCTGGAATAAGGACATAAAATACTTCAGAAACTATATCTTTGCTGCTAGAAATATTTTTTTAACTAAGACAAATTGGAATTGACTTCCTAATTCCTACACTTTGTAGTAAAGAAAGGCCATCTATAGCCTCTACTAGTAGCCTCATGCATATAACTTAAGAAGGGTTTTCCTTTGGGATTAAAAACCGCTAAAAATCCAAACTGTATTGAAGTATTAAAGAAGTAGAGGACTTGTTGTTACATATAGATAGATTTTTTTCATTTAAAAATGGTTTTATTTCAGAAATTCTTTAGATGGTAGGTAACGTCTTTCCTAGAATATTGGCAAGTATCATTTACCAAAAATATATGAGCTACACAAAAAGTTTTAGGCTCATATCTGCTAATAGAAGTAGTGCTATTTTCGTAAGCTCACACTTAAGATAAAACGTTTAATCCCTCTTCCATACTTCCATCCCAGCAGGGGTGCTATTCCCCTACTCTCTATTTGAACTGCCATTTTAACCTGGTTTCTTACCAAACGATTCATCTATGATGAGAGTTTGATTTTGAGTGAATAAGTATCAATATCATTCTGAAAAAATTATGTTACTACTAGTGTTGGCACATATTAGCACATACACACATGCAAATACCTAGCCAACCATAATAATTCACGCAGGACAGATTACCAACGTCCTCCCCTTACCCTAATAAATGAAATGTATCCTTCTATAAATTAGAATGATGCCTCAGACCCCACAACTGTCAAAAATATATGCTATACCTGTGTGAATTGGTCACAGTCAACAACGCGGAAAGTTTTGCCATAAATTGTGATGTTTATTCCTCGATTTAGGTCTTTCCAATGGTAATGGTCACCCCGGTCATTCTTGGCTAGCCGCTGGCGTTTTATTAACTTGCCTTGAGGGATTCCAGAATTTTCTACAACAGGCTCTATGACAGACATGCTGTCATCTTCTAGATAATAGTAAATGTTCACTTGACGGATCCTATACTGTTCCTCAGTTGACATAGGAACATCTTCTTGGAAATAGGCATCGAATTTCAATACCTGTAACATGCAAGGAAAGGAGAAATGGTGTACTATTAGCTTGTCATAGTCATCTGAAAAATATCAAGTACCCTCCTGAAAACAGAACCACACAGGGAGATTTTAACACTCATCACTCCTATCCTGTAAATCTTGATACTCTAAAACTACAGACACTGCAAATTATAGTCCATGGGACAAATCTAACCTGCCACCTGTTTTTTTATGACCTGCAAGCTAAGAATGGGTTTTATATATTTAAATGGTTTAAAAAATTTTAAAAAAAATTTCATAACACATGGAAATTATACAAATTTAAATTTTCAATCCACAAATAACTATGTAAATAATTTATGCCTTTTTGTTAACAGCTGCTCTCCCATTACAAGGGAAGAGTTGAACAGTTGTGACAGAGATAGACAGACTAAATTGTGTCCCCCTCATCCCCAAAATTCATATGTTGAACCCCTAACCCTCAATGTGACTATATTTGGAGACAGGATAATTAAGGTTAAACGAGATCTCAAGGATAGGGGTATGCCACCTTTAAGTGTAATCCCATAGAACTGGTGGCCTTAGAAGAGAAGAAAAGAAAGAGAGTTACGTCCCTCTCCTAACTCCCACATGTACACACCAAGGTAAGGCCACATGAAGACATAGCAAGAAGACCGCTGTATGCAAGCCAGGAAGAGAGCCCTCACCAGAATTCAAACCAGCTGGCACCTTGATCTTGGACTTCCAACCTCCAGAACTGTGAGAAAATAAATTCTATTATTTAAGCCACTCAATCTGTGGTATTTTGTTGTGGCAGACTATGCAGACTAAAACTACTGCAATGGCCAAAATATATGCTCTCTGCCCTTTTACAGAAAAGGTTTGCTGATATCTGCTTTAAATATTCACAATGTGTATAAACTATTTATTGCATACGTTCCTTGGTGAGAATATATCTCAAAGGACTTAACTCTACTAGCTTCACCTCCATGTCAAAAGTCCCTCCCAGAACTTCTGGGAAGAGTAAAAAAATCTTGGACAAGATTGTGATTTTTGGTTTCAAACTGAAAATGAGGGTTAATTGCACTTCTTTAGAAGTGTAGTCCTTTGTAAATGTATATTAATTACATTCATTATTATAGACTTTATATGAATGACTTTCATATCATCAATCCACTATAGAATCTTTGCAGGGTGTGTACATACCCTCATCATCAATCCACTATAGAATCTCTAAAAGGTGTGTGTAAATACCCTCATTGTGCTCAGAAACACATATATTACATCAAGCAAACCATTGGTCCTCTGGGGAGCATCATCATCAATGTGAAGTCAAAATGGTATCAATATATAGATTACACATTTAAAAAACATAAAACATGCCAGGCGCGGTGGCTCACGCCTGTAATTCCAGCACTCTGGGAGGCTGAGGCAGGCAGATCACCTGAGTTAAAGAGTTCGAGACCAGCCTGGTCAACATGATGAAACGCCGTCTGCACGAAAAATACAAAAATTAGCCAGGCATGGTTGTGGGCGTCTGTAATTCCAGCTACTCAGGAGGCTATGGTAGGAGAATCACTTGAACCCAGGAGGTGGAGGCTGCAGTGAGCTGAGTTAGCGCCACCGCACTCCAGCATGGGTGACAGAGTGAGACTCCATCTCAAAAAAATAAAAAATAAAAACATAAAACAATATTATAAAAAGCATATATTGACATGCTTTGGGATTTTAAAATTTCTGTTATTTTGTCTCTGTTTTTAATGTGTCTTTTCAAGGAGAGACAGTATTAGAATGGGATTCTAAGCAGGCAAGACAGTTTACCCAAGCCTCTACTAGAATAAGAGGAACAAATCAAGAAGATCCTAAATGAAACACAAATATGGCTTGATAAATGGAAAGATGAAATAATTCTATACATGGGCACTGTTACTAAAAAAAAAAAAAAAAAAGGTAAAAAAACTACTGTGGAAAACAAGTAAAACCAAAAGAGAACTGGCAATTGCATAGAAGAAATATGAATACAATGAAGGCCTTGTATACAACAGGAAAAAAATTCCCATTAATCATTTATTGACTTCAAATGCTATGTGATTTATTTTATTTTTTTTTGGATTTTGAAATTTTCTTATGTCTAAAAGATGTGATCATTGTCTTTTGACAGAAACAAGGTGGACCTTGTAAAATACCAGTTTTAAATTCAAATTAAAGACTTTCATTTGTCAAAACAAAACAAAACAAAACAAAAGATAAAATGGATAAGTGCAGTGGAATGTTTGAAGGAGAAAAATAACACAGTAAAAACAAAGGACAGATAATGTTGAAGTAATATTTTAGATCGACTGCAAAGAACTGAAAGTGGGGACATGATCACAGTAATTCATACATAAAATGGCCTGTATCTGAGCCATATATTTATAAATACATAAAACATTTAAGCTGAACCGATCAGCTAGTCGAACCCCACTTATTTTATATAAGGAGGAAACTGAGACCCAGGGTAGTAAGGTGGCTTGCCTGAGGCCATGTAAGGGGTTAGGGCCAGAGCTGGAACTAAAATTCAGACTATTAACTCACAACCCAATATTCTCTCCACATATCTTGCTACTTCTCAGATAGCAGATGCTATAGTGGTTCCAAGAAGGAATCTGTGTGAGCTAAAGTGGTCAGAGAAAGCTTAACTAGGAGGAAACAGGAGACGTATTAGACTTGAAGAGTGGGCAGATTTTAGATCAGCAGAGGATACAAGGGGGGTTTGTAAGCAGTGGCAATAACAGAAGCAGAGGAAGGAAACCCAGCAGCAGTATGCAGACTATGATGGAGGAGGAAGTACCAGGCATGGCAATCAGATTGAAAGCCCCTTGAACAGTCCAGGTCTGCAGTAATTAATTAGCAGCAATGGAAAAGCAGAAGTCTGACTGGATTGATAGGAAGTGGGAAGATGGAAGCAGATGAGGTATTAAGGAAAACCCAGTGCTGGCGATATAGTGGTGATCCCATAGAAATGTAAACATAAGAAGATAATTTGGGTATGGCAGATGGTGAGTTTGATTTTAGACTTACTGAATTTAAATGACAGCACAAGTTGTATACTGCGGGGGTAATTTATACTGCAGGACTGGGTTTAGAGGAAGAAGTAAATATTACAGAACATTCAAGGATAATACAAACATTTTTGGCCAAGCAACTGAAAGAATAGAATTACTATCAAATTGATATGAAGAAGATTGCTGCAGAACAGATTTTGGGGGTAAGAAGACAAAATTGGGAGTTCAGTTTTAGATAGGCTTAATTTGAGATATTTATTAGACATTCAAGAGGAGATGTCAAATAGGCATTTATGTATATATATGTTTAGAGGACAACTTATCATCATAAAGAGGAGATTTCAAGCCATGAACCTGGGCAACTCACCAAAGGAGTGAGAAGAGAATCACAGAGAAGATAACCAAAGATCGAGTCTGTGGCCACAGCCAAGTTGTCAAACCATCTGTTTTCTAAGACTGGTGGGCATGAAAATGCCTATGGCCACAGGAAGTTGGCCTCAGAATGGGAGGCAAGGAGATATATAAATATATCTGTATCAAGGAGATATAGATACATCTATATATCAAGGAGATATTGATATATATAATCTCTTTGATATCTATATCTCCTTGATATCTATATCTATATATCTCCTTGATATATATACATATCTCCTTGATATATATATATAATATATATCTCCTTGATACATATCTCTCTCCTTGATATATATATATGTGTGTGTGTGTGTGTGTGTGTGTAAGGTCTCAGGTAAAGAATATGCTAACCGAAAAGAATTACTTAATTGATTGTTAATTTTTAAAAGGCACTTATCTATTTATTAAGAACAGAATTAAGAGTTCTGTGCTCCTCCCACAAAGAATGACTGGGGGAGAAGAGTTAACGAAGAAAAGCTCTTTGGAAAGTTTCCCTGGAATCATGGCAGATGGAAGGAAGGACTAGATTGCAGCTCCCACTCAGACAGGCAGAGCAGCGTGTGAAGGCTCACACTGTGAACTTTTGCTCCAGGATGACTGCAGGAGTAAATTAGGAAAGCGGAGAGAATCCACAGACCCTCTGAAGGAAGCAGATTGCTCCTACAGGACCCAGGAGACACCCCAAATACTGTGAGTGCCCAAACCATGGAAGTGGGAAAAGGAGATCAACTGCCCCCAAACACACACCCCCACTGAGGAACCTGAAGGTCTAGATTACAGAAGATTCTGACCTTACCTGGAACTGGGTCAATTCAGAGAGCCCAGTGAAATACAGCGGTAGAGGAAGCAGCGGGAAAAGTCTTGTGGTCTCGCTGGGGTCCCCTACCAAGCCATTTCTGCCTTGCTTCACAGGGGTACTGGGGCACGGCAGCCAGAGGCACTGGGAAAAGGCCACAGGAAGAAGGGAACCTCCAGCTGAACTCTGCAACAATTTGAACCAATCAAGAAATCTCCTGGCCAGAACTCGGGAGAGGGTGTGAATCCAGTGTGCGGATTCCACAGGTGGGGGAAGAAGGAAAGCCCCACTTGCTTTCAAAGCCGGGAGGCAGGTAGCCTGGGGCAAGTTCTCAGCCCTGCTCACCCACTGCCTGGAAACAGACTTGGTGCTGTTGGAGAGGGGCGGGACAGTGGGAGTGAGACTGGACCTTTGGGTTGCATGGGGGCTGGGTGAGGCCTGTGACTGCTGGCTTTCCCCTACTTCCCTGACAACCTGAAGTACACAGTAGAGGCAGCCATAATCTTCCTAGGAACATAACTCCACTGACCTCAGACCCTCACCCCCAGCCCCCACAGCAGCCGCAACAAGACCTGCCCAAGGAGAGTCTGAGCTCAAGCACATCTTGCCCTGCCCCAACTTAATGGTCCTTCCCTACCCACCCTGGTAACTGAAGACAAAGGGCATACACTCTTGGGAGTTCTAGGGGCCCACCCACTGCCTGCTCCCCCGCATACTACCACAGCTAATGCTATCTTGAAAACACTACCTCCTGGCAGGAGACCAACCAAAACAAAAATAGTACGTTAAACAACCAAGGCTAAGGACCCTCACAGAGTCCGCTTCACCCCCCTGCCACCTCCACTGGAGCAGGTGCTGGTATCCATGGCTGAGAGATCCACAGATGGCTCACAGCACAGGACTCTGCAGACAACCCCCAGTACCAACCTGGAGCCTGGTAGACTTGCTGGATGGCTAGATCCAGAAGAGAGATAATAATCACTACAGCTCGGCTCCCAGAAAGCCACATCCCCATAGGAAAAGGGAGAGAGTGCTACATCAAGGGAACACCCCATGGAGCAAAAGAAGCTGAACAACAGCCTTGAGCCCTAGACCTTCCCTCTGACAGAGTCTACCCAAATGAGAAGAAACCAGAAAACCAACTCTGGTAATATGACAAAATAAGGTTCTTTAATGCTTCCCAAAAATCACACCAGCTCATCAGCAATAGATTGAAACCAAGAAGAAATCCCTAATTTACCTAATAATTTAGAAGGTTAGTTATTAAGCTAATCAGGGAGGCACCAGAGAAAGGCAAAGCCCAATTTAAGGAAATCAAAAAGATGATACAAGACGTGAAGGGAAAAATTTTCAATGAAATGGCATAAATAAAAAACAATCAAAACTTCAGGAAAAAACAATGGATGTGCTTATAGAAATGCAAACTGTTCTGGAAAGTCTCAGCAATAGAATCAAACAAGCAGAAGGAAGAACTTCAGAGCTCAAAGACAAGGTTTTCTAATTAACCCAATCCAACAAAAACAAAGAAAAAAGAATAAGAAAATATGAACAAAGCCTCTAAAAAGTTTGGGATTACATTAAATAACCAAACCTAAAAATAATCAGCATTCCTGAAGAAGAAAAATCTAAAACTTTGGAAAACATATTTGGGGGGAATAATCAAGGAAAACGTCCCCAGCCTTGCCAGAGATGTAGACAACCAAATACAAGAAGCTCAAAGAATACCTGGGAAATTCACTACAAAACAATCATCACCTAGGCACACTTTCCTCAGGTTATTTAAAGTTAAGATGAAGGAAAGAATCTTAAGAGCTGTGAAGCAAATGCACCAGGTAACCTATAAAGGAAAACCTATCAGATTAACAGCAGTTTCTCAGCAAAAACCCTACAAGCTAGAAGGGATTGGGGCCCTATCTTCAGCCTCTTAAAAGAAAAGAATTATCGCCAAGAATTTTGTATTCAGTGAAACTAAGCTTCATAAATGAATGAAAGATACAGTCTTTTTCAGAAAAACCAATTCTGAGAGAATTTGCCACTACCAAGCTACCACTACAAGAACTGCTAAAAAGAGCTCTAAATCTTGAAACAAATCAAAACACATCAAAACAGAACCTCTGTAAAGCATAAATCTCACAGGACCTATAAAACAAAAATACAATTAAAAACAAAAAACAAAAAATCCAGGTATACAGGCAACAAATACTACGATGAACGGAATGATATCTCACATCTCAATACTAATGTTGAATGTAAATAGCCTAAATGCTCCACTTAAAAGATACAGAACCATAGAATGGATAAGAATTCACCAACCATCTGCTGCCTTCAAGAGACTCACCTAATACATAAGAACTCATACAAACTTAAGATAAAGGGGTGGATAAAGAAACTCCATGCAAATGGACACCAAAAGCGAGCAGGAATAGCTATTCTTATATCAGACAAAACAAAGTTTAAAGCAACAGCAATTAAAAAAGACAAAGAGGGACATTAAATAATAAAAGGCCTGTCCAATAGGAAAACATCATAATCTTTTTTTTTTTTTTTTTTTTTTTTTTTTGAGACGGAGTCTCTCTCTGTCGCCCGGGCTGGAGTGCAGTGGCCGGTTCTCAGCTCACTGCAAGCTCCGCGTCCCGGGTTTATGCCATTCTCCTGCCTCAGCCTCCGAGTAGCTGGGACTACAGGTGCCCGCCACCTCGCCCGGCTAGTTTTTTTTTTTGTATTTTTTAGTAGAGATGGGGTTTCACCGTGTTAGCCAGGATGGTCTCGATCTCCTGACCTCGTGATCCGCCCGTCTCGGCCTCCCAAAGTGCTGGGATTACAGGCTTGAGCCACCGTGCCCGGCCCATAATCTTAAATATATATGCACCTAACACTGGAGCACCCAACTGATAAAACAATTACTAATAGACCTAAGAAATGAGATAGACAGCAACACAGTAATGAGGAGGGGGGGACTTCAATACTGCACTGACAGCACTAGGCAGGCAAGCAAGACAGAAGGTCAACAAAGAAACAATGGATTTAAACTATACCCTGGAACAAATGGACTTAATATATTTACAGAACATTCTACCCAACAACAAGCCGGCAAATATATTCCATTCTATTCAACAGCGCATGAACTTTCCCCAAGATAATACCATATGATAGCCAGGCAAAATTAGCCTTAAAAATTTAAGAAAATTTGAAATTATATCAAGCAGTCTCTCCAGACCACAGTGGAATAGAAATTGGAAGTCAATTCCAGAAGGAACCTCCAAAACCATCCAAATACCATGGAAAGTTAAATAACCTGCTCCTAAATGAGTTTTGGGCAAAAAAAAAAAAAAAAAAGATGGAAATTAAACAATTATTCGAAACTGAATGACAATAATGATAGCAATCTATCAAACACCTCCTGGAACCAGCAAAGGCATGCTACAGAGAAAAGTTCAAACACCCCTAACGCGATACATCAAAAAGCTGAAAGAGCACTAGAGACAATCTAGGTCCACCACCCCTCCCGCAAGAACTAGGAAAACAAGAACAAAGGAACCCAAAAACCTAGCAGAAGAAAGAAAATAACAAGACCAAACAAAACAATGAAATATGAAACAAACAAAACAACCAATACAAAAGATAAATGAAAACAAAAAGGCCTGTTCTTTGAAAAGATAAATTCATTGGACCATTAGCAAGATAACCAAAAGAAAAGAAAAAGAGAAAATCCAAAATAAGCCAATTAGATAAAAAAATGAAGATAGTTACAAACTGCACCACAGAAATACAAAAGGCTACTATGAACACCCTTACCATCACCATAGAACTAGAAAACCTGTAGTAGACAGAATAAATTCCTGAAAGAGAAAAACCTGCCTACTTAATTGCAGGGTAGAATTAGATACCCTTAACAGACCCTGATAAACAAGTAAGGAAGATGAAATAATTTAAAATTAACCCAGCCCAAAAAAAAAAAAAAAAAAAGTCCCCAGGACCAAGACAGAAAATCACATAAGAAATTCTACCCAGACATTTGAAGAAAAACTGGTACATACGCCCTACTTGCCAGTTTTTTGTATTCCCCTACCAAGATAGGAAAAAGAGGGAACTCTCCGCTAAATCCATTCTATGGAAGGTAGTATCACCCTAACCACAAAACGCGGAAGGAGCATAATTCAAAAATAAAACTATAGACCGATATCCTCTGATGAACATAAGATGCTAAAATCCCTTAACAAAATAACTAGGCTAACTGAATTCAACAAACCATTCAAAAGAAAGTCCAGCCAATGATTAAGTGGTTTCATACCAGAGATGCAGGAGGTTTAACATATGCAAGTCAATAAATGTGAATAGGCACTACATAAAACAGCAATTAAAACCGCTAAAAATCACATGCATGCTCAGCAGAAAAGCATTCGACAAAATCTGGGACCCCTTTCTGTTTAAAACTCTCAGCAAAATCGATACAAGGGACATACCTCAACATAATAAAAGCCATCTATGGGCCGGGCGCGGTGGCTCAAGCCTGTAATCCCAGCACTTTGGGAGGCCGAGACGGGTGGATCACGAGGTCAGAAGATCGAGAACATCCTGGCTAACACGGTGAAACGCCGTCTCTACTAAAAAATACAAAAATCTAGCTGGGCAAGGTGGCGGGTGTTTGTAGTCCCAGCTACTCCAGAGGCTGAGGCAGGAGAATGGCGTAAATCCGGGAGGCGGAGCTTGCAGTGAGCTGAGGTCCGGCCACTGCACTCCAGCCCCAGCGATAGAGCGAGAATCCATCTCAAAAAAAAAAAAAGCCATCTATGACAAACCCACAGCCAACATAATGCTGAATGGGGAAAAGTTGAAAGCATTCCCTCTGAGAATTGGGACAAGACAAGGATGCCCACTCTGTCCACTCACAGCACACTCTCTTCAGCACAGTACTAGAAGTCCTAGGCAGAGCAATCAGACAACAGAAAGAAATAAAGGTCATCCAAATAGGTAAAGAAGTCAAACTGTCATTGTTCACTGATGATATGATTGTTTACATGGAAAATCCTAAAGACTCTTCCAGAAAGTTCCTGGAACTGATAAAAGAATTCAGCAAAGTTTCTGGATGCAAAATTAATATACACAATCCATAGCTCTTCTTTACACCAATAGCGACCAAGCTGAGAATCAAATCAAGAACTCAACCCCTTTTACAATAGCTGAAAACAAACAAACAAAACTTAGAAATATACCTAGCCAAGGAGATGAAAGACCTCTACAAGGAAAACTACAAAACACTGCTGAAAGAAATCATAGATGACACAAATAATGGAAACACATTCCATGCCGATGGGATGGGAATCAATGTTGTGAAAATGACCATACTGCCAAAAGCAATCTACAAATTCAATGCAATTCCCATCAAAGTACCCCTATCATTCTTCGCAGAATTAGAAAAAACAATCCTAAACTTCATATGGAACCAAAAAAGAGCCCGCATAGCCGAAGCAAGACTAAGCAAAAGAATAAACCTGGAGGCATCACACTACCTGATTTCAAACTATACTTATAAGGCCATAGTTACCAAAACAGCAAGGTAGTGGTATAAAATAGGCACATAGACCAATGGAACAGAACAGAGAGCCCAAAACAAAGCCAAATACTTACAGCCAACTGATCTTCGACAAAGCAAACAAAACATAAAGTGAGGAAAGGACACCCTATTCAACAAATTGTGCTGGGATAATTGGCAAGCCACACATAGGAGAATAAAACTGGATCCTCATCTCTCACTTTATACAAAATCAACTCGAGATGGATCAAGGACTTAAATCTAAGACCTGAAACTATTAAAATTCTAGAAAATAACATTGGAAAACCCCTTCTAGACATTGGCTTAGGCAAGGATTTCATGACCAAGAACCCAAAAGCAAATGCAATAAAAACAAATATAAATAGGTGGGACTTAATTAACCTAAAGAGCTTTTGCACGGCAAAAGGAACAGTCAGCAGAGTAAACAGACAATACAAGGAGTGTGAAAAAATTTTTACAATCTATACAGCTGACAAAAGATTAACATCCAGAATCTACAATGAACTCAAACAAATTAGCAAGGAAAACAAGCCCATCAAAAAGTGGGCTAAGGACATGAATAGACAATTCTCAAAAGAAGATATACAAATGGCCAACAAACATATGAAAAAATCTTCAGCATCACTAATGATCAGGGAAATGCAAATCAAAACCACAATGTGCTATCATCTTACTCCTGCAAGAATGGCCATAATCAAAACATAATAAATTATTAGATGTTGGTGTGGATGCAGCGAACTGGGAACACTTCTACATTGCTAGTACAACCACTACGGAAAACAGTGTGGAGATTCCTTAAAGAACTAAAAGTAGAACTACCATTTGATCCAGCAATCCCACTACTGGGTATCTACCCAGAGGAAAAGAAGTCATCATACAAAAAAGATACTTGCACATGCATGTTTATAGCAGCACAATTTGCAACTGCAAAAATATGGAACCAACCCAAATACCCATCAATCAATGAGTGGATAAAGAAACTGTGATATATATGATGGAATACTATTCAGCCATAAAAAGGAATGAATTAATAGCATTCACAATGACTTGGATGAGATTGGAGACTATTATTCTAAGTAAAGTAACTCAGGAATGGAAAACCAAACATTGTATGTTCTCACTCATAAGTGGTAGCTAAGGTATGAGGATGCAAAGGCATGAGAATGACACAACGAACTTTGGGGACCCGGGTAAAGGGTGGGAAGGGGGTGAGGGATAAAAGATTACAAACGGGGGGCACTCTATACTGCTTGGGTGATGGGTACACCAAAATCTCACAAATCACCACTAAAGAACTTACTCATGTAACCAAACACCACCTGTTCCCCAATAAGCTATGGAAATAAAAAAACATTTTTTAAGTAGTGGGATAACATCACCTTTCCCAGATAGAATAAGAACTTGATTATTACGTAGAAAGAAAAGAAAAATTATATTTAAATACTGTGTTTAAAATATATACTTTTCATGGAATTTTACAGCAGGCTGGGCTCCTGGTTATCATGTAGTCTAAACTTCTGAGTTTACAGATGAGGAAATTAGAGACTGTGAGTCTACAAAGTCACAATGTTAGCTGGTAGGAGACCCAGAATTATAATACAGGCTGCCTAACTCCCAGGAAGTTCTCAGAATGCCACAATAAACATAAAAATATTTGTATTTACTTCAAGATGAAGGGGGGAAATGCTGCATAAATATTTTCATATCACACACAACTATAAAAAGCCAAGTCACATTTTTAATTTTACATTATTATATGCATATATGTTACGTGTTCGGCTTGCCAATTTTCAGCAGTGACACAGACAAGAAATAAATTTTATTTGTTAATTATTCATGTCATTTTAGAACTAACATTTATTGAGCACTAAATATATAATAAACTAGATAAGTCCTTACCTTCATGAAGTATACACTCAAGTGGGACAGACAAACACTAAACAAATCAGCAACACAAATTATAGTGCTGCGAAGGAAAAGAAAAAACAGAGAGGGAAGTGATATAGAAAAATGAGGAGGAACTGCCATAGTAGAGTGGTCAGGAAAAGCCTCACTGAAAGGAAAGATGGAGTGAGCCACTTAAGGATGGTGGGGAAGCTATTTCAGATAGGAGAAACGCCATGTACAAAAAGGTCTCGAATTGGAATTTTCAAATGCTGCCATTTCAAGGAAATCAGTAAAAATAAACCCAATGTATTGAAACATGGTAGGTGAGAAAAAGGACCCAAGATGAGGTTGGGGAGATAGCAGGGAGAGTCAGCTCCAGTAGGGCTGTGAGGAACCTGTAGAGTTGGATCTTTATAGATGATGGGGAAGCCATGGAAGTGTTTCAGTCAGTATTTGACATAATCGATTTTCAAAAAATAAGCTTGGCTGCTCTGTGGAAAATAAATTTATGGTAATAGTGAAGATGAAAATAAGTAAATGAATTAGTTACACATTTTAGAAACAGAAACAATAGAGCTTGCTAGTAGATTAGATGTGGATTGTGAGGGGAAAGAAGAATGAAAGATGACTTTCAAGTTGGGGACTAGAACAGCGAGGTGAATAGTGGTAATGTTTACTGTATTGGTTAAGAAAGTCTGATGGCATTTTCACAGAAAAATGACATTATCAGAGCTGAACTCTAGAGAATAAACCAGGTAGCATACCTGCTATAAGCATAAGGACTAGGAATGAGACTAAAACAACAGTTAGGTAGTCATTTGGCTTGTTTGAACTACGATAGTGGCAGAGGAAATGAAAGTGAGAGACATTTGACTTGGCAACTCATTAAGTGTGGAGAACAGAGGAGAGAAAAAGCCAAAGATGGCTCAGGTTTCAAGCTTGGATTACCTAGTGGAATCACAAAGGGAAAGTAGATCTATGGGAAAAGGTGACGGATAGAGATAAGTTAGAGACATACAGAACTTGAGGTACCAACAGTTAATCCAGGTGAAGATATCCCATGGGCCAGGGGGATATAGATCTTGAGTCTCAATGATGTCAGAGTTGGAACTAAATAGTGACATTGTCTACAGCGAGGTGACAGTTGAAAACATGAAAGTGGGTGAGATCTCAAGAAAATTATATAAAGAATGAGACAGAATCTTGAAAATACTTGTAAGTTGAGAATTGAAAAAAGGATAGCCTACCAACCAAAACAAGTCCAGGACCAGATGGATTCACAGCTGAATTCTACCAGAGGTACAAGGAGGAGCTGGTACCATTCCTTCTGAAACTATTCCAATAAATAGAAAAGAGGGAATCCTCCCTAACTCATTTTATGAGGCCAACATCATCTTGATACCAAAGCCTGGCAGACACACAACAAAAAAAGAGAATTTTAGACCAATATCCCTGATGAACATCGACGCAAAATCCTCAATAAAATACTGGCAAACTGGATCCAGTAGCACATCAAAAAGCTTATCCACTATGATCAAGTGGGCTTCATCCCTGGGATGCAAGGCTGGTTCAACAT
>NW_016814088.1:468934-543910 GCF_001698545.2 Rhinopithecus bieti
CAATAGCAAAGACTTGGAATCAACCCAAATGTCCATCTGTGACAGACTGGATTAAGAAAATGTGGCACATATACACCATGGAATACTATGCAGCCATAAAAAAGGATGAGTTTGTGTCCTTTGTAGGGACATGGATGCAGCTGGAAACAATCATTCTCAGCAAACTATCGCAAGAACAGAAAACCAAACACTGCATGTTCTCACTCATAGGTGGGAATTGAACAATGAGATCACTTGGACTCAGGAAGGGGAACATCACACACTGGGGCCTATCATGGGGAGGAGGGAGGGGGGAGGGATTGCACTGGGAGTTATACCTGATGTAAATGACGAGTTGATGGGTGCTGATGAGTTGATGGGTGCAGCACACCAACATGGCACAAGTATACATATGTAACATACCTGCACGTTGTGCACATGTATCCTAGAACTTAAAGTATAATAAAAAAAAGAAAAAAGAAAAAAGGAAGGGAGGCTAAAGAATAAGCAATCACATAGAAAGGAGGAGGAAAACAAGAGTCATGGAGGCAAAAGAAGAGCAGTTTCAAGAAGGGAGGGAGGGTCAACAATGTCAGGTGGCACCAACAGGCCAAAGAGAATGCTGGCAAAGTAAACCTCTCCAGATCTGGTAAAAGGGACAGCACTGGCTACCTAGGAAAAAGTATGTTGGGGCTGTGGGTAGGGAGAAGTCAGATTGTAAGTGATTTGACAGTCAAGTGAGAAACAAAGTTCTCTTGCTTAAAGGAGTCACAAGATATTATAGAAAGAGGACAGGATGATATGACTCTTGCTAGAGAAGTAGTCACTAGAGTGTCTGAAATAGAAATAATATGAAACTTGAAGATGAAAAAGATGAAAGATGAACGTCAGAAATAAAGAGTTGGAGGTCAGTCTGGGAAACAGAATATAGTGAGTGATGCCGGAATTATACGGGAGCAAGGGGAAAAGATGACGGCACTTGGAATAGATGTCCTGGTCTTCATTACCTAAGTAAGAAATGAAGTTATAGTCTGTTTATGAGGAACAGTCCTAAGAATTTCCAAAATATAGACAAATATGTTGGCTATTATGTGGACCTCCAGGTATTCCTAAAAAAATTAGAACCTTCATTTAATTCAGAGAAACCATAATTCCCTTATTATAAACAAACAAACTTAGTTTCAAAGTCATGCATTTAGCTTCTCTCTACCCCATTATCTATGCTAAGGCTCATTTATCTAGAAATTGTGATGATCCAAGTAAAATGAATTGGAAAATAAAAATAGTATTTTATGTGCACTATCCTTAAAGAAATGAATTATGAATATTAAATAAGTACAAAGTAAGTAACAACAATTAGTGTAAAATAACACAGAAAAACAAAACATAGGAAGCCTATTTCCTACTCAAGCACAATTTCTCCGCTGAATTTCACTAATACTTTCTTACGACAGGTATCACTTTATCACCCTCTACTTTATTACAGTTACTTACTATTCTTTTCGGTAAAAATTAAACATACCAGGATTCATATCTTGGTAATTATTTAGTGCCTATCCCACTTCTCTCTTGTATTTTCAGCCCTCTCCCTTCTCTGCTGACTTTGCAGTGCCTGTCAGAGCCACAAATAAAAGAAACAAGCAAAAGGAAAAGATATATCAAATTATATAAATCATACAGTTTCGTGGATGTTTAGGTTCGGCCTATGAATGCATATGTGAATGTGTCCCTATAAATGAGTTAACTGGGGAAGAGAAAATGATATGGATTCTAGTTGAGATATTAAAACTGTTTAAAAATAAGTGATTATCAATGTAAATGGCATAGCTCCTCCCCAGCCTCTAGCTTACAACAGGTACTCAACAAAAGTTGGCTGGCTGGATGAAAATGTTACAGGCATTTAACAGGAATGATAACATAACAATTAAGACAAGAAAAGAAACAGACTAAGAGTAAATTAAGAAAGCTAACTTATCAAAACTGATCAGTAGTTCTCAGAACCAGTTACACATAAAGCTCATCTGGAAATTAGAATTGATGAGGGTTGGAATAACATGTAATTTTCTTAAAAATCTCGCCAGTGATTCTGCTACATGGTCAGGGCTAGGACTACTTCACTTTAGTGAAAAGAGGAGGCTCATTGACAAGGAAAAACAAGAATGATGTGGTAATGTCAACAGATGGAAATAAGGAAACTCACACTGCAAAAACATAAAGATAAATGAGAAACAAACAAAATGTTATACCACCCACTGGTTATGCAATATCAAACATGAAGTGTTCCCTGAAAAACAACTTACGGAGACTGCCTGCAAAAAGCTGACAATAGATGGAGTCATTGTTTTCATTATGATATTCTGCATCTCATGGAGATTAGATATGTCCCCATTACAGAATATAGTACCTTTAAAAAGGGGAAAACACATGGCTGATAAACATAGAATATAAATTCAGGAATTCAGAATTATAGCCAACTTTTCTTTAACTGCATTTGGAAAATAGTCCGGTGAAGTCTACAGGGAATTACTTTACTCCCTGTAATCAGCTTCCTGACTAAAGAAAGCCTCTTTTTAGCCTGAGTTCAGCTGTCCATGACTAAGGGTTAAGGCATTTGAACAATTTTCTCCTCAGAGCACTTTGGAAATTCTGTGGTTTACTGTTTTAACTTTTCTGCAAGCAGTTGGTTCTCAGACCCTAATTCAAGGGGTACCCTAAAATTCCAGATGATACCTTTTTGTCAAAAGCCACATGTGCAGGAATAAAATCCGCAGGTGGGGCTTGTTTAGGCTGGCCATAAGTTAAGACTGGTGCCTTACTGGCCAACTCATCCAGCACAGCCTGGGACAGCTGGTTGAACTGGAGCCGGTCTCCGCCTATCCCAACTGTTGGACGTCGAACAATTGCATAGCCGTTCCTGTAGCCCAGCGTCTGGCTTCTATGGAAGGCTGTTTTCTGAAGAAAAGAAATGTGTCATTAATAACATTAGACAAATATTTTTTAGGTTAAAAAAATTAACTTTTAAAAATATAACTTAAATATTTGCTTATAAGCATCACGAAACTTACACCAAGAAGCTTACCAATATTAAGGCTGGGCATGCTGGCTCATGCCTATAATCCCAGCACTCTAGGAGGCTGAAGAGGGAGAATCACTTCAGCCCAGGAGTTCAAGACCAGCCTGGACAACAAGACACTGTCTCTACAAAAACTAAAAAAATAAATAAATTAGCTGGGTGTGGTGGCTTGTGCCTATTATAGTCCCAGCTACTTGGGAGGCTGAGGCGGAAGGATCACTTAAGCCAGGGAGGTCCAAGCTGCGATAAGCTATGATTGAACCACTGCACTCCAGCCTGGGCAACAGTGAGACTCTGTCTCAAAAAAAAAAAAAAAAAAAAAAAAAAAAAAAAAAAAAAAAAAAAAAAAAAAAAAAAAAAAAAAAAAAAAAAAAGCTTACCTACCTTAAAAGATTCTGTATTTTAAGTTATAACACTTGAACAAGAACAAGGAGCGAAGTAGCCACCTGAGCTTAAAGTAAAATTTAAAGCCCTGCTCTGTAATGCCCAATTTAACTATCAATTCACCTTGCACGAGAGATTAAAAGTGTATCTCATCTATACTCTTAAATTTTTCACTAGTCTTCTCATGTTTTTCATCTGATATCTGGTGGTCATAAAACTGTAGAACCTAGAAGATATGGTTCTGTGAATTTTATTTTTACATGCAATGAATTTATTTTTACATGTTCCCCTTGTCACAATGACAGTGATACATTCTTACAACTCTTTGGAAAGCAACTGGATGGTATATATTTAAAGTCTTGAACTCAATTCTACCCCTGACCATTTATTTAAGAATATGACCCAGAATTATGAGGGCCGGGCGCGGTGGCTCAAGCCTGTAATCCTAGCACTTTGGGAGGCCGAGACGGGCGGATCGCGAGGTCAGGAGATCGAGACCATCCTGGCTAACACGGTGAAACCCCGTCTCTACTAAAACTACAAAAAACTAGCCAGGCCAGGTGGCGGCGCCTGTAGTCCCAGCTACCTGGGAGGCTGAGGCAGGAGAATGGCGTGAACCCGGGAGGCGGAGCTTGCAGTGAGCTGAGATCCGGCCACTGCACTCCAGCCTGGGTGACAGAGCGAGACTCCGTCTCAAAAAAAAAAAAAAAAAAAAGAATATGACCCAGAATTATGAGAAAGAGCTATATGCCTGAAGCTGCCTATTACAATGGTAAATGTTGAAGACAATCACATGAAGACATGAGTAAATGATCGAAAACTCACTCAATGGATTATGGTGCTGTCATTAAAATATTGATTTTAAAGATCATGTGGCAACCTAGTGAAAATATTTATGATTTAATAAGCCTGAAAAGGCAACATATAAAATTATATGTATACTACAATTATAAGCATAGAAATATGTACATGAAGAGACCGGTTTGGTCCTCTGTATTATACATTTCTAAATTATGTTGATTTTTTACAATGAACACATTTTTATTTAAAAGATTACATAAAAAAGAGTAGAAAGGCAAATTAGAGGTTATGTTAATGGTTTTCCTTTTTCTGTTGTGAGGATGCTTTCAAAATTTTATATATACAACATTCAAATATATAAAGTTACATAGATACAATTTAGGATTAATCATAAAATATATTTTTATGAAATAAACTTTCTACATCCTAATTGCATTAGAGCCCAGCCTACCATCTTTCAAGATGAAAGGTACAACAGAATAAACTTCTTTTGCTAAAAGGGCTATAAACTTGGACATTTGTTTTTAAAGGTCATGTATTCAGAGTCACAAGTCAGTTAACAGGGACTGCTCCAGGTACATATTAAACATGATACAGAACAAAATGCGCTGAGTTGACATCCTCATTGGGTAATTTATGGAACTTCAAGCTCTTCTTCCACCACCAAAGACAGAAGCAACATCAGTAACTTCAGTTTATTTCTTTGTTTTACACAAATGTCTCTACCATCACTCAGCCATAACTCACAGACACACCAGGCAAGGCAACCTCGGCCCTTTCCACCCCACTTGTCCATTATGGTTCACCTTCTGTGTGTCTTTTTTTTTTTTTTAATCATCTTCCCACTCCCCTTTAAAAGTTTTAACTTCTTATCTGCATGTCTTTAGAATTACATTCACACATATTCAGTCCTTCACTGCTGAAGATATACTGACGATGCTTTTCAAATTTCAAATAGGGCAAATTGGTTGACACTTGGTCAGTGTATTTAAAATCTGAAATATGTCCAATGCACAGTTCATCTTACTTGTAATACAGCAATATGTTTTTAGAGCTTTGTACTTCCATCCATGCCTCCGTAATTCCCTGTATCAACTCAGCCCTGTCTATACTCACCAACACCAAAAGCTTAAGCTCATCCTGTATAGGACAGGCACGTGCCTACATTTTCTAAATGACATAAAACTGAAAAGTCCACTGAAACTAAAAATCTATGATGTTTTGTCTTAATGCAGGGATAATCACAAAGAGATTCAGAATACAAATTCTCTCATCAAACTTTCGATTTCATTCTAAATTTATTCTTCCAAAGAAAATAAATTGACCAAATCTTTTATCTTAACTTTGTGAAGCTGGAGAGGAAGGTAAGAGTTTAAAGTATTAAACTATATAAACATAAACTACTGTTAGCTCATCTGTGATGATCAGTCTACTGAATCTCATTATTGATTTTTCAGCACATATTTCAGTAGCCCTGTTAGGATTAAAACAAATACTAAATAATTTTGAGAGCTAAACTGTGGCAAGAGTTAAAAAAAAAAAAAAAAAAAAATCCAAGCTGCTGTTGTTTTTTAAAAAATTTTGTTTAAAAATTGAAAAAAAAAAAAAAAAAAGAATCCAAGCTGCTGCTGCTTTTTAAAGAATTTTGTCTAGAAAATGCAAATAAAACACAAGGTTGGGGAATGAGCAAAACAAAATCTAAACAGGAATCTTTTACAAAACGTTAGAACAAAAAGAATAGAGTCGGGGAAGAATAAACAGCAACTAATCAATTCTTGAGGGAACTGGAAAGGAATATCTCTTACAAAGCAGGGAAAGATGGTTTGGGAGGAAGGTGAGCAAGCTTTGGGGGAAAAACCGCAATGGAGAAAGAAAAGAATAGGGAGAGGATGGGACTAAATTATGGAAAAGGTAGAAGATGGAGAGAAAAGAATGGGGTTGGAAGCAAGCATAAAGAAGAAAGGAAAAAGACCTGGCGGAAAGAAGAGGAGGGGAATCGATATACATACAAAACAGGAAATGGAGCTGGGAGTGGGGGAGACTATCGGGTATAGGATTCAGAAGAGGAAGCAGGTGGGGCGGGAATGATGGACCTGTGGGAATGAGGATGAAGGTGCATAGTGGCGGGGGGTTTTAAGGGTGGGGGCAGACGGAGACAGGTTATGATGTGAGAGAATGAGCTAGGGAGAGGGCCCAGAAAGCTTGGGATTAGCGTGGGGAAACAGTGATCTAAAGGGAAAAGAGGCAGGGGGTTGGAGGAACACAGCCTTAAGAAAGAACGCGGCTAACGGGATGAGAATGAAGGCGCCAACACACTGCCAAGATGGAGTGGGAAAAAAACTAAAAAGGGATGAGGCGGAGGGCAAAGGACTGGAGAGGGAAGATGAGGCTGGCTAGGGAAGAACGGCAGAAGTTCGGCCGAGAAGAAAGAACAAGGTCAGGACAGAAGACGTGTTTGGAGAGCAGACTTGAGTGGAGGGGAATGGAGGTGCACTGAGCGGGGAACCCTCCTGGGCTGCTGGAAGGTGGGGACAGGTGGGAGTCTGGCAGATAACTTCTCACCGTAGAGTCCTTAAAGGACGTGCCTGGAAGAAGGGGCAGGCCATGCACGGGATTGGACACCATTGCAGCCGGTACCACCGCCGCCACCTAGGTCCTGCTTCGTCCTCTCCAGTTGCCCAGGCGACAAGCAGCGTTCGCGGGCACCTGCAGGCTCCATGGTAACGCTAAACATCCGGAACTCCCACGAGCGGAGGGCGGAGCCAGGAGGCGCAGGCGTCACAGGAGGTTTGCGCGTGCGCCGCCCGCGAGACTCTGCGTTCTCGCGGTAAGGGGGCTACGGCCTTGGAGCGCGGCTAGTGGGCGTGGTTGTGTCGGCCCCTGCCCTTCCGCTTCGCCCCGCCCCGCTCCCTGAGGATGAGACGTGAGAGTTGTTGGGTGGCGCGGGGAAAGGTGAGCGTAGTGAGGCGGTAGTTCTCGCTGCGAGATACGGGGTCCGAGCAGGCCCCTAGATGAATTGCAGAGAGAGACGTTCCTTATCTCCTTCCGCCCAGTCCCGGCGGACCTCACTGCGCCCCGCCAACGCTGTGAGCTCAGGCACTCTTTTCTCCCCGCTCTGCCCCATTTCACAGAGAAGTGTAAATGGTTGGTCCGGTTGGCAGTGCTACTAACCTAGACTCGTGCTTCTTGTAGGCAAGGGCCGAGGATTCCTCATGATTGTGTTTCTGTTGCTCAGGGATGGTCAGTGAACTAATGCAATCATCTTATCCTTAATTCTCCCACTGCCACATTGTATTTTTCCCCTTTTAATTCTTTTTTAAAATCTTTCTGTTTCCTTCCCTCCTTCCTTTCCTTTCCTTTCCTTTCCTTTCCTTTCCTTTCCTTTCCTTTCCTTTTCCTTTCCTTTTCCTTTCCTTTTCCTTTCCTTTTCCTTTCCTTTTCCTTTCCTTTTTCCTTTCCTTTTTCCTTTCCTTTCCTTTCCTTTCCTTTCCTTTCTTCCTCCTTCCCTCCTTCTTTCCTTAGAGATGATGTCCCACTATGTTGCCCGAGCTGGTCTCGAATTCCTAGGCTTAAGCGATCCTCCCAACTCGCCTCCCAAAATTCTGGGATTACAGGCGTGAGCCACCGCGCCCAGCTCCCTTTATTCTACCACCAATCCCTTCGGTTAAACACCTTCTTCATTCTTGTAGGGAGAGCCTTGAATATCTGCTGCAGGACAGGGTGCACTCTGATAGGTACTTGATATTTGTTGACTGAAGAACTGGAGATTGAAGGGTGGTCACTTCAATCCATCGTTTGTACCTGCAGCTTCAATGAAAAGATCAGAACCACTAGGAGAAACACAGCTCCTTCAAAGAGAAAGACTAAGTCTTGGGAAAGAAGCAAATAAGTGAGGTGAAATATTGTCAGCATCATAGGTATAGCCTTTGATGCTTTTCACAAAACTTGCTTAAATTATTTTTTCTTAAACGTAATCCTATTCCTGAAACATTTTTAGGGGGGAAAAAAGAAAGCTATCCATCATTGCTGAGGAACTTAAAAATAAAAAGTAATCCAAACCCAGGTGCCAAGAGATTTGGATTCATTAGGTCTGACGTGGAGGCCAGGAATCTGATTTTTGTAACAGGTGTTTGTCACAAGCCAGTTTAGGAACATGATAGAGTAATAAGCCAGACACAGAAGGCATATCTCAGTGTCACAGGTAGTTTACTGCCAATACAGACAGCAGCTTTACTTTTATTGCTGCTTGTCACAGCAAATCCCCCTGTTGGGTTTCACTAATTTGCATGATGCTCAGGAGGCCCAGGACATTAATGCATTAAGTGGCACCTGAGGCAGTTATTGTTGGCTGCTTACCATACCCTGCCCACAGTTTCTTTTCTAACTCTTCTCCCCTTACTGCATCTGTTTCCTGTTCTTGTCCTTTTTTAAACCTTTTTTTCTTTTTCTGTAAGTACAGTACCTTAATGCAGTAGTTGAATACATTTTTTAAAAACTTCAATGAAGTTTTTTTGCCTTTGGTGCTTTTACAAAACTTGCTTAAATTATTTTAAAAAAAGAAATGTAATCCTTTCCCTAAAACATTGATTAGCATTGTGGAAGTTACTGAAAACGTTTAAAGTACCTATACGTTGTATTATACCTTAGACACCAACCGAGGATGGATGCCAGTCACTGGAGGAATATGTCAAGATGGCAAGTTTGCTGGGTGCAGTGGCTCACGCCTGTAATCCCAGCACTTTGGGAGGCCAAGGCAGGTGGATAACTTCAGGTCAGGGGTTCAAGACCAGCCTGGACAACATAGTGAAATCCCACCTCTACTAAAAATACAAAATTAGCTGGGCGTGGTGGCGGGCGCCTGTAATCCCAGCTACTTGGGAGGCTGAGGCATGAGAATCACTTGAACCCAGGAGGCAGAGGTTGCAGTGAGCCAAGGTTGCGCTATTGCACTCCAGCCTGGGCAACAAGAGTGAAACTCGGTCTCAAAAAAAGAAGAAAAAAAAAAGATGGCAAGTTTAAACTTTCAAAGATAAGGCACCTCTCCCACTTCTCTCCACCTCATTGGTGCTGATTACCCAGAATCATGCGTTAGTGTAATTCTTGCTGACTCTTCATGATAACCTTAAACTGTTACAAGTTCCATGATGCCTCCCTACCCACTCTCTTAATAAAAGTAAATTTCATGGCATTAGGACACACTTTGAAGAGCCCTTCTTGACTAACTGCATGGTTGCACTTGGATCTATATTCCTGGGTTGGGTAGGGAAGGAACGTGTGGAACTGGAAAGGATGAGTCATGCCCAAGCCTATTGTCCATTATCGCATCTGTTTCTATTTGAGGAGTGCTCTCTGCTCGTGCCTTTCTCTCCAGAAAAGCACACCAGTTAAATGGCTAAGGGGTTTGTTTTAACTACTTTCGGACCCCAGAAATGCATGAAGACAACTTCTGTTGGTCTATGGCCTCCTAAAAATGCTATCATCTCTGAGGAGGGGAAGTCAGACAGTACTGCATCAGTGTTAAAAGGCACAGGGACAAGTCTGTAAAGAAGTGGGGCGGGAGGAAAGGTAGGGCTTCAGAAAGGTACCTGGATCTTCAGAAGGTCTGCTATGATTAAGAGTTTGTATCCCAGTCGGGTGCAGTGGCTCATGCCTGTAACCCTAGCACTTTGGGAGGCCGAGGTGGGCCGATCACATGAGGCCAGGATTTTGAGACCAGCCTGGCGAAAACCTGACTGTACTCAAAATAAAAAAATTAGCTGGGCGTGGTGGCGCATGCCTGTTGTCCCAGCTACCCAAGAGGCTGAGGCAGGAAAATCGCTTGAACTGGGGAGGCAGAGGTTGCAGTGAACAGAGATCGTACCACTGCACTCCAGTCTACATGACCACTTAGCATGCATTGCACTTCAGTTTGTACCCACCATTTCCCAGTTTGTGGAATATATAAAAGAGGACAAGAAACTGACCATTCCTGGCAGTTAAAGTAGGAAATGCTGTGATTGAAAGGCCATTGCATAAAGCCTGACTCAGAAGACCACAGAAATATTGCATGATTTTAGCAGGTGTTCCAAAACTTGGGGAATGGAAAAAAATTGAAAGGTCAGACTGCCAGGAGCCAAGCCTGAAAGAGGGCCTTGTGAGCTGGGTGATGACTTCCAGGCAATCCTAATGGGACAGGCCATAAGTAGTCAGCTAAAATAAACCTCTCCTCTTTCAGCATTTTGCCCATAGCTGGCTTTACCCAGAATTTGTTTTCAAAACTGTGACATTCTTATTTTATAGTACCTAAATTCACAGGACAAAAAGTACCAAAGGGCTGTGTGTGCGTGTGTCCTGGACTATTTCTGCAGTGATTTTGGTGTTCTGCTTCCCTCTGCTGGATAAAAATGGTACAGCAAAATTTCTGGAAAAGAAAACAACCAATTACATACCAGCAGGTTTTGCAGGTACTGGGGGTGTGGGTGTGGTGAGCACGTGAATATGGGGATAAGATGGCCAGGGGGTGTCCCTCAGTCAGAGTGCTCTCTAGCATTCCTTTCCATCACTCAATGGCCTCTGAAATATTTTATCTAAAAAGAGGGCCCCGTCAACCACTTCAATCTTTGCAAAGTATGGGAAAAGGAGAAACATCCAGTAATTAGATTTAGGATCCACAGATCTTCATTTGACACAAAAATTACATCATTTGGGTCTAGACTATTTTAGTCTTGATGTGGGCTCCTGCTTGGGGTTTGGAAAACCTGTATTTCTGCTTTTCCTCCCTTAAGTCCAACCTATTCAATAGCTTTAGCTGATTCCGCTGGAATTCTCTTTCCTTGTCAAAGCTGATCAAACATACTTCACAGGATATAACCGTCATAAGAGGGTCTTTGTTTTTTCATTGCCATTTTCCTAACTCTCATCACAGTGCCTAGCACTACATAGATGCCCATTAAATAGCTGTAAAATGACTGACCTACTACAGTCAATGAATGAATGACTCAGGTCACCTGGGAAAGTATTTTTCAAACTGCTGCAGATTTCCTTTAGCAATTCTTACAATCAACTTAATAGGTTGTGACCACAATCAGAATTATTTTTACAAAAGAATAGAATAGAAATTATCCGGATGCATTCCATTTCGTTTGTAAGAATAATTCAGTGAAAGTTTTTTCAAGATATATACATACGTATACATTCATAGTGAGAGTATATCGTGGTCACAGTCAAAATGCTTGAAAAGTAATTGACACAATCCAGTTAGCTCATTTTACTAATGAGAAATCTCCAGACCAAAAGAGATCAAGGAACTATCAATTAATGACTGGTTCCCAATTGAGTATTCTTACACTCCACCTCAATCCTCTCACATCTAGGAAAGATAGTTCTCATTTAGCTCAGGACAGATCATTGATCTTGGCATCCTGCTTGTGAGACATCTCTGGCATAATAAAGCTCTCAATAATACGGAGAAAGAGAAGTATGAGAATGTTGTGGTAGTAACATTGACTACAGTTTTAGATTCCCAATGTGGACAAGAAGTGAATTCATTAATTCAGGTAAATGACAACTTTGAAACAATGGTGAAATTGACACCTTCTATTGAGCACCTCAAACCACTTTTCCTTTTCCCCTTTCACATATGCAGCATGAAACAGAAAGTGGAGCAGGTTAGGTCCTGAGAGCCACATTCCTGTCCTGTTAAGAATATTTGTGTGAGTTTGGACAATTTACTTACCCATGTCTCCTGCTTTTCATCTCTAAAATGAAAAACCAGGACCAGAGCTAATGATCATTGATTGTTTGAGGGTCATGGGATCATTTTTAAAATCTTGTAAAAGTTTTAGACTATGGTTCCCTAAAATGCACATATTCACATGTACTTATAATTTCATGTAGTTCATGAAAGCTCCAGTGAGTCTAGAAATCACTTCATTGAGTTTTCCTCTCTCTAAAATCTATGGAATGAAAAGTCTACAATATAGTACCCCAAAGGCAGAATGATATAGCGGTAAAGTGCGTGGACTGTAGGAAAATCTTCAGGACAAATGATTCTGTTTTGCCAACAACTGAATTGGAAAGGAGTAAAAAGACTGAGGTAGAAGGGAAACCTATAGATTAAAAAGAGATGTAAGTAAAAAGTCAACCAATTGCAATGTGTGGGTCCTACTGGGATCCTGATTTAAACTAAATACTTTAAAATAATTATGACATTTATGAGACCATTGGGAATTCAAACACAGGATATTTGATGGTAAGGAATTGTTCTTCAGTTTTTTAGACATGATAATGGTATCATATTCTTGTTTAAAGACTCTTCATCTTTTAAGGATACATAGAAAGCATGTGTTGTAGAAAAAATTATATCTGGGATTTGCTTCAAAATAATATGGACAGAAGCAAGTGAGTAGGGATATAGATGAAACTAGATTCCCCATGATTTGATAATTGTGTATGTGATTACATGGGAATTCATCATACAATTCTATCTACTTTTGTATATGTTCAAGGTTTTTCATAATAAAAAATATTTTTAAAAAGTATGGACTGCAGAGTCAGACTGCAGAGGTACAAATCCTATCATTTATCAGCTCCATGACCCTGCAGAAGTTTCTTAACATTTTAATAGCCATAAACAGGAATAATAATTGTTATTCCCAATTCACAAGGTTGTTGTGAGCATTAAATGAGTTCATATATGTTAGCACTTACTGTAGTGCCTGGCATGTAGTAAGCGCTCACTGACTGTTTGCTATTACCATTGTCTGGGGGAGCATGATAAATGGACAGTTTGGTCAGTGACTGGGAATTGGAAAAATCATGGAAAATTAAAGACAGATTAAGGTAAAAGAAAGGAGAAGGGGAAATATGTTGGGTACTTTAGAGAATGCAACATGTAGAAGGGTTTGGTTTGTGTGACTTAAGTCTTTCTTTCCTTTTTATGCACACCCCTACCCACCAACTCTGAATAAACATCTTTCACATACACACACACACACACACCCAGATCCTTTTAGAGGGTAGGAGGGCATCTAATCTCTTTTCAAGATAGAGTTTATGAAAAGAGCACAAGGGCTTTCTGGTGGGCCACAGAGGAGGCTAGATGGCTGGAGCTTTCCGCGGAGCCATGGTCTTTTCCCTATTTGTTTGGTTTACTATTTTTTAAAAAATCACCACTAGAATGCGAGGCAGACGGTGAATATAAAACCTTTGCACCCAAAGATGAAGGTGCTTGCAGGTAGATGAGTTGGTTGTGAGTACCAAGAGTAGAGGCAAAGACCCAGGTAGGAAGTTGCCAAGGTGCAACCCAGGAGCACCTGCTTACACAGGGTAGACTCAGATGGGAAACACAGCCACACTGAAACTGGCTGTTCACAACGTTTTCTCTGTACTTAACTCCCTACCACAGAGGTTCTATTGTATTCATACATGTGATAAGCTTCCCATCTGTATCTCTTCTGAGATCTGCAAATCCTATTTCTCCCTTTAATTGGGTATAGATGGGGGGGAAGGAGTTGAGAGACCAAGAGCCACTTGTTAGGAAAAACTGTGTCAATTTCACAGGGAGGTAAAAACTGAGGTTGGCCCTGGATGCTGTATTAAGTTTTCTAGGGTCATCATAACAAAGTACCACAAGTTGGGTGGCTTAAAACAGAATTTTTTTCTGTCACAGTTCCAAAGGCTGGAAGTCTGAAATCAGGGTGCTGGCAAGGCCATTCTCTCTCTCTCTGCCTGCCCCACCACCCTAACCCACACACTCCATCCCCCAGCTTCTGCTTATTACCAGCAATCCTTGGCACTCTTTAGCTTGCAGATACATAACTCCCATTTCTGCCTCCATTGTCACATGGTGCTCTCCCCTGTATGTGTCTCTGTGTCTTCACATGACTGTCTTTCCTCGTGTCTTCTCCTCTTCTTATAAGGACACCAATCATATTGAATTAAGAGATAGTCCAGCATGATCTCATCCTAACTGCTTACATATACAACTACCCCGTCTCCAAATAAGGTCACTAATTGAGGTAGCAGGGTTTAGGATTTCAATATATCTACACATACACAAACACATAATAGACACAAACACATAATAGATGGGAATCAAGAGGTAGAAAAAATGAGTACATGGACCAGTAGGGTTTCTTCTGTAGTCTGAGAACACTTGGGGCCATAGTGAGAAAGGGCGGTGCTGCCAGCATGTCTGCGTGGTGTGTGTGTACCAATGCAAGGTTCTTCCTAATGCCTGGGAGAGTCTGTGATCATGGAGACTGAGTGTCAGGGAAGGAATGTGGAGGAAAGCAAGAAATCCCCCATTTCCCGGGGGAAGATGAACTACATCTTATTCTGTTGTGGGTGGAGAAAAATCCCTCTCAAGGACATAGAGCTCCTGTTCTGGTGAGACGTCTGGGAGCCCATGGAGAGTGTGGATGAATTTGTGCAGGACTCACAACACACTGCTCAGCGTGAAGTGATAGAAATAATGACTGTGGGCTGGGTGCAGTGGCTCATGCCTGTAATCCCACCACTTTGGGAGGCTGAGGCGGGTGGATCACCTGAGGTTGGGAGTTCAAGACCAGCCTGACCAACATGGAGAAACCTGGTTTCTACTAAAAATACAAAATTAGCCAGGCATGGTGGCACATGCCTGTAATCCCAGCTACTCGGGAGGCTGAGGCAGGAGAATTGCCTGAACCTGGCAGGTGGAGGTTGTGGCGAGCTGAGGTTGTGCCGTTGGACTCTACCCTGGGCAACAAGAACAAAACTCCGTCTCAAAAAAAAAAGAAAGAAAAGAAAAGAAAAAGAAATAATGACTGTGTGATTACCACTAGCACTTTCTGAATACAAATTTTGTGCCGGGTACTGTGTGCAAAGGTATTTTTCCTGGAGTAAAATTAGTCAGATTCTAAGATAATTTGTCCTTGTTTATTGTTTAGAAAAGAAAAAACACTAGATGGAGATATTTTGCATGTTGCCATTGTTGTCTTTAAGAAATTGGTTTAGCCTGGAATCATGCTCAAATTTATTTTAATGAGGAATAAGATACATTAAAAGGTCCTAAAGATGAGAAAGTATTCACTAGAGTCATTTTATAAACATTAGAGAAGCATGCGAAAATAATTTGAAGTCAGTGGTTCTTAAAGTGAGTTTCTGTCCTTCAGATCCTTCAGGTCATTACAGAGGGCTTCTGAGACTGTTTGTAATGTGAGTAGCTCCATGTTGTATTCTAGCACAAAATACACTTACGAATCTCAGCCTTGGTACCATTCAACAATAACAGTATAAGGACTTTTGCTTGGCTAAAGTGTCTAGAAATAAAATGAGAACTGCATCCTTAGGTTTACTTCATTTATCAGGGGTGGGGAAATGGAAATCTACATTACACTTCCCTCTTAAACTTTTTCTGGTTCGCACAAGTGACAATGTGAGAAGTTAGACAAAAGAATCTTCTACACTCACTTAATTTTGGTGGCTAAGAATATAGACTCTGGATTCAAAGTCCTGAGTGTGAGATTCCATTACATAAGAGCCAGGTAGTTGTGGGCAAATTTACTTTATGCCTCAGTGTCCTCATTTACAAAATGGAGGCAATATTAGTGCCTACCTCACAAGGCTACTATGAGGGTTAAATGAAAGAATCTAGGAAAACAGCTCGGCTCAGTTCTTGGCAAGTGGTGAGTACTACATAATGTAAACTGTTATTATCCCCAATTTACAGGCTCTGCCCTAGACATATCATTCCACTTCTGCCCAGAGGATTATCCAGAGTACAAACTAGTGTCCAAAGAATGAGAAAACATTCAAAGACTATGTCGGAAGCAGAGGTCAACATTCTGGGCACTTTAAAATGGCTCTGGGAGGAATCTGGGAAGAATTCTGCAAGCATGAGCGTGTGGCCACAGGAACACAGTTTGCTGGGCCAGGCCTACACATGGGATAACTTGATGCCAATCTGGTTTTGTGCATATTGCAGGAAATAGAATTTGCTCTGTTTTCTAAAGGCAAAGTAATGTGCAATTAGTAACTAATCCATATCGATAGATAGCTACCCTGAATTTCATTGGACAGAATTCTTCCCCACATACCCCATTCCCAAAGTCACAGTAAAAGCAAAAGTCTTCACAAGACCTATACAACCTGTTCTCTTCTTCTGCTGTACTCTGCCTCTCTGTTCACACTGGCCTCCTGGCCATTCCTGGCATGCCCTGGGCTCAGAGCCCTTGCACTTCTTCCCTTTGCCTGGGTGAGAAACAGAGCTGGCTCCATCACCTTTCTTGGTATTCTTCCCTGATCCTGTTTAAAATGGCGCACTTACCCACTCCTCCAGTCTCTCTCTCTTCCTTGCTCTGTTTCTCCTTGGCACCATCACCTTCTAATATATAATTTATTGATTTGGTTCACTATTTCTCCATAAGGGCAGGAATTAGTGTTTTGTTCATTCCTGTATCCTAGGTGCCTAGCACAGAGGCTGATACCTAGTAGTGTTCACTGTGGAAGGGCTGTCAATGAATCTACATACTCACCGGTTCAACAGGCCAGTCCTTACCTCCAGTGAAGGTATTTCTAGCACAGTCCTCTCTGAGAGCTTGATTCAGAAGAAACATTCCACACAATTCTTTCAACATGAGAGATAATGTATCATTGGCTTGGATTAATGAGACAGTATCAGCCACAACAACATCAAATTACCTATATAATGTAATGTCAGAAGGGAGTGTAATGTCACTGTCTCAGTACTCCTGTAAACTGAGCCAGACGGTTGATTTTGTAACTTAGAGAATAAAGTACTAACTAGGCTGCTTAAAATTTCTAGTTTACGGCCAGGTGCGGTGGCTCACGCCTGTAATCCCAGCACTTTGGGAGGCTGAGGCGGGCGTATCACGAGGTCAGGATATCGAGACCATCCTAGCTAACACGGTGAAACCCCGTCTCTACTAAAAATACAAAAAATCAGCCGGGCTGTGGTGGCGGGCGCCTGTAGTCAGTACTCGGGAGCTGAGGCAGGAGAATGCGTGAACCGGGAGGTGGAGCTTGCAGTGAGGCCGAGATCCGGCCAACTGCACTCCAGCTTGGCTACAGAGCGAGACATTCCTCTCAAAAAAAAAAAAAAAAAAAAATTCTAGTTTACATTATCTGATTTTTTCAGGAATCTTTGCATGACACTGCTATACCTTTTACCATTGACAGTATTTTGACATAAGTCTTATTTTTCCCTAACAGGGATTTTAGTTTACTGATGGGTCCAAGGATTATCTTTTCTTCCTACTTTTCTAGTTTCTTTAATAAGCATATATTGCTTTAAGAAATAATTAACGATTTTTTTTGTGCTTTCTATTAAGTCTGCAAAACTCTTTCATATGGCAGAGAAACATTTTTAAAATCCCATGTTCAAGTTCATATCTCTTGTCAAAATCCCTGGGAAAGCTGACTGTTTAAAGAACTGACAATCCCATCAAAAGATAAAAGGGAGGATTTGAGATTTGGCAGGACTTTCTCATCCAAGGATCCAAACATATTTTCAGGAAACTGACTGGAGAGTAGGACTTGACTTTATAATCCAGCTACCAAGGGTCCGTGGACAATGAACTTTGGGGTTCTGAGAAGCCTCTGTGATGTAATGAATGCTTTATTCTGCATCCAAGGAGGTGAGTGGAGTGAAATTGCTTTAACTCAAAAAGAAATGATGCAACCCTGGCTATGCATGAGATATTAGGATCAAAAGTTAAAAGATTATGTCAGTGTACATAATGCATAAAAGTGCTTCATTTGCTGTAACAAGCTCTGCAAGTATTTGGTGCTGATGTTCTGATTGGCTGGACCGTGAATTTATCTGAAGGAAAAATGAGTTTAAACGTTATAACTAGTTGTGTGGCTTCAAACCAGTCACTCTACCTTTCCAGTGTTTCCTAGTTCAATGGAGACCTGTTTGGCCTTACTTACCTCGTAGTTTAGAAACTCATATTGATGTGGAAATGTTTTAGAAATCATAATGCACAATAAAATTTGAGCTGTTATTCTGTAGCCTTCCATATGGTCTGGACCTCCTGCAATCTTAAAATATAGTGAATACCTTTTCCAGTGAGAATCCTGTTATGTAACAAAAGCCCTTACCATAGATAGATATGCTCCCAAAGTTAATATTTAAATGAATTATCTTTTTGATGCAATGATTTCCCTTCCATATTAAATTACTTCTATAGTAATTCCACAAAGGATATGGTTGTTACTTTTTAAAGGAGGTAGCCAGAGTGCAGCATGCTGTTTTCAACTTACCAAGTCAGGAACCTGTACTCAGGTTGGAACCACACATCCCCTTCCTTGAAGGATGGGACTATGTACCTGGGAAGTCTCTACTGCTTGTGGAAATCTCTCTGTCTGGATGTGTCAAGGATCCCTAGGACTGAGTTAAAACAAGTAGAGGGCAGTGAGAAGGGTTGGAGAAGTTGCAGGAGTAACAGGAAGTAGAGGCACCTTTAAGGTGACTGTCTTGCTACAGGGAAAGAGGTTTCCAACCTCTGGAGGTAAAGGGGAGAGAGAGCTTAATCCTTATGAAGAGGTTCTGGCCCAAACCAGGTCCCAGCTTCTTGGCCCTCAGGCTGTGATTGGAACCATGATCTGGAGAGAGGGACCCTCATGGCCCAAGGAAAAGCAGACGGCAGACTCTCTGCCCACAGGGTGTGTTTTCCCACACTGTGGTGTCTCCAGAGCCAATGTGGTACCTTTCAACAATAGGTGCTCAATAAACTCTTGCTAAATTAATAAGTGAAGAGTGGTTAAACTAGTAACAGTAACAACAGAAGCCATTTTCAAACTGCCTAGGGCCCCTGCTGGTGACAAAAAAGGGTTTGGGCAAGAATGACAACCATAATTCAACCAGTGGAGCCTCCAGCCACAGAAATGCTGTTTTCTTAGTGATTGTGATAGTACTATAGCCTGAAGCTGCAGTTGCTTAGAGAATCACCTTTTACACAGCTCTTTCAATCTGTGAAGGCTACAAAATTAGTTGATAGATGCCACATTTCACAACTCGTATACTGTAGTACCTGCTATAGTTGAATCATAGTATAATTCATCATTTTTACATTTATAAAATTATAGCCAATGACTTAAAAATTTTGAAATCTTTTACACTATTATCTATGAAACTAGGAGTATTTATTTAATTACACTGAAATCTTCAGAGAAATCAACTTCATAGCATTTTGTGGGGAAGCAATTTGTTCTACTCACGAGTAGGTATTAGGGTGTGTGTGTGTATATGTGTATGGGGGATGGGATATAGAGTTTTTTTAAAAGTTTTTATACTTTCCTGCTTCTTGGTGGAGGTAAAGTGTCCTGACCTCCTTTTCCTGGCAATGTTTGTATAAACAGAACCTTTTAGAGGGGGCCTCTTCAAGGTAGTCCTTGTTAACACTTTGTCAAAGAAACAAGGTGGCTGTTGCTTTAAACTGCTGACACTACAACAAGCATATACAAAATCACTTTAATGGTTATTCATGTAAGAAGATTTATACAGACAGAAAATAGCTCCATTTTTACTTTGCCAAGCAATCAAGAAAAACACAAGACCACTAGAATTAGTAGGCAGAAGCCTTGGGGACAATGGCTGTGCCCTTTCTAAGACATGAATGCCATCTGGAGGATCCATTTGAAACTACAGTGCAGTAACCAAAGAACCTAATGTTTTCAAGCGTAAAGGTACTTTTTGTGAACAGGTGGGCAACAGAGGCAGGAATAACTACCTTCATTCTATGGACTTAAACTCCTATGTCTTTCTAGCTTCCCGTAGAAGACTCTTGAGAATATTGTTATTGAGTGAAGTACTTTCCACTGAAATGGGAAATGAACCCCTAGAGTCTTACAAATATTATTAGCTCATCAGTAAATACAGATCAGGAAGAATTAGGCAAGAGAGAAGCAGGCAAATGTGTCCCCAGTTTAGTGTGTCCTGCCATCTCCTCTCCCTATACTGCATTTCATTCATGAGAAGATGTAAATGACTGACAGTTTAGTTTTTTCAAAGGTATTTACATTTTCATAGGTTGAAAGTCTAAATTAACAGAGAGAGAGAAAGTTAACTAGCAGAATTTCCAGTAGATATGTTGGAGGGGCTATGGTGGAATAAGATAGCCATCTCCTTTATAAAATTGTTAATTATTCCTTTTCAACTAGGTCTGTTTTCTTACTGATACACTAAACTTTACCAAAATGTTTTAAAAGGAGTAATTCCTCAAAAGTCTGAGTAGTTAAAAACATCTGCATTTCCTAGTTTATTTCTTAGAAGATTCTGATATTCTGAGGGCATGTCATAGAGTCTCCTACCTCAATGCCTCTCAAATATCTCCTATTAAAAAACTGTTTGTAGGGCGGGCGTGATGGCTAATGTCTGCAATCCCAACACTTTGGGAGGCTGAGGTGGGCAGATCACTTGAGTTCAGGAGTTCAAGACCAGCCTAAGCAACATGGCAAAACCCTGTCTCTACAAAAAATGCAAAAATTAGCCAGGTGTGGTGGCATGCGCCTGTAGTACCAGGTACTTAGGAGGCTGAGGTGGGAGGATTGCTTGAGCTGGGGAGGTCGAGACTGCAGTGAGCCGTGATTGCACCACTGCACTCTAGCCTCAGTGACAGAGTAAGACCCTGACTCAGAAAAAAAGATTTAAGAAAAAAATTTCCAACCAGTTGAGGGGCCAATACTTGTATAAATTAAAACTGTATGGCAATATCTTAATGCCTCTTCCTGTGCTCTTCATGTCACAGGCCATTAACAATGTTCAGATTGGCACTGGTCTGTGTACCCACCTGATCACTGCTCTACCTCCGGTTCTCTCTTTTTAAAAATATGTGGATTTGAACTAAAGATCTCTGCCCACAATACCACCAGTTATATTCAAGAGTTTGACTTACACCCTCTTCCCTTCTGCTCTCTTCCCTCCCTTCTCCTTCCAACTTTCAAAATAATACAGTCTTTGAATCCATAATAAAGAAAACTTCAATTTCTAGTCCCTATTTTAAAATGACCCTCTACTAACAACGTATGTGCACAATTCCTCCATCCTCTTGTTCAGTTCAACCCAGTTCAGTTTTGCTAATTTTATTTGCCATAAATTTGTCCTAGACACCAGAAGCTTGTATAAGACACTTGGGTAACACAGAAGTTCAGATATTTGAGGATTAACAGGAGAAATCCATCTAAGAAAACAATGTAGCTGACAAGAAGCATGCTTTCTTGATATAAAGATTATTGGAAAGCTTCAGTTGAATATCTTTTTTTGTTTGTGGCCGAAATACAGGTTAAGTCTTTTGACTGATAAGCAATTTTAGCTTTCTGAAGTTTCTTTCATTCACTAGTTGAAGAGCAACATATATCTTTTCTTATCCCAATAACCCAAAACAGAAAATTCTACATGGGCATATATTAAGTGTTCATACATTTCCATTTATAAGGCACAAAACCCACAAATCTCAGAGAAAGGAAGAAAACAAAAGATTTGAAGACAACAAAGTAAATTCAGAGGAGGTTCATCAAACTGGAGTTAAATCATGTCCCTTTTTAGTAAATAAGGGACCTCATACTGACAGGAATCATTGCCTCTGAAAAGAGGGCTTCTGAGCCCTTCTTTTGACACAGCCTCCTTCACTGGATTAGTGTAGAAGTCAATCCTCAGGGAGGGCTGCATGGCCAGAACACATCAATCCCAAGCACCACCAATCCCACAGAAGCTTCTGGGCAGCAATGCTCCAAACAAACCAGGGTGCCTGGTTCACACGTTCTCACCCAAAGGAGGTTTAAAGGACAACCCCACAGTAAACACACATGCTTGCCTATCCCAGTACTTGAGCATTTTAAGGGTTCTGCTCTAAGCTGATGCAGAACTGCCCGCCTGAGAACCCTGAACTGGGTTAGTTATGTGGGTCCTTTGTGGGACAGCATCTATGTAGGAGACTGGACCTTGGGTTCCTCTTGAAATAATGAGGTCCCTAGAGGGATCCTTAGAACCAACTAATCCTACCAAGAGCCTTTAAAACATGCTGGTCAAATATGGAGATTCCCTGGTGCAACCCCCAGATCTCCTGGTCTGTTACGCAGCCCTGATAACTCTCAAGTACTCCTGTTGTCCACCGGTATAAAATAGAACGGGTCCCATGACACCATGTAGTATCTACGCTTATTGGCTGGGCGTCCTGGTGGCTCTTGGCACTGTAATTTCTAGTACTGTTTACATTAGTATTATATGAGAATAAGCTTTCTGAATGTCCACATGAATCCAAGCATTTCCTGGAAGTATGACTGCTTCCTAGTCCTTTATATCACCATGCAAGGTAGGGATGGGAGTGAACAGCACTTCAGAGAAAACTGCCAGGTAGACAGTTATCCCGAGAAAAGGGTTAGTATTATAGTTGTCGAGAAAGGAGAGACCAGAAATCAGATGAACTGAGTAATTCATTATGTCATCTTGAAGGCTTTCCCACTCTGGACAATTTGAAATCCAAATGAAATTGGGTCCTTGGGTCAATTTATTCCATTACCAAAGAACAGCATAGTAGGATAGCCATTCCAACAGGGTGAGGACCAGCCACCTACTTACTTTCCAGTCCGATTTTATTATCCATTCAGCTTTTAGGAATTGCCCCTGGAGGCCATAGTCAGAATTTTGCTAAATTTTCAGGCATGAAGACGATTCTCCTTATTTCAATGTCTCATGAATCTTATGAGAGATCCCTTCCCTTCCTGTGCCTTGTTAAGCTATGATCCAAAAGGAAAAGGAGTATTCCTTTCATTAACAACAACAAAACTCTTAAATCCTTTGGCTTTCAAACACTGCAGCTATAACATATCCTTGGATATATGTATTAATATAAAGGCCAATCCTTTCAAAGTCAACTTCTATTGTATCAAGTTTTCTCCAAATTATGAGGGGCTTCCTCCACACGTTGCCCCACTTGCCAGCCTCAGGAATCTTTTTTGGTCAGTCTGGCCTTGACTTTGTGCCTCAGAAGGGCTGCGGTGGCAGCACTGCAGGCAGCCAGAAAGAAGAAGGAGAGGCAGGCCATGTGGACAGACAGGGGTCCATGGCGCTGCAGGAAGATCTCCTGCCGCCCCTGGTAGTCCAGGAGGATGGCCTCCAGCTGGGAGAGTGTGCAGATGGACAGAAAGGCATGGAAGATCTGATGCCCATGGCCTACGATGTCACAGGAACCCGGGAAGTACTTCTCAGGCACCGGGCAGGAGAAGAAATAAGCGCTAACCAGGAAGAAGAGGATCTGGAGGGTGTGGTACCAGGCTGCTTGTTCCTGGCAGCCAGCCAGGTGGCAGAGCGCCACACGGTGTGCCACAGGGCTGATGTCTAGGACGAAGGCCAGCCCTGCCGGCACCACTTGACAGATCTTCCTCATGACTGGGTAAGGCCTCCGGTAACGATATTTGGCATAGCAACAGCCAGCACAAGATAACCAGCCACAGAAGGCAGCTGCTGGCAAGAAGAAAAGCCAGAACCGCTCATACCAGGCCTGGTCAGAGCTGTAGAAGAAATGAGCCAAAGCGCTGCCATATTGGTAAACGCTCACGCCAACATAGTCCACAAAGTAGAAGGTGTAGTGGGAGAGCTCTGACTTGGACTGCAGCAGGTGGGCCAGAAGGCTGCAGGTGAGGTAAGTGATTGACGACAGGATGAAAAGGAGCAGGGGCAGGGAGTGGGTAGACGCCCATGGCAAGGCCTCAGCCTCGGCAAAGGCCCAGAATCGCAAGAGGACAGCCAGGGCTGCCAGTAAATGGGTCCAAACGTTGACCACCTCATTGTGTTTCTGAAAGAGGCTGAAGAAGTAGTAGCGCCACTCGTGACCCGTGGGGCGGTACCCGGTGCGGATGTAAGGCTCCCGGAAGAGCTGGGGCACATCTGTTTCCGGGACAGTGCAAGGCATCTTGGGAAGCCCATCCTCCAGGATCTTGGGCAGGCGGCGCAGCTGCTGCCCGCTGACCGACAGGGTGCTCAGGCGCTCCAAGATGGCGGTCGTCATGGCCGCGGCCCGCCTGCGCTCCGTGCCACGCACTCAGGACAGGTGATGCAACCTGCAGAAAAGAAAGGAAAATTGGCAAAGCGGCAGTGAGACACGAATGCAGCTAAGATAGACAAGGAACTATGGCTATTTTCTTTTCTTTTGAGATGGGATCTCATTCTGTCGCCCAGGCTAGAGTGCAGTGACACGATCACAGCTCACTGCAACCTCTAATTCCTGGGCTCAAGTAATCCTCCAGAGTAGCTAGGACCACAGATGCTCGCCAACACGCCCGGATAATTTTTTGTTGCTGCTGTTGTTGTAGAGACAGGGGTGTCGCTATGTACAGCGTTTGGACTGGGTCCAAACTCCTGGGCTCAAGGAGTCCTCCCTCCTCGGCCTCCCCAAGTGTTAGTACAGGCATGAGCCACCAGGCCGGCTAGGATCTGTGGTTATTTTAATGGAACGTGGCTTTCTGGTACAGTAGAGGAAGCAAGGAGCTGCAGACAGCTTCTTTGAGCCTCCTTTTCTTCATCTGTAGAATAATGGAGTTGGACTAAGATCTCTTACTGTCCCAATATATTTTTTTCTTTCTTTCTTTTTTTTTTTTTTGAGACGGAGTTTCACTCTTGTTGCCCAGGCTGGAATGCAATGGCGCCATCTCAGCTCACCACAACCTCCGCCTTCCGAGTTCAAGCGATTCTCCTGCTTCAGCCTCCCAAGTAGCTGGGATTACAGGCATGTGCCACCATGCCTGCTAATTTTGTATTTTTAGTAGAGATGGGGTTTCTCCATGTTGGTCAGGCTGGTCTCAAACTCCCAACCTCAGGTGATCTGCCCACCAGCCTCCCAAGGCTTTTTTTTTTTTTTTGAAACAGAGTCTCGCTCTGTTGCCCAGCTGGAATGCAGTGGCACAATCTTGGTTCACTGCAACTTCCCTCTCCCGAGTTCAAGCAATTCTTCTGCCTCAGCCTCCCAAGTAGCTGGTATTACAGGCATGCACCACCATGCCCAGCTAATTTTTGTATTTTTAGTAGAGATGGGGTTTTACCATGTTGGCCAGGCTGGTCTCGAACTTCTCACCTCAAATTATCTGCCCGCCTCAGCCTCCAAAAGTGCTGGAATTACAGACGTAAGCCACCATGCCTGGCCTGTCCCAATATTCTATGTTTACTACACTTACTGTGAGGCAAAGTTACATCTTGTAAAATGGAAATGTTAGCTACCCTAACATAATTTAGTGATATCAATGACTTAATGATTATCAAGATTTAATTATAAGTAAGGTAGCCTTTAAAGGATATGGGATTTTCTCAATATTAAAATGTAATAGGCTTTAATAGCATGAAATATCATATTGAAATATAAGAATTACAAATCTTGATATCGCTAATGATAGACTGTATTTCTTTAGCACCTACCTAATCTTAAACTATCCGCTAATTTCACTGGTACTTTGAAAGTATGAGGTGAGCAACTGACTAAGCCTCATATTTAAGACAGGCAAATTGACTTATCAATTAGGTTGCTAAAGAACAATGCACATTCTAGGATATCCTAACAGTTAAAATTAACATGTGACCTAAATTTAACATAAAATCTAATTGCAAAGACTGTTGTTCATTTTTTAAAATTATGTTCTGAAAAGCGAGTAGTTTTAGATTTGCCTCTCTTGGGTAATTAAAACTGTACTTAGTGATTTCAGGCTTCAGAAGTGCTTAACTTATACTTGTATTTCTCGGTGACAGACAAATACAGCAATTATTTCATAAAATATTTCATAAAACTGCTGCAAAATTTCATGTGAAGTTGCTAGGTAAAGAAATAGATTTTGAACATTTCTAGTTACCTTATGTAATTATGTTTCCCAAGCTTTTTTCTTCAGAAAAATTCAATATCTGATTTATCTAAATGCACCCCTTCTTTCAAAGACCCTCAACTGGAGCACATACAGCAAGTACTGTTCAAGGTGCTTACTAATTTTAGCAAAGAAAATGTAATTCCTACTCATACATCTCAATCAATATTGAAAGAGAAAAAATACCTAATCAGGTAAAAAAGTGTAGGGCATGAAAATTAATAAAATGTAAAGAAGTTCAGGGAGACCTGGAGTCAAGCTCCAGTTTTGCCACTTACTGGGGTGACCTTGGGCAAGTTATAGAATTTCTGTCAGCCTCAGTTTCTTCATAATTCTATATATTATATGGGTTGTATGATAGTTAAATGAGAGGGTCTAAAAAATGAAGTGCTTAGCACTCTGCCCAGCCCAAGATGAGTACATAGTAAATGTGAAGTATTGCTGTCATTTTTATTGCTATGAGCTGGGCTCTGTACTATGTACTAGGGATACAAAGACTGGTAAGATACACTTCCTGCCTTCAAAGAGATCAAAGTTTACTGGGGAAACGGACATGTAGGGGAATCAACACAAAAATGTGCAATAAGTGCTCCATTAGAGACAAATACTGGTTCACAGGGGTCTCAGCAAACAACCAAAACAGGGAAAGGATGGGGGTATAGCCCTCTCAAAGTGACCCTGAACAGAATCTTGAAGAAAAATCAGAATTCCTGAGACAAGATAAAGGCGGAAGAGACTTGTAGGCAGAGAGCAAGGTCAAAGAACTTCTGCCAAGATACGGGCTTGGAAAGCCTGGAGCATCTGAGGTCACTGTAGTTTGCAGTTATGACATTGGTGCCAGAGAGACCTGAGCTCACATCCTGAGCCCCACCATCAACAAGCTGCATGAATCCAGCCTGAGCTTTGTTATCTGTGGAGTAAACAACAGAGAAGCTACCTTACAGGGCTGAAAAAGAACTATATGACATAATGCCTGTAAAGTGTTTAACAAAGTGCTTGGTTCCAAGTCTGCATTAGTACTTGCCATTATTATGACCATCACTGATATGAGATGCAGGAATCATTCATGAGGTCAGGGTCTAATGTCCCCTCTATACCTTGAACCTATTTCTATGGCAGCCCCTATAACCCTGTATTGAGGCATTCATTTAGCCAGCACCCATCAGACAGTGGTCTTCGACCAGAAATGGGCTATGAACTCATGCTCAATGTAGGAATTAAAGACACCAAGAGAAATGTATTAAGGATTACAGAGTCGGCCAGAAAGAGAAACATAGAAAGAGGGAGTGTGGGAGAGAGAAAGAAAATGCTAATTAGAATACCTGAATTCATTTAAAAACAAAAAGAAAAGAAAAAGCTAAGCAGTGCTTCTGCTGTCAGCCAGCAGAGGGATCCAAGTGCCTAAGAGTTCAGTTCCGGATGGAGGTTTCTCCAACTGACCTTGGTGGACGAACTACAGGAATGGGCCTGGGACATGGGATAACTTCTCAAGTTGTCCTGTTGCTGTTAGCAACATATAATCTGGAGGTGCTGGGTTGTTGGAGTTCTGGGGAATTAAAGTGCTCTATTGTTTAGATATAATCTTCTACTACCCTCTTGTGAAGTAGAGAGCAAACCAGATGAAATTACCAGTCTAATTTTATGGCTGGGAGAAATCAAGGTGAGTCACTGGGGTTATAAAGCTATAGAAGAAGGAATCCCCAAAGATGCTCCCAGTAGCCCTGTCTGCATGCTGTCTAAAATCAAGGCTATTTCTCTCATCTTTGGGAACCCAAACCATCTTTGGGAAGCCAAACCAATCAGACGATTCCTGCATCCAGAGTTAAATAATATATAACCACACAATTCCTCCTTATTTTCATATCCTTAAAATAGCATATCCATCACATAGCAGGTTCTTATAAACTGACAACTGAATTTCTAAAAACTAAAACTTAGGGTTTTAGTAGTTTAGTGATTGGAAGAGAGCACAATTCAGATCTGAGAACTAACTGGTATATCTGTCTGTTCTGAGGGAGAAAGGACAGAACATGATACTGCCTTATTGTTGGTCTGCAGAAGACAATGACTGCAGAGCTCTGACAGTTCCTTCTAGTTCTCATATCACCAGCCTCCCTCATGACTTTATGTTGACAAGTTCTTTTCTGGAAATTATTTCTACTTCACTCTTACAGAAAATAAACTAGGAAGAGATTTATAGAACTAAGAAGCAGAAAGGTACAAGTCCAAAAGGATATTAACTTTAACTTCAAAAGAAAAGGTGCACCGGGAAAATAAATTGGCAGAATCATCATTTCCCTTACAAATGAGATATTTAAAATGCAGCCACCGAGATCTCAGGGTCTTCTTAACAGCTCCACCCCCTGGAGTGTGTAACCCAATACCCACAAAGGAACCTGAGAGTCCAGGTATACAAACACCATGGCCTCTAACTCAGAATATGATTCCTTACCTCTCTCAGGAATGAGAGGGTCGCAAAGATCTGTCATCTGAGGGTAAAAAGGACTTAAATTTCCCAGCCAAGGGCAGTGGCTCACGCCTGTAATCCCAGCACTTTGGGAGGCTGAGGCGGGTGGACTGCTTGAGGTCAGGAGTTCGGGACCAGCCTGATCAACATGTTGAAACACCATCTCTACTAAAAATACAAAAATTAGCTGGGCATGGTGGCCGGTGCGTGTAATCCCAACTACTAGGAAGGCTGAGGCAGGAGAATCACTTGAACCGAGGAGGAGGAGGTTGCAGTGAGCCGAGATCATGCCACTGCACTGCAGCCTGGGTGACAAAGCGAGACTTCGTCTCAAAAACAAGAACAGCAACAAAGGACTTAAATTTCCCTTTGGTAGTGCAAGGTCATGAAAAATTCTAAGGTCGGGCGCTGTGGCTCACACCTGTAATCCCAGCACTTTGGGAGGCCGAGGTGGGCGGATCACCTGAGGTCAGGAGTTCGAGACCAGCCTGGCCAATATAGTGAAACCCTGTCTCTGCTAAAAATACAAAAAAATTAGCTGGGTGTGTTGGCAGGCTCCTGTAATCCCAACTACTCAGGAGAATCACTTGAACCCAGGAGGTGGAGGTTGCAGTGAGCCAAGATCATGCCATTGCACACCAGCCTGGACAACAACAAAAGCAAAACTCTGCGGGCGCGGCAAAAAAAAAAAAAAAAAAGAAAAAAATAAAGGAATAAATTCTAACCTTGTGGTCAGAAAGAGGGTTTGGGTTGTTTTTCTTTTTTCCCTCTGTCATTTCCTTAGCAACCACCTCTTCCCCTGCCATGAAATTCTGCCTTTGAGAGCAGCTAACACAGCCACAAAAATGGTACTCTGAGTTATAATTCTTTTATCCTCATTAACTTCAGAAGCCACTGTGAAGTGGGGTCTGCCCCCCTCCCTCTTAGGCCTCACTTTCACCAAGCAGGAATGGGCAACGGTTCCATGATTCAAAGGACCAGCTGTAAAGTTTGAGCCCGTTTTGGAGGAAACCACATACTGTCATCATGATGTTGAATCCTCCCAGCCTTCCATGTGGCTGCACTGAGTAAAGAGCCCCTCCCTCACTTCTGACCTCTGTTCCCACGCTCTCCTCCCTAACCTGAAGTGACTATCAGCTGACCAAGATTCTACCTTAGAACAGTCTCCTTTGTACAGGGTTCACTCCAACTCCTGGACAGCTGAAATTTAAATCTTCCTCAAGAATTTTTATGAACTGGATAATTTCAAGTCTTATAATTTTGATCAACCAGAAATCTTTTTCAGAGCAAGGATTATCTGTTCAACACTATTCCAGGCTACAAAAGCCACAGAAGAATACAATAAGACCCTTTACTTCAAGAAGTTTGGAAGAGTCAAACTTCATGAATCAATAGCCAACACCAGATGACCCACATAATCAAGTGTAAAGTAGAGCGAAATACAAATAGATCTATAGAAGAGAATGCACTCGGAGTATGCGGGGGCAGCCTTGGGGGGAAGTGGGCTTATGTTAGCCCTAGAAGGCTGGATAGAGCTCAGACAAGTGAGAATTGGGGCATTCTAGCAAAGAGGCAAAATAAGAGCATAGGAATGGTATGACTTCCTGGTAGGTCTATGAGCAGAGAGGCTATTGGGGAGTAATGAGGAAGGGAGTGGGCTAGGTGCAGTGGAATTAGTGAAAGTTTAGGTTTGATGTTACAGAGGAAATGGGAGTCATTTCTCTCCCCTGAAACTATTACCCTGTTTCAGTGCTCATCTCCCCTGAGCTCTGCAAGGATTCCCAATGCTAACCAATGCCTCCTCTCTTGGCTTAAGTGATAATGACACTACCCTCTCTGGCCCCACCTTGGGCTTTCTTCTCCCACCATCCCTGTCAACTGTGGTATCTGCCGCCTTTTCACCATCCACAGTCTCTCAGATAGGCACTTCTCCCAGGCCCTTAGCTTCAGCTAGCACCTGTATCCGCTGATTTCCAAATTTGCCTCCAGCCAGATCTTTCTTGAGGTTTGAATTCAAATATCCAACTGCTCTAGATGTGTTCAAAAGAATGTCTCCCATGGGCACTTCAAACTCATCTTCAGACATTTCCTTCAACCCAGACTTGACTCATTCCCTACATCTAATCAGAATCAAGGTTTGCTGATTTTATCTCAACATTTGTGGAATCCATTGCCTTTTCCATTTCTACTGCTCTCCCTTAATTTAGGCCTTCAGAATTAACTTATGCTAATGATGACAATAGCAGTCTCATAACTGACCTTTCTTCATCAATAATGACTCTCCTAACTCACATGCCCAACCCTCATTTCATTCAGGGCAACAGTTTAAAAATGGAAATCTGATTATCATTCCCTCCTCAAAATTCAACAGCTCACCATTGTTTGTTTACAATACAAATTCTAAGCCCTAATTATTCAAACAGATCCTTTCTCTGTTGACCTTCCTATTCCAGCCTCCTCTCCCAGAGCCCATACCTCTAAGGCCACTTTGTTGGTCCAGATCTTAATACTCTTAATACTGGGAGTTCTTGACACTCTATCTCCCATGCATGCAAACTTAGTAAGCTCTACCGCAGCAACTCTGGCTCATTTTCAACACTCTACCTGGAAGTCGGCTCCACCAGGAAGTTCTTCTTAACTCCCAGACTGGCTTAGGGTTCTCTCCAGCCCTCATTAGACTACCAGTTTGCTTCATTCGTGGAGCTGGGTTCATTCATTTACTCCACTTACTTTCCCATTAGCCACAAGCTCCTTAAAGCCAGGCACTGTTAGGTGCAGAAGTCCCCATGTTGAAAATAATATCTGGCATATAGAAGAAACCTTACAATTATTTACTGAATGAACAGTTCTTTAGGCCCAGGCTCATGGCACCAATTTCCTATACTTCTGCAAAGGTGAAGAAAAAAAGAAGTAATGGATTGGGAGTCAGGAAGTCTGGCTATTAGTATTTGCTCTACTCAGGTGTGTGACTATGCCTAAGACAATCAATTACTCAGAGTCATTGTCCTCATAAAAAAGGGTGGGTGGGAGGAGGTGATTTCCTGTCTATCCACTTTTAAGGAAGAAAACAGAATGAATAATAACAAAATGGTCAGTCATGGAATAGTACTTTCAAGAGGCAAAACATGCACATAAAGTCCTAGTAATATTTCAAATAAAGAGCCCACTGAAGGATATAACTTAGTAAAAATAAATCTATCCACACATATTTTCTACCTTATAATTGATTTTAATGTAATTTTTTAAAATCAAAAAGGAGTATTTTTTTTGGTAACACTTCTGGGAATTGTCATAATACTGCCTCCCTGGGTCAAGTCTGGGCTGAATGACATGTTTGAAAATGTTGAGTTTGAAGTACCCATGGGAGACATTCATTTGGACACATCTACAGCAGTGGGACATTTGAACTGCCCTATCTCCTTTAAGGATTTTTAATTAGATTCAGATTATAATGGAATTGGAATTAAAAGTTCTATTTACTGAGTATATGTACCATGAATTCACTTAATGTTTATAAGAAAGTGTTAGAAAAAGTTGAATAATGCCTTGCGTTATATAGGGATCTAATCTTTTTTTGTTTTTTTTGTTTTTTGTTTTTTTTTTTGAGACGAAGTCTCGCTCTGTTGCCCAGGCTGGAGTGCAATGGCGCGATCTTGGCTCACTGCAACCTCCGCCTCCCGGGTTCCAGCAATTCTCCTGTCTCAGCCTCCCGAGTAGCTGGGACTAAACTACAGGCGCATGCCACTATGCCCAGCTAATTTTTTGAATTTTTAGTAGAGACAGGGTTTCACCATATTGGTCAGGCTGGTCTCAAACTCCTGACCTCAGATGATCCACCCACCTCGGCCTCCCAAAGTGTTGGGATTATAGGTGTGAGTCACTGTGCCCGGCCAGGATCTAATCTTAAAGAGTTATCTTAGAAGAGCCTTGCAAATTTTTTTTCTTTAATGGAAAGAGAAAAATGGGGTAAAAATCCCAAGTTCGTGGTAATAATTTGACATTTTAGCCAAAAAATGTGCATTTAGGTGTTCTTTTTAAAAGAAAATCACAGAACTAAGCCAAATACAGATGTTCATTGACATATGATGGGTTATATAGCCCAGTAAACTCATTGTTAAGTTGAAAATGCATTTAATGCACCTAATCTACTGAACCTAACCACTCTTAGCCTAGCCTACCTTAAATGTGCTCAGAACACACACATTAGCCTACAGGTGGGGAAAGTCATCTGGCAGCAGAGGACACTGTAGGGTATTGGTTGTTTTAAGATCACATGGCTGACTGGGAGCTGCAGCTTACTGCTGCTTCCCAGAATTGCTAGAGTATTTCACCGCCTATCACTAGCCTTGGAAAAAATCAAAATCCCAAATGCAAAGTATGGTTTCTATTGAATGTGTATCACTTTCACACCATCCTAAGTTGGGGATCATCTGTATTCTTAAGGTTTGGTTTTGTTTTCCTAGTTCTGACTGATGGAAACTACCTAAAATGCATTTCCTTTTCAGTAACTTTCAATAAAACAATGAAATGACACGTTTTTGGTGATAGTTGTTATCCCCTGAAAACACAGCAAAATATGTCAAGTATCCATAAGAGACCATTTAACTTTCAGAGAGGAACATTATGGATAAGCAGAGCAGTACCTGGGCACATCTCCTATCACCTGAGAAACAGGTGTAACCGTGTCTAACAGGTATGCCCACTGCACTCACTGCTCCTGGCCATCTCCTCCATCTGCTGGATTCCCTCTCATTGGCCCCTGTCTGAATTTGAGTCCTTACTATCTCTCACAGGAACCTCTGTAGGATACAGGAGGCTTTCCTGGTCCCTACCTGTGTGTCTCTTTAACTGTCCCCAAAGCATCTCCCACTCTGCCACTTTGTGTTCCAGTTATTCTGCCATCCTCTCAGGACTTTGTCCTTCTGTGCATGCCTGGAATGCCCATACCACTGATGTCCACTGGCCAACTCCTACTCATGCTTCATGTCCCATCTCAAATGGCCCCTGTGAAGCCTTCCCCTCAGGTGCTCCTTCACCTAACTGCCACTGCACTTATAGTCCTTCATTATAGGACTTTCCTTACTATATGCCTACATGGTTTGCATTATATGTCTCTGTGACCACTAAACTACGAGATCCTTTGAGGGCTGAGAATATTTTTATCATTAGCATTGTGCCTAGCACATCGATATTCCAAGAAATCACTGTTGAATGAACGAATGAATGAATGGATGGAATGAAAGTGTCCAAATCGACCAGGTACAGTGGCTCACACCTGTAATCCTAGCACTTTGGGAAGCTGAGTAGGGAGTATAGCTTGAGCCCAGGAGTTCAAGACCAGCCTTGGCAACACAGCAAGACTCTATCTCTATAACAAATTTAAAAATTAGCCAGGCATGGTGGAGCACACCTGTAGTCCCAGTTACTCAGGATGCTGAGGTGGGAGGATCATGTGAGCCCAGGAGGTTGAGGCTACAGTGTGCCATGGTTATGCCACTGCGCTCCAGCCTGGACAACAGAGCAAGACCCCATCTCAAAAAAAAAAAAAAAAAAAAAGAGAGAGAGAGAGAAAGTGTCAGAATAATAGTATCAAACACTTATACGATGTCTAGCACATACCAGACAGTGTTTTGGGTGCTTTGAAAATATTAACTTATTTAAACTTCCCATCAACTACCTGACACCAGTACTATTATCATTCCCATTTCACAGATAAGGAAACAGAGTCACAGAGAGATTATCTGACTTGTCCAAGGCTACACAGTATGTGATAGATCCAGGAGGTAACTAAGCAGTGCACTTTCAAGTCTAGGTTCTTAACCACTATGCCTCAAAAAATGCACTCTATGACTAAACTCCAATATTTTTTGAAATACAACTTCAAATATGCTGCTGCAGTACTGCTTTGCTTCATTAACAAAGACAACTTGCAGTTGGCCTTACAAAAACAATCAGTACTGCAAAGTTTCTCAGTGCTTTGACACTGAGTTTACTTGTAAATCAGATTCCAATGCTCCCTAAGAGAATAAAATGTGACTTCCACAAAATCTGAGTGGAATCTATCAAATAATCCAAATAGGTCTATTAGCTTAGATAAATATGATCATAAATCTGATGGGCCTCTTTAATATTAAAGAGACACATGGTTCATTGTGGCTAGCTTTACAAAACTGGTGGGGTGAGACATTCCAATCATAAACCTGAGGTCATTTATCAGCCTACTGGTGGAACACACAATGGCAATGAGATCACTAAATCTGCTATGCATATAGCAAGCTACCTAAAAAGCCTCTCCCAAATTAACAAAGTGGGGGATTAAAGAAAAGCTCCATATTTGGGAAACTGGCACTGTCTGGTACTGAAGACATTTTATCTGGATGCCAAATAGAAGCACTCCAAAGCAATAGTGTTTCCTGACCTATTACAAGGATGCTATGTGACTCTACCACAAACTTGGAATAGCTGATTCCCTGAAAAGAACACTGGGCAAGAAATTAGAAGTCCCAATGTTTAGTTCTAGCTCTACCACTATGTGACTTTTTTTTTTTTTTAGACAGAGTCTTGCTCTGTCACCCAGGCTGGAGTGCAGTGGCGCGATCTCGCCTCACTGCAACCTCCATCTCCCGGGTTCAAACAATTCTCCCACCTCAGCCTCCCGAGTAGTTGGGACTACAGGTGCACACTACCACACCCAGCTAAAATTTTTTTGTATTTTAGTAGAAACGGGGTTTCACCGTGTTGCCCAGGTTGGTCTCGAACTCCTGAGCTCAGGCAATCTGCCTGCCTAGGCCTCCCAAAGTGCTCTAAGTGACTTTTAAGCAAATTACTCAACCTCTCCATGCCTTGGTGTCCTTGCCCATAAGATGGGGGTGTAATCTATATAACCTCTAATACTGTAAAATTCCACAATTCACCTGGGCTATGTTTTGCTTTGTACTGAACGTCAAGCAGCATGCTGAAATCACCAACAAACAGATCCTGTGACATCACTTCATGTCACTGTGTGTGGGACTCACACAGATGGCAGGAAAGTGACCTGCTGGTTGTTGGATAGAGGACAAACGAGCAGCAGTTCCTATCAAAGGCAGAAGAAATGCTTCCAGAATTCACAGAAGCCCAGCTTCACACATCACTGCATAACTATAAATGGCTGCAAAGGAATAGCAGCCAAAATGACAACCTGGTGTCCATTTATAAGGACTGGAACTGTGCTTTAAGCAGCCTTTGAGCCAGAGGTGGAGTTGGAAACAGCCTCACATGCCTCAGGATCTCCATAGTCATTAAGTGAGAGACCTCTGGGCTCATACTGATCTTTACAGCCACATCTTCCAAGGAGCATATCACTATTTGTAAAGCCACATTTGAAAGAGTGGCACTACCGGTGCAATCCTATTATTAGCAGAGATCATTTGAACATCAATTCAGATTCACCAATGGTCAGTGCATATTTCCCCCCTATATTTAACAAAACCTAACAAAAGAATCTCGACATCCAAAAATGGAGTATTTGAGTAAATTAAGATAAATCTACACAATACACTTATTAAAATAACTAGCATATTGACATTCATTGTTACACAAAGATACACGATATGCGTGCTCCATTGGTTTTTCACTGTAGTCTCCACTGCACTCAGAAAAGTGATGGACTAGCACATTGTACATTCTCAAAAAAATTTTTCTTGAATGAATAAATGAGTCAAAGACATGTAAAGGAAAAAACAGACTTAAAGTATGTGTCCCACCCAGCCCTATTTTTGTAAATATACAAACATGGTACAGATGAAGTATGGAAATGCATATAATCAAAACAATACAGCTATTAACATGAGAGGATTGTGGGGAATTTTACTTTTCTTCTGGAAATACTATCATTATAGTACTTTTTAACAAACATTTACGACTTTTGTAATTGGAAAGCAAATGTCAGTACTACTCTGCAAACAGGAATATTTGACATAAATATGCAAAAATTGGTAAAACATAAGTTGGTAAAATATTAAGACCCTCCCCAATAAACACCCCAGCATTACAAAGGAATACATGCATACTTGCATTATTCTGTGAGTTCAACTAGTTAGCATACCATATTAATCATTAGGAGTAACCTAACTACACTTGCCCTAGTGTAAGCCATTGGTCATGGGGGGTTTAAAGGGAAAAAAGTATGTAACATCTACTGTTAATGCAGCAAAGATGTTCTCTTCGATTGGAAAAGCCAGTATACACAATATTGTCAGAAGACTTTTCCCACAACACACAAGCTCAAACGGCATTAATAAATGAGTCACTTCCTGACCATGTGGGTTTGTGGTACGGCGGAACCGTGCCTATAAAAAAATGTAAGGTACACCTTTTTGCCACAGATGTGGCAGCAAGATATGTCCTTCTGGGCTCAGTGACCTCTCCACTTATGAATCTTTTCCTCTGTGGTGTCCTATAATATTCCTAAGAGGAGAAAGAAAAGACAGCCTTAATTTGTTGCTGTGCCCTGGGGAAGATGAGCAGAGCATATTTCCTGAGTGCCTTTTTCTCTTTGTCCAACTAGAACCCTCTAAGCTAGAATTTCTGTCTGTTCTGTGACTTCCTATACTTTCCACATCTCAGCTAATCTCACTTGAGAAAGTACTGGTTTCAAAATGCATCATTACAGACACAGAATGCACCTGCCACATGGAATAAATAGTATCTGTGTTTAATCTCTCAAGTGGGAGAAGTCAGAGGAGCTGGGAACAATTTACTAGAACACACTGAGCAGTCTCCGGCCAATCAACAGTTCAGGTGTGAGGATCATGTTCCTCTGAGACTTCTTGTTTGAGTAAAGGTAAACTCTGCTGTCTGAAACTCCCACTAATTAAAGCCTAGGGACAGGTGTCTCCCTGGACTTTCTACATGAGTGTAAGCATTGGCTTCGTTAGGTGTGGTTTGGCTTCAGTCAGGCAACCTCTCAACCAAATCTAGCTTCTCACCGGCAGGAAGCTTCATCATGATCTGCAAACCAGCTGGGACCTAGGCCAGCCCGGGTGAACATGAAGAGAGCTGCTCATTTCCACTGGCAGGAAATCAATCTTGGAAATGTCCTCTCCATAGCAGAAAAATCAGATAACAAATCGAGCAAGGGTTTGGAGCACCATATAAAGAAAGCTGTGTTCCCTAGCAATTAAACATTAACTCTTCTGCAGTGACAACAGTACACTCCTGGTGGTTCTAAGACCCAGCATTTTTATTTGCTATAAAGAGTCAAGCAAGTCACTTTATTCTCCATTTCTCCTTAGATATCCCCAAGGCCTTAGTTCAATTCCAAATCACCACAAAGCCTTCTCCAGGCCATCTGGATTCCTCCCCCGCCCCCAACACTTATGTATCTATTCCACATATTTTCATAAGTAGAACATCGGGCTTGCCCATTACTTCACTACTGTGTGTGTAGAGAGCCTTCTCTCTTCTGCTTATTGAATTGCAAGCCTCTGGAGACAGGAACACTGGCTTACCTATGTTTTATTTCTATCAGCAAACAGTCAGAGGAAAGATGCCCCAGAATGTGTCAATAGATCATTGTTCAAAAACAAAGTGAAATGACTATCCTTTGCCTGCTTCTAAAGGTAAAAACCAGTGAGATCTAAGATAACGAAAATGTGAGTTTTCAAAAGAAAACACCATTTGAGTTGGATCTTATTTATGTATGTGGTTCATCCACTTGAGAGGTATCCACACCAATATTTAAATTGCTGGCTGAATTTCTAACCATCAGTTCGTTTTTGGTCTATCATCTTCTACCATTTGTCACTTTTATGACCAAGAATGCCTAAGCAAAGATTTAGGAAAAGGAGGGGCCAGGCAGAGAAACATAATGTAAAATAACACTGGAGCACTGTTAGAACTCGTTTTTATTCTTGTTGCATACAAAAGGGCAGAACAGACTGTCCTGATTGCCTGAACAAGCCACACACTTGACATCGCCAATGTTATTGTAGCCTGCTGTGCCTGGCAAAACCCACTTCTCTCTCAAATTCAGGCTCAGATATAACCCCTCCCCTGTGAAGCTTAGCGACAGGCTGAAGTAGAATTCATCATGTCTTATTAAATCCTCTTTGTCCATTCACTGGTGCTGTAAGGAAATATCATAGACTAGGTGGCTTATAAACAACAGAAATCTATTTTTCAGTTTCTAGAGGCTGCAAAAGTCCAAGATCAAGGCACCAGCAGTTTCGGTGTCCAGTGAGGGCCCACTTCTGGTTCAAACACAACTGTCTTCTTGCTATGTCCTCACATGGCAGAAGAGCCAAGGGAACTCTCCTGAGTTTCTTTTATAAAGGCAGTAATACCATTCATCTAGGTCAGTGGTCCCCAACCTTTTCTGCACCAGGGACCAATTTCATGGAAGACAATTTTCCATGTACGGGGCTGGGGTTGAGGAGTATGGTTTCAGGATGATTCAAGTCCATTACATTTATTGCTTTTTTTTTTTTTTCCTCCTGACACAGGGTCTCGCTCTGTTGCCCAGGCTGGAGTGCAGTGATGCCATCTCAGCTCACTACAACCTCCCAGGCTCAAGCCATTCTCATGCTTCAGCCACCCAAGTAGCTGGGATTATAGGCATGCGCCACCACGCCTGGCTGATTTTTGTATTGTTAGTAGAGATGGGGTTTTGCCATGTTGGCCAGGCTGGTCTCAAACTCCTGACTTCAAGTGATCCACCCACCTTGGCTTCCCAAAGTGCTGGGATTACAGGCATGAGCCACTGGATCCAGTCTATTTCTATTCTTTTTACATTATAATATATAAGGAAATAATTATACAACTCACCATAATGTAGAATCAGTGGGAGCCCTCAGCTTGTTTTCCTGCAACTAGATGGTCCCGTCTGGGGTGATGGCAGACAGTAACAGATCATCAGGCATTAGATTCTCATAAGGAGAGTACAACCTAGATCCTTTGCATGTGCAGTTCACAATAGGGTTGGTACTCCTATGAAAATCTAATGCTGCTAACCTGACAGGAGGCAGTAAAGCCAGCAAAGCATAGCGGCTATAAATACTGATGAAGCTTTGCTTGCTTGCCCGCTGATCACCTCCTGCTGTGCAGCTCAGTTCCTAACAGGCCACAGACGGGTACTGGGGTTTGGGGGATCCCTGATCTAGGTGATTACCTCCTAACGGCCCTACATTCTAATATCCTTACATTAGGGGTTAGGATTTCAACATATTAATTTGGGGAGACACTTCAGTCTATAGCATCCTCTTAGCATTATGCTATAACTGGCTGTACATATGTCTTCCTTTAAATTGTGAAATTCATTGGGTTGCATAAGGAAGTTATTCAAAATATTTTTTCAAAGATTTTAGCTTGTGTTACTTGATTGTGAGAATAACTGAGGTACAGTGAATTTAAGTGACCTATTCAAAGCCCTAAACCAAATCAGCAATAATGTATGGGCAGACCCCAATAATTCTGACCCATGTCCCAAGAGTCCAGCCAACTGACTGTGTCTTTGGAGAAGAAGGTCTAGCAGCTGTGAATGAAAAGGAAGTATTAGATGAGAAGATAGTGCTTGTCCATCTCTGAGCTGCTGATGGACTCGGAATCCTGGCTCACTGTAGTGACCCAGGAGCACTATCCAGAGCCTCCTCTCCCAAGACATCCCATCAGGGCTCTTCCCTAAGGGCACCCCTGAAGACCCTGCTCCACTTCCCAGTGTGGGCTTTTCTGTAATTAGAAGTAGTAACTCATAATCAGTAGCAGATCTGGTTAAAAATCATTAGTTATTCCATAGAAGAGTTTCATTTGAAAAGTCAATCTACTCAGTTCAGATCAGTAATTGTAAACTATCACACAGCTACAGCTTTCAGCTCCGTGATATTACAATTACCTACCCGCCTAACCTGTAGTATCTATGAAGGTAGTGATTATTTATCACTCAGAATTACTTCATTTTTTAAAAATTTCAACTTTTATTTTCTATTCAGTAGGTATATGTGCAGGTTTGTTACAAGAGTATATTGCATGATGCTGAGGTTTGGGGTACGACTGAGTCCATCATCCAGGTAGTGAGCATAGTACCCAACAGGTAGTTTTTCAGCCTTGTGCTGGTCCCTCCTCCCTTCTTGTAGTCCCGTGTCTATTTTTCCCATCTCTATGTCCATGTATACCCAAGGTTTAGCTCTTACTTGTAAGTAAAAACGTGGTATTTGGTTTTCTGTTTCTGCACTAATTCACTTAATATTGCTGCAAATTCCGTTTTATAGCTCCATAGTATTCCATTATGTATATATACCACATTTTCTTCATCCAATTCACTGTTGATGGGCACTGAAGTTGATTCCTAGGTTGATCTTTGCTATTGTGAATAGTGCTGTGATAAACATATGCATCCATGTGTCTTTTTGGTAGAACAATTTGTTTTCCTTTGAATACATACCCAGTAATGTGGTTGCTAGGTCAAACGGTAGTTGTGTTTGGTTCTCTGAGAAATCTCCAAACTGCTTTCTACAGTGACTGAAATTAATTTACATTCCCACCAACAGTGTACAAATGTTCCCTTTTCTCTGAAGCCTCACCAACACCTGTTACTTTTTGACTTTAAATAATAGCCATTCTGACTGGTGTGAGATGGTATCTTATTGTAGTTTTAATTTGCATTTCTCTAATGATTAGTGATGTTGAGCATTTTTTCATATGTTGTTGGCCACTTGTCTGTCTTCTTTTGAGACATGTCTGCTCATTTTCTTTGCCCACTTTTTAATTGAGCTGTTTTTTGCTTGTTGATTTAAAGTTCCTTATAGATGCTGGATATTAGACCTTTGCATAATGTACGAATATTTTCTCCCATTCTGTAGGTTGTCTGTTTCCTCTGTTGAAATTTTCTTTTTTGTTTTCTTTGAGACAGGGTCTCACTCTGTCACCTAGACTGGAGTGCAGTGGTGTGATCATGGTTCACTGTAGCTTCAACCTTTCCGGGCTCATGTGATCCTCCCACTTCAGCCTCTGGAGTAGTTGGGACTACCGGCGCACGCCACATGCCCAGCTAATTTTTGTATTTTTTTGTAGAGAGGGGGTTTCACCATGTTGCCCAGGCTGGCCTCAAACTCCTGGGCTCAGGCAATCTACCCACCTTGGCCCCCAAAGTGCTAGAATTCCAGGCATACGCCATGGTGCACGGCCAATAGTTTTCTTTTGCTGTGCAGAAGTTCTTTAATTAGTTCTCAGTTGTCAATTTTTTGTTTTTGTTGCAGATACTTTTTTTTTTTTTTTTTGAGGCGGAGTCTCGCTCTGTCGCCCGGACTGGAGTGCAGTGGCCGGATCTCAGCTCACTGCAAACCCCACCTCCCGGGTTTGCGCCATTCTCCTGCCTCAGCCTCCCGAGTAGCTGGGACTACAGGCTCCCGCCACCTCGCCCGGCTAGTTTTGTGTTTTAGTAGAGACGGGGTTTCACTGTGTTAGCCAGGATGGTCTCGATCTCCTGACCTCGTGATCCGCCCGTCTCGGCCTCCCAAAGTGCTGGGATTACAGGCTTGAGCCACCGCGCCCGGCCATGTTGCAGATACTTTTAAGGACTTAGTTATAAATCTTCCCCAAGGCCTATGTCAAGAAGGGTACTTCCTAGATTTTCTTGAAGGATGTTTATAGTTTGAGGTCTTACATTGTATTAGTCCATTTTTATGCTGCTGACAAAGACATACCCCAAGACTAGGTAATTTATAAAGTAAAGAGGTTTAACTGACTCACAGTTCCACATGGCTGGGGAGGCCTCACAATCATGGCAGAAGACGATGAAGAGCAAAGGGATGTCTTATATGGCAGCCAGCAGAGAGAGAATGAGAACCAAGTGAAAGGGATTTCCCCTATTAAACCATCAGATCTTGTGAGACTTACTATCATGAGAATAGTATGGGGGAAACTGCCCCCATGATCCAATTATCTCCCACCGGGTCCCTCCCACAACACATAGGCATTATAGGAGCTGCAATTCAAGATGAGATTTGAGTGGGGACACAGCCAAACCATATCATACATTTAAGTCTTTAATCCATTGTGAGTTAATTTTTGTATATGGTGATAGGTAGGAGACCAGTTTCATTCTTCTACATATGATTGGCCAGTTTTCCCAGCACCATTTATTGAATAGGGTATCCTTTCCCCATTATTTTTGTCAACTTTATCAAAGATCAGTTGATTGTAGGTGTGGAGCTTTATTTCTGGGTTCTCTATTCCAGTGGTCTGTGTGTCTTTTTTTGTACCAGTACCATGCTACTGCAGCCTTTAGGTTACTATAGCCTTGTAGTATTTCAAAGTTGGGTAATGTGATGCCTCTGGCTTTGTTCCTTGTGCTTAGGACTGCTTTCACTATTTAGACTCTTTGTTTCCATATGAATTTCAGAATATTTTTTTTCTAACTTAGAATTATTTTAGGTCCAAGATTTCAGGTTTGAAATTCCTCCTCCTTGATTAAAACACTCCTAACTTCCACCTGTAATATTTCATCACACGTGCTAAAGATACTTTTTGGGTGTCTCATAACCTCCAGTCTTCCAACCCTTCTTCTCTCAGTGCACCCATTGCATTTGGACTCACTGCCATCCCAACACAAACCCAACCCAGTGCTAGCCATTTCACGCTGCCCTAGCCAGCACTCCTCACCCTCCACCCGCCACACCTTTGCTAGGTCTGCCTGCCTTGCCCCACCTTGATTACACCTTTCATTTTTTCCCTCACCAGGTACTGTGTACTGCTATAAAAAGCCATAATACATTGTGAAACCATTATGCATTCCTTTTAACCTCAGTCATGACTTCACTACATATGTGTAGATGTCCCCCATCAGCACCTTAAATATTGTGTTTAAAACCAAATTTCTCCTGATATACATAGTTGTTATTGATGTAACCAATCTCCCAGGCATCAAGCCTTAAAATCAAGAGTGAAATTTATCTCATTTCCCTCTAGCTTCCCTGAAACCCCAGTCATCAAATCCCTATTATCAGTAGTATTTTTAATCATAGCAAATGCTAAACCTCTCCCTTTTTTTCACTTCCCCTGCAGACCCATATCCTGTTCCAGTAACATTAATGATGATAACTTCCTGAATGATTTTGGATCTTCCAATCTCTGGCCTCAGTTCCATCTTTTTTTGATTTAGCTAAAGTTTAGCTCACATAACATGCCCCAAAGCCACCAGTGGGCCTTTCCTCTTTGCCAACTAAAGCTTACATTCTTGAGCCTGACCATCAAAGCCTTCCAGGACCTAGCCTTTATTTGCATCTGTAGGCATCACCCACTGCTTGATATCATGCAGAATAAAAGAGCAAATAGAACACGTTAGAGTACATCCAGTGTGTTAAGGGTAAGTCCTGTCATGGAATTCCTGGTTTCTAAAATAAAATGTATTTCTTGCCAAAAGTCAGGTTAAAGTTTGAGAATCACTGTTCTATACCATTTGCTGTTCCTAAACCTGAACTGTGACTTACTCCTTCATTTTTGTATTATGAAATATTTCAAGTGTAAAGAAGAGAGTAGAGGATAATGTAATATTTATCACATTAACATGTGATGTTTACTTTAGATCTTAAAATATATATGTACATAGTATATGTGTTTATATGTGTATAAAATATATTAGTGTATCTATCTGTTTATCCTCTTCTCTCTAAAATAGATACAATTACCTGGGCATAGTGGCTCCCACCAATAATCTCAACACTTTGAGAGGCTGATCACTTGAACTCAGGAGTTTGAGACCAGTCTGGGCAACATAGGGAGATTCTGTTTCTACAAAAGACTTTTAGAAAATTAGCTGAGCATGGCCAGGCGCTGTGGCTCAAGCCTGTAATCCCAGCACTTTGAGAGGAGAGGCCGAAGCAGGCGGATCACGAACGGTCAGGAGATCCGAGACCCATCCCTGGCTAATAACGGCTGAAGACCCTGTCTCGTACTAAAAATACAAAAACTAGCCGGGCGACGAGGCCGGGCCGCCTGTCAGTCCAGCCTACTCGCGAGCTGACGACAGAGAATGGCGTGAACTTCTCGGGATGTTGTCGGATGCTTGCAGTGAGTCTCGTGATGAGGCGGCCACTGCCACTCAGCCTGGGCGGCAGAGCAAGACTCCGTCTCAAAAAAAAAAAAAAAGAAAAAAAAAAAAAAGAATTGTGTTCAGAACTGAAAGAAATCAAACATTGGGGGATAAGAATGTTACCAAAATTTGGAGAAGGGGGCAATTTCTGAGATTGGTACTGAGTTTTTTTTTCTTTTCTTTTGAGGTAAGATCTCTGTCACCCAGGCTGGGGTGCAGTGGCACAATCATAGCTCACTGCAGCCTCAACCTCTGGGCTCAAGCTATTCTCCCACCTCAGCCTCCTGAGTAGTGCAGACTACAGGCACATACCACCACACCTGACTAATTTTTGTACTTTTTGTAGAGCTGGGTTTCACCATGTTGACCAGGCTGATCTTGAACTCCTGGGCTCAATCATTCCACCCACCTTGGCCTCCCAAAGTATAGGGCCTACAGGCCTAAGCCACCACACCCAGTCATTGCTGTGCTTTTTAAATCCACCAATGCTTGTTGCCATTAGTGTAGAAAGGACCTATAGAGAGAATCCATTTCCTTTTCCCCCACCTACCTGTCACCTTAGCAATTATTCTATAAATGTGGCCTGGCAAGAGAGTTACAAACAGCCATGTGTGTTCTGAATGGCTGCTAGTGTGTGGCTTTAGAATTCTTGACCAGAAGATAGGATTGGGGAGAAGCAGGATTGGGGAGAAGCAAAGGGGCCTGTCCATCCATAGATATTAATTTCCCCACAAAGTTCAGTGGGAGGAGGAGGGTGGGGGAGATTTCTTGCTGATTCCAAAGTCGAGATTTATGCTCAGTATACTTCTTTTATTAGATCTAGAAAATGAGGTTAAGAAATTATATGTGGAAAAATCAGTTCAAGTATCCAAGGATGCAAACCTCTTTCAGTTTGTTTGTGAGTATAAAGTATTGGCTTAAATGATAGCAAGCTGATACCTGTTTGTACCAGCCTCATAAATTTATAATAAAACATGTCCAGGTCACAGGATTTTTATAAGCAGCTCACCATTCCATGCCATATGATCCATCAAATAAAGAATACATGAAATAAGGATTTTAAAGCTGCCGTCTTAGACAGGAAGGTCAGTTGAAGCCTGGAAAATCCTAGTCTTATGAAGGCATTTAACACTCATATTGAAAAGTGTGCGTTTTCTCAGCTCCCAAGGCGCCACTTCTCAGGGCAAACAACAACATGCACATTTTGGAATAACTAAAGAAATCAAACCCTTGGTGTTTGTTTCTAGGTTATAGGTTGATTTTAGAAAAGGTCACATATAAGAATAACCATTTGTCTTTACTGTAACATAACCTCAAGTCTCAGATGACATCTGATTACAATCTGTGAAGTGCTACCTGAGTGCCTGGATTGTTTTTCCAAATGAGTTGAAATGTCCACGTCCACAGCTGCCCACCAATATGTACTTGAACAGATATATACCGCTAGATTATTGACTTAGCATTGCCATATCCCAAGTGGACCCTGGCAGATTTAGACACAGATTTTAACAGCAGCCAAGAGACAAACAACTTCTTCCAGTCTTTGCTCAAATCTCACCTCTTCAAGGAGGCTTCCCAACCACCCTATTGATTTAATATCGCATTTCTACTCTCCCTGGCACTCCACAACACCCAACTCTGCTCTACTTTTTCTTTGTTTTCCATAGCACTACTTATCACCTTGTGACTTAATGTGTTATTTTCTTGCTCACACTTTTTAAAAAAATCTGGGCCAGGCAGGGTGGCTCATGCTTATAATCCCAGCACTTTGGGAGGCCAAGGCGGGTAGATCTCAAGAGATCAGGAGTTCAAGACCAGCCTGGCCAACACAGTGAAACCCCATCTCTACTAAAAATACAAAATAGCTGGGCATGGTGGTGCATGCCTGTAATCCCAGTTACTCGGGAGGTTGAGGCATGAGAATCACTTGAACCCAGGAGGCGGAGGTTGCAGTGAGCCGAGATTGCGCCACTGCACTCCAGCCTGGGCAACAGAGTGATACTCTAAAAAAAAATACAAAAAAAAAAAAAATACAAGTAAAATACGCATAACATAAAATTTACCATGTTACCATTTTAAGTGTACAGTTCAGTTAGTGTTGAATCCATTCACACTGTTGTGCAACCAATCTCCAGAACTCTTTTCATGTTGCAAAACTGAAACTCTGTACCCATTAAACAACTCCCCATTGCTCCCTCTTCCCAATCCCCTGGCAACCACCATTCTGCTTTCGGTCTCTATGAATTTAGAGAACACTACTCTAGGTCCCTCATATAAGTGGAATCATACAGTGCTTTCCTTTTGTGACTGGCTTACTTTTTTTTTTTTTTTTTTTGGAGAAAGAGTCTTGCTCTGTCACACAGGTTGGAGTGCAGTGGCGCAATCTCAGCTCACTGCAACCTCTGCCTCTCGGGTGCAAGCAATTCTCCTGTCTCAGTTTCCTGAGTAGCTGGGACTATAGGCACCCACCACCACACTGTATTTTTAGTAGAAAGGGGGTTTCACCATATCGGTCAGGCTGGTCTTGAACTCCTGACCTCAGGTGATCCACCCACCTCAGCCTCCCAAAGTGCTGGGATTACAGGTGTAAGCCACCATGCCTGGCCAATTTTCTTCCTTTTTAAGGTTGAATAATATTCCACAAAATTTTGTTGTATCTGGAATGGGGTATATTTGACGCCTACTTGATAGATCTACTCAGCTGTAACAAAGATACCTCAAATGAACACTACCAAAAGAGAATCAAGCTTCTCCCAGTAACCCTACTTCTGTCCTGTGCTTCTTGTTCCTATCTCAGTAAATAGCTGCACCCAGGTGCTCAAGCCAGAAACCAGATATATAGCATTCCTTCTTCACTGTTAGCGTTCTTTACCCAGTTGCCAGTGATGATTACTAAAATGACTCACATATATTGAGCACTTACTCTCTACTACATATGGTTCTAAGTTCATTGCATGTGACTTAAATAAAACATTTATTCCTCTTAATTCTATGAAATGGAATCTACTATTTTTAGCTATGGTACAGATGAGGAAACAGGTGAAGTCCCTTGCCCAAAATCCAGACAGGAAGTGGTAGAGCCAGAATCCGTGCCCAGGTAGTCTGGCTCCAGAGTCCATGCCCTAAACTTTTATGCTATTCAGGAAATGCTTTCTGTTTCAACCTCGTTTATTGGAAATCATTCTATCAATGTATTAGTCCACTTTCCTAAATGTGTAATTGAACATAATTTTGTCCAGGTCCTTTATTTCTTTCCATATGCAGTCTGGCTAATGGAGATACCAATGTGAAGAAGATAGGACTGTGTCTATGGTAAGCCTAGGAAGTTCTGTTTAAGAGCTAAACTTAAAGGGGAACTTAAGTTTCCCCTTTGAGCTGAACTTAAAGGGGAAGTTAAGTTTCCCCTTTAAGTTTTGCTCTTAACCAAAACTAAGTTCCCTTTTAAGTTTTGTTCTTAAACAAAACTTCCTAGGGTTTTGGGAAGTTGCTTCTTAAACAATTCCCAAGGATGTTCTCCCTGGGAAATTGCTCTTAAACAAAAGTTCTAATAGCATTTGATTTTCCTGTGTTTTGGTATTTTTTTCTCCAAAGTGGAGTATGTCAGCAAGTCAGCTTACTTGAAGACTGTTATTAATCAAAGTTATAATGTAGCAGATACAGTTATTAATATCAACAAGGTACATCAATCATAAATACCATTAAAAAAACTGACAACTTTCCTTCTTTGAGGCTGCATTGATCTTGGAGGCAAAGTGGGCTGGAAAGCAGACAGCCCAAGCCTGAGTCCCATCAGATTAAATGAATCACATACTTAAAATAAACCACAATCCTTCTGGTACCAGTAATGCCATCTGTAAACTGAAAAGAATAATAAAGGTCAGTAAGTTAAGATTTCTGAATTAAAGCTAAAAAAACAATGAATGCAATTACAAGCAGTAAGATGAATGCAGGTCGAGAAAGTGTCACTTTTGCATTTTAAGTTTATTCAGTGTCTAACACCCAATATTATATAAGTTTGCCATTGAGTTAACATTCAAATACGATGCACTTTAAAGCAAAAATATGCATTTTGAAGTCCCTAAGGTGCCTTTAGAAAACAGAGGATACAGTACCAGCAAGACACTATTTGGGCAAGTCCATAGATCATATGGGCTTGGAAGAGACAAGCACTCAATGTTACCAGAAATTCAAGGTCAGCACTTGTAGTTTCATTTCCGTCACACCAGTACTCCCTTTGACAAAGGATTATAGTATCTACTGAAAAGTTGCATTCATTCCCAACTCGCTATTTCAGCGTCACCCACCATTCACCCCTCCAGAGAATTCAATTACTTTCTCATTCCCAAATAACAAGCAAATGATGTTTGGGGGGGGGCCTCTTTTTATATGACATCCAAAAAGATGCAGAAAATAAAGAACAACAGTAAGCCAGAAGTGATTTCAGCTTAAGTATGATTGTTACATACGCATTACTAGATAAAAGTATCCAATTAATGGGGTAGGGATAAGCTCTAAATCTTATCTAATTTTAGAAAATACTTTAAAATATTTGGCTAATCTAATGTTTTATCTAACCTATATGGGTTTTCCTTCCTGCTTTTCCTCACCCCATACCCAATATTCAGTTGAGACTTCCAAAGTGGAAAAGTATCTCTGCCTGTCCTTGCTCTGAAATCCAAAGCATTCCAAAATGAGCCTCAGTTTGACTTTTCCTTGCAAAAGAATGTACTGTTGATTAAAACAAGAGAAGACCACACCAGTGCATACACAGCCTGATCTTAACCACCCAGAAAGCAGCCTGGCATCCTCTGCCAAGCCTCCTAGAGACAGGCAGGCCTGGAGCAGCCCACACAGCTTCTGCCTGCACAGCCTACCAGCTCGTAATTTTGGTGACTACAGACTGGCCTAAGCCATTACTGCTGTCCAACACATTGTCTATAATATGGTCATGAACACTTAAAACCTCGTCAAGGAAGTCTTGATGCTTCATAGGTATTATCTTAATACTGTCCAAATTTCTTCAAAAGTAAAGAGAATTATTAGGTGATAGCGAGTTAGTTATAACCAGGCACTGAGTTTTTTGCTTTCCCATCTCATTAAACTACACATAATCTAGATTCAGTTTAATACAACTGCTATACCACAGTAGGAACTCCTGCAGGACAGGCTCTGGGTTTCAATCCCTCTTCTTCCCCTTCAGCAATGCATTAGCATTCTGTTTCTTCCATAAGAATGATTTGATTTAGTCTTACTGACAAACCACTGAAGGACCTACTATAAGTTGCAAAGGGAGAGTTGTGACTTCCAAATCTTCCATGAATCATCAGTGTTTAAAGCATCCCAACCAGGCATGGTGGCTGACACCTGTAATCCTAGTGCTTTGGAAGGCCAAGGCAGTAGGATCACTTGAGCCCAGGAGTTCAAGACCAGCTTGGGCAACACAGACCCTGTCTCTACAAAAGAATAAATAAATAAATAAATAAATAAATAAATAGATAGATAGATAGATAGATAGATAGATAGACAGATAGATAAAAATTAGCCAGGAGTGGTGCCATGCACCTGTAAGTCCCAAGTACTTGGGAGGCTGAGGAGGGAGGATCATTTGAGCCCAGGAAAGGAGGCTGTAGTAAGCTATGATCACACCATAGCACTCCAACCTAGGTGACAGAGCAAGACCCTGCATCTTAAAAAAATAAATAAATAAAATAATTTTAAAAATTTTCCTTTCTCATCTGTTTTCCAGAGAGGGTTTGGCATCTATGTGGTAAAGTCAATGAATGAGGAGATGTGCTCCCTAGCTGTTAGGGACCTAATATGACCACAGGCTAAAAAGCTCACTGAATTTTAGTGTGGGAAGGGCTTTATAGACTACTTATTTAGAAGACGGCAAATAGATTTCAGTCGTCATGCCAACCTCTATTGCTTGGTAATGGCTTCCTGGAGTCATGTGTTGAGTGGCATTCCAGGCCTGGACTGGAGCTTAGAAGGCAAGGTGTTATGGATTTACAATGTTTGCCACAAGCTCTTGAGGGAGGTGGGGCTCAGGAGGGAGAAGTGGCACAGAACCATATATTTGCCACCCCTGAGCTGACTCTACTATAGACAGCTAAGTGACTTGTGGTCTACTGTTTTTCCCTCTAAAACTTTTTTAAAAAGTAGTGATCATATCAATAATAAAAAACTATTTCAAAATATTTGCAATAACATCTTTAAATATTTTCCCTAAAAACGTATTCCCCTCATTATCTCTAATAGAATCATATTATATATTATATTACATTATACTATATATAAACAATATAATTATTATAATTAAATATTATAATTATTATCTCTAATAATAATGAGGTCCTCCTTGGCATGTGCAATAGGGAACCAAAGGTGGAATTTGTAGGCTTTTCTTCAATTGCATCCTGACAACTACCATCTTCTAGAACTCCATGGGTAAGATGGTTAAAAAANAACATCTTTAAATATTTTCCCTAAAAACGTATTCCCCTCATTATCTCTAATAGAATCATATTATATATTATATTACATTATACTATATATAAACAATATAATTATTATAATTAAATATTATAATTATTATCTCTAATAATAATGAGGTCCTCCTTGGCATGTGCAATAGGGAACCAAAGGTGGAATTTGTAGGCTTTTCTTCAATTGCATCCTGACAACTACCATCTTCTAGAACTCCATGGGTAAGATGGTTAAAAAAGAGCTAAGAAGTTCTCCAGCAGTTATATGGCTTCTGTGATGGGACAGGACAGGTAAGGGGGAAGGAAAGGAAAGAGAGGTTTAGGAATCAAGAAAATACCTACAGGCTCATATCTATAATCCCAGCACTTTAGGAGGCCAAGGCAGGAGAATTGCTTGAGCCCAGGAGTTCAAGATCAACCTGGGTACCTACACAGCAAGACCCTACAAAAAATTAGCTGGGCATGGTTGTATGTGACAGTAATCCTACCTAATGAGAAGGCTGAAGCAAGAGGATCACTTGGGCCCAGGTGCTCAAGGCGACAATGAGCTATGATTACACCACTGTACTACAGCCTGGGCAACAGAGTAAGACCCTGTTGAAAGACGAAAAGAAAATAAAAGGAGAGGCAGGGAGGGAGGGAGGGAAGGGGAAAGGAAGAAAGGAGGAAAGAAGGAAAGAATCAAGTAAATATCAGTGCAGTGATCCCAGTGACAAAGGAAACTATTAAGCAGTTGATGTGATGTTTTGACAGGAAAAATGGAGAACCAATTTCTTGAACTTGACTAGTGTATTAGCCCATTCTCGGACTGCTATAAAGAAATACTGGACACTGGGTAATTTACAGAGCAAAGAGGTTTAATTGGCCATGGTTCTGCAGGCTGTACAGGAAGCATGATGCTGGCATCTGCCCAGCTCCTGGGGAGGCCTCAGGAAGCTTACAATCATGGCAGAAGGCAAAGGGGGAGCAAGTACTTCACAACACTGGAACAGGAGTAAGAGAGGGAAGGGGGAGGTGCCACATACTTTTAGACAACCAGATCTCATGAGAACTATCAGGATGACAGCTTCAATGAGGATGATGTGAAGCCATGAGAAACTGCCCACATGATCCAGTCGCCAGACCCCACCTCCAACACTAGGGATTACAACTGAACATGAGATTTGAGTGGGGACACAGATCTAAACCATATCAACTAGCAAAGCTATCTTGATCAATTAATCAATACTATTTCTTGCTGTCTGCTCTGTTCTTAATGCTGTTATGGACCATGTGGACACATATGAGGCAAAAAAAAAAAAAAACCAGATCCTTTTGTAGCCAGCTTATCCAATCTCTCCCTCTACCCTAAGGCAACCTTGGACACCCAGGCCAGGTCAGATCTCTAGAGAGGCAGAATCAGCCTCCCAGCATCCATTCAGTGTTGGCAGCCAACTGGCTCCCAGGTGAGAACATTTCTGGCAGTAAAAGCAGTACACAGCAGGCAAAAGACCCTAAAAAGGGCAAGGGAGAGGAGAGAGGCATGTGATTCCAGAGACAAATAAACACAATTAGCTGTGCTAGAAACAAACTGAAAAGACTCAGTGGGATGGCTGATTCCTTCCGCCAAGAGAAAACCAAAGGATAATTCATTTAAAAGAAACCTTTTAGTTCCCTTGGCAGCTATGGCCCAATGACAGTCATATTTTCTATTAAGTCCTTTTTCATTGTGGATTTCTCCAAGATTTAAAACACTATCACAAGAAGGGTTTGACTGCTTTATCAGTTTTGTTGCCCTAATAGAATCCATTAATATTTCAGACTAGTCCTTTCTTTCTTTCAGGCAGGCCTTTCACAGCTATTCTGTCCCTGTGTACCTAAATGAACCCAATTTGCAGCAATGGGAAAATGGTTGAATTCATAGAAATCAATAGTCATGTCTGCAGGAGTTTGTTAATCCCAGGATCCAATTCTGTAATGCAAGGATTAGCTACAACAGTGGGGTCTGGCAGCAACCATATAGCATGGTGGTAAACAAGATGGGCTTTGGAGTTAGGCAACTTGGATTTGAATCCTGACTCAGTCAGTTACAAGTTGGGTGACCAGGGCCAACTAATTTAAACTCCTTGTGTCTCAGAGCCTTCATCTGTCAAATAGGGATATAGTGATATCTAACAGGGTTATTGTGAAGTTTAAAGAATTATAATAAAAGGGTCCTTATCTTTTGGAAACACATTTTGGAATGTTCAAAAATAATATGACGTCTGGGATTTGCTTCAAAATAATCTGAAGATATATATGGAGTTGGCCATGAGTTAATATTTACTGAAATTGGTTGATGGGCACATGGGGATTTATTATACCATATTGTCTACCTCTGCCTGTTTGAAATTTCAATAATAGAAAGTTTAAGACAGAGAGAGAAACAGAGAGAGAAATACATGTAAAACTCTTAGCACACAACATGTGCTCATTAAATGTAATCTGTTGTAGATCAGAGGTTTTGAGGGCATTGTTTCCAGGTTACAGAGGTGCCAAGAGACCAGCCGGCCTCTCTAGAAACATGGGTGGGCTCTGGGGCCAACATGAGGGAGTTAAACACATAGAGAACTTCACTGTCACTCTAGATCATCCACTACTGCCCAAACTTTTCACTATCAGTAACAATAGTAAGTTGATTATTGTTGGTTCTCTATGCTTTGGAAGTTTACTAAATCTCACATCCTTCCAATATTCATTACCTAGATCTTTTACAGATATACAGAATCACGAGTTAGAGTTCCAAGTCAGTTTTAGTTGAGCTGCTGGTGACTCCAAACTGAGCTGCTGTCATCCCCAGCCAAAAGCTAAGCACTTCCAAGTTTTAATGGCACATGCAGCCGCTTGATAGACATGTATGTGGTTTCACAGGCATACGAAATAGTGAAAAAATGTTCAATGCATTCCATGCCTCCAATGAGTTCAGAGAACCACTTACATCAACTCAGAGCCAGCCCCAGAAATTCCCAGCTTCTAGGATTTCTTAGATAGGGTGCTGAGCTGCACAGACAGGGAACTCCACCCTGGAGTAATGCCAGGCTAGATATGCACTCCAAGGAATCCCTTAATTAAACCAGCATTTCCAAACTCGATTCCATGCCCCTACACAAACAAGGAATCTGCCATCCTTGCTCTGACACTAACTGTAATAGCCTTGCACTAGCTACTTCATCTCTGTTTCCTCATTTGTACTGGGATATCTCCCTCCTAAGGTTGTTGCAGGGACCAAAGGTAATGCAAGTAAAGTATATTGCACAATGCCTGGCACACTATGATTGCTCAATACATGGTAGCTATTTTATGTCTTTGTATGCTTTTATGTATGCATGGATATATTATTACCTCCTTTGAAATTTGGTTAACCAGTGGTTCTCCAGGCCATGAGATGTATTAGCCACATAATTATAAACAGTTTAATATTTTCTTTTTCATGTAACAAAATTTTGTTGCAAATGCATTCAATGTTCTCTTCCACAGAGATGATTTATGGATCACTGTGTTATTGTCAACAGTACCTGTGTGACCTCTCCTATGCAATTCATGCTTCTTCTGTAAATGTCTTGTTACAATACATTTTAAACTTAAAAACATTTTATAGAAAGTAAAAAGGAGAAAAAAGTGCTCCAATTCAAGTCTAGCAAGACCACTGTTATTACCATTATGAAATACTTGCTGAATATCCACTGTATATATATTGTTGAGAGGGTCAATGGACAAGACGAGCATATAATAAAGCTGGAACTCCATTAGCAAAGACTTTAGCGGTCTTTGGCTTCTCTAGGGAAGCTAAGAGCGAGCTAATCTAAAATTTTACCCTTACCTTACCCTTACCTAAAACGGGCACTCTCTTTCCCCTTATCCTGATTTATTCTTCTTCATAGCATTTTTCACTACCTAAAATCATACATTTCCTGATTTACTTATTGTCTGCCTCCCCCAAGAGAATATATGTTGCATGAAGGCAGGGACCTTGTTCATCTCTGTATCTCCTGTACCTAGAACTGTGCCAACCAAGCACATAGTAAAGTAGACCCTTGAAAAATGTTTTTTAATGAATGATTTAATTTTTTTCCTTTCTGCAAACACCCAATTGCAAAAGGGTATCTGTATCTGAGGTCCTGCTCTATGTATTCCTTATGTAGCTGACCACTGCAATCCAGTGCAGAAGATAGGGAATATACACACACACACACACACACACACACACACACACACATACACACACACACGTGAAGTGGTGCCAAGTGATATGAAGAAAAATGAAGCCAAATAAAGTGATTTCCTCAGGGCCTTACATACCATGTACTATTCTGATTTTTGCCTCTGTGCCATTGCAGAAGGTATGTCTCCCATCATAAATGTCCCCCCCTTTTTTTTTTTTTTTTTTTTTTTTTGAGACGGAGTCTCGCTCTGCCGCCCAGGCTGGAGTGCAGTGGCCGGATCTCAGCTCACTGCAAGCTCCGCCTCCCGGGTTCACGCCATTCTCCTGCCTCAGCCTCCCGAGTAGCTGGGACTACAGGCGCCCGCCACCTCGCCCGGCTAGTTTTTTTGTATTTTAGTAGAGACGGGGTTTCACCATGTTAGCCAGGATGGTCTCGATCTCCTGACCTCGTGATCCGCCCGTCTCGGCCTCCCAAAGTGCTGGGATTACAGGCTTGAGCCACCGCGCCCGGCCAAATGTCCCCCTTTCTGGATATTATTCTTCTTTCAAGATCTCAGTCAGGTTGTTTCTCCTGAATTACACTCAAACTACAAGAGCTCCCATTGACTTTACCCTGTCTCACATTGAGCAGTACTGCACATACTACCAGTGCCTCAGAGTCCTACACACAACTATAAACATTCTAAAGTTTTCTCCTTCATCGAAAAAAAAAAAAATAGCAGACCCTTCAAATGTATTAGGCTCCTTAAGCACAGAAAGACATGCTTTACACTTCTCTTACATCTCTCAAGGAATCTAACAGTGTTGGGTACTTATTAAGTGGCCAAAAATATCCCTATAAATGAACTGACAAATTTCCTATTTGAACCCCACCTCTGCTGCTCCAGCCTTATTTCATTTATGCCCCAACATCTATTGCCTTTTTCTCCCCCTCCTTCCCTAGTGTCCCTCTAAGTTAGACTGATTCTTGAGAGCTACAAAAATCTGAAATATTGACATCCCAGATGAGACAAAGACATTGTCTGAGACCCTCAGACCAGAAGTTTCTCAGAAGGTGACAATAGTTCCAGAGATGTAAGTCATAAACAAGTCATCATTCAGTATGTTTTTAAGACGAAAAAAAAAAAAAAAAAGCCATGCAATCAAAAAAACACCTATAGCACTTCATGAATTAACCTGAACCTTTTCATCAAACCAAGATTTGAGGAATCAGTTTCTACTTTCTTGAAATGCCACCCAGTTTCAATGACATTCTTGAACCTATCTGGGTAACATTTTAGTACTGCAGGCAATTGAGTATTAGCCCATGAAACTAATTCCACTTTCTTTTTTTTTTTTTTTCCTGAGACGGAGTCTCGCTCTGTCGCCCAGGCTGGAGTGCAGTGGCCGGATCTCAGCTCACCGCAAGCTCCGCCTCCGGATTTACGCCATTCTCCTGCCTCAGCCTCCGGAGTAAATGGGACTACAGGCGCCCGCCACATCGCCCGGCTAGTTTTTTTGTATTTTTTTTTTTAAGTAGAGACGGGGTTTCACCATGTTAGCCAGGATGGTCTTGATCTCCTGACCTCGTAATCCACCCGTCTCGGCCTCCCAAAGTGCTGGGATTACAGGCTTGAGCCATCGCGCCCGGCCTGAAACTAATTCCACTTTCTAAAGTGCTCAGGGTCTCTGACAACTCAAGGGAATAATAGTAATGCCTTTATCTTGCTTAAGTGCAGGAATCAAAAAGCTAAGATGGGATTTCTGGAATGAATTCACTATGGAAAATACAAATGTTCTAATGTGAGAGCCATTAAACTACACCACTGACTATATACTATCTGCTCTTTCCGTCCATATTTTATACAGATTTACCAAATTCTCTTTATAATTTTCACCAACAAAAAAGTCATTTCTCCCAAAATTATGATCCACAGACATTATTCAGCAGAGTATGTATATTTTATTTCCATCTTCACCTGGTTTGGGCACGTGTAGCTCACCTCCAGTTTCCTGACTATGGATTTATTTTGAATCTTTTGGTATTTTCTTGGACTCAAAAGAGTAGGTGTTAAGGACAGGGCAAATACAGAGTTTCACAATATTGTCGGAAAGTACCCAATTCTCCATTCTTTGAGAATAGAGATTTTTTTTTATTCTTCTTTGCTCCTTTTAATCTTGGACCCTCAAAGGATAAATGTCACCACCTCTACTATTAGCTGTGTCTCAAAATCAACAAAAAGCTCTTAAATCAGTAACCCTAGCTCTGGTCTTTCTCAAATTCTTACAGCCCTAGGAACAGAGGTCAGGAACCAGGTCACCCTGGAAAGAGAGGTGAACTAGCCTTGGGTCTTCCCTAGGTGTACTTGTCTTGAAATTTTGAAGTCCCCTATTACCTCCATTGTATATTAACATTCATCATAATTATTAACTTACTCATTCAACAAATATTGCTCTGATATGGTATTGAATATCCTTCACATAAGAAAATATGAAGTTTATTTGCCACCTAGATGGTTTGGAAGCCTATACCCTCCAAGACATTGAGAAAAGAAAAACCTTTCCCTCAGGAGAGAGAATGAGTGCCGAGCAATGGGAGAAGCCCCTTATAAAACCATCAGATCTGGAGAGAACTAACTCACTATCACTATAACAGCAAGAGGAAAACCGCCCCCATGATTCAATTATTTCCACCTGGTCCTGCCCTTGACACGTGGGCATTATTACAATTCAAGATGAGATTTGGGTGAGGGGACACAGAGCTAAACCACATCACTCTTCATCTGTTAAAAAAAAAAAATAGTTGGCCGGGCGCGGTGGCTCAAGCCTGTAATCCCAGCACTTTGGGAGGCCGAGACGGGCGGATCACGAGGTCAGGAGTTCGAGACCATCCCGGTGAACACGGTGAAACCCCGTCTCTGCTAAAAAATACAAAAACTAGCTGGGCGAGGTGGCGGCACCTGTGGTCCCAGCTACTCGGGAGGCTGAGGCAGGAGAATGGCGTGAATCCGGGAGGCGGAGCTTGCAGTGAGCTGAGATCCGGCCACTGCACTCCAGCCTGGGCGACACAGCAAGACTCCGTCTCAAAAAAAAAAAAAAAAAGTTATATTTGCTCTTTATGCCTCATGGGATGGTAGCAAAAGTCATATTTGAGAGGATATATAAAAGCACTTTGAAAACTGTCCAGCAGATGTGCACGCAGAAATACTGAATGAGGTAAATTTATCAATATTAATTAAACACCTCTAAGGTTCTAAAACAGTGTTTTTCAAACTTCGACCACAACCAATTAGAAGCCAGCATACACCCAAGACTAAACAAAAGTTTAGAAAACAATACTTACGTTACTTAGATATTTTTAATTCCCTTTTCTTCTTTTTTTTTTTAAATGCAAGTCATGCATTTCACAAGGGAGTGGTCCTTGACCCTCAACTCACAATGGGCATCAGAATCATCTGAGAATTAAAAAAATCTGATACCCAGGTGCTACTCACCTTGACTCACAAACAATGGCCTGGGGTGGGGCTCCGGCAACAATATTCTTAGACAGCCCCAGGTGATTCTATTCTACAGCCAGGACTGAGAACCACAGTACCAATGGTTTCTAGATCACAGCTAAGAAAACACTGTTACTTATTTATATCCTTGTCTGCGAAACATTCTCTGTGCCCAGAGTTTGCTCCACTGTGCCCATCCCCCAACCCATTTTGCTGAAGATCTGCTTGTTACTGAGTTAATTACTCACTCATGTGGCTCGGGTGTGTGTGTGTGTGTGTGTGTGTGTGTGTGCGCGCGCGCACACGTCCCAAGTAGCTGGGACTACAGGCACGTGCCACCACGCCTGGCTAATTTTTGTATTTTCTGTAGAGATGGGGTCTTGCTATATTGCCCAGGCTGGTCTTGAACTCCTGGGGCTCAAGCGATCTTCCTGTCGCAGCTTCCCAAAGTGCTGGGATTACAGGCATAAACCACCACAGGCAGCTAAAGAAAAGCAAAGGGAAGGGGAAATGGCCAGACCTCCTCACCTGCTCACACAGCAAAGGTAACTCTCTGATCATGCCTAGACAGGGGTCTGAGAAGAGCCTTCAGAAGCTGGGAGATAAGTTCAATCAGAAGGAGCTTCCTGGCCTGGCTATCTCCTCCCTCCAAGTGTAGCCCAGTGGGAAGAGAAAGCTCCTCCATCCTCATCTTTCCTCTACACAAGTCTGGGGGACTGTCCTGTTTGCTTGGTTGATCTGCAGACTACACTTAGCTGTCTGGCAGAACCTAGGCCAGAATGCAGAAGGTACCAGGAACGCTGGAGGCCCTACATCTGTGCCCCTGCCCTATCCTTGGGCACACAAATGGAAACAAGAAACCTGAATTCTTTCTGTACGTAATAGGTTAAGAAACAAAATCTGTCTGTTTAAAGCACAGTCTTTGGATTTTGACCTAGATCTACTAACCAGTCATGATACTAAGAGTTGACACTTACTGCGATCCTTCTGTGTGCTAAGCATTTTTTTTTTTTTTTTTTTTGAGATGGAGTCTCACTCTGTCGCCCAGGCTGGAGTGCAGTGGCCGGATCTCAGCTCACCACAAGCTCTGCCTTCCGGGTTTACGCCATTCTCCTGCCTCAGCCTCCCGAGTAGCTGGGACTACAGGCGCCCGCCACCTCGCCCGGCTAGTTTTTTGTACTTTTCTTAGTAGAGACGGGGTTTCACTGTGTTAGCCAAGATGGTCTCGATCTCCTGACCTCGTGATCCGCCCGTCTCGGCCTCCCAAAGTGCTGGGATTACAGGCTTGAGCCATGTGCTAAGCATTTCATACACACTCTAATTCACATCTCTTCAGATATGCATTTGATGGATACTCAGATTAAGTAACACACCCAGGGTGGCACAGTTAAGAAATGATGATGTCAGGGTGCTAATGCAGGTTTATTTTTACTCCAAATCCCATGCTCTAGCCAAGGGCTTCTCAGCACTACTGATATTTTGAACCAGATAATTCTTTGTTGTGAGGGGCTGTCCTGTGCATTATAGTATGGTTAGCAGCATCTCTAGACTCCACTCATTAGATGCCAGTAACATCCCTCCCCCTCCAGTTATGACAATCAAAAATGTCTCCAGACATCACCAAATTTCATCCTCTGGGGAAAGAGGGGCAAATTCACCACCCCCTTCTCCCCATTAAGAATCACAGCTCCAGGCCGGGGGTGGGGGGGTAGCTTATGCCTGTAATCCCAGCACTTTGGGAGGCCAAAATGGGCAGATCACAAGGTCAGGAGCTCAAGACTAGCCTGACCAACATGGTGAAACCCCGTCTCTACCAAAAATACAAAAATTAGCTGGGCTGGTGGTACGTGCCTGCAATCCCAGCTACTCAGGAGGCTGAGGCAGGAGAATCGCTTGAACCCGGGAGATGGAGGTTGCAGTGAGCCGAGATCGCACCATTGCACTCCAGCCTGGGTGACGGAGCAAGACTCTGTCTCAAAATAATCATCATCATCATCATCATCATGGCTCCAATCTAAGCCACAATGTATGTTGTTTCCTTGTCCTTTACAAGTACATAAACTGCTACTCAGAAGACAGAGCAAGAACCAAACACAACATTCCAGGAAAGTTTGGTAAAGCAATAATACCACCCTATCCTATAGATATATAACTTTGTAATTCACTAATTATAGCTATTATCTTCTTTTATGGCCTCTGAGTGCATATTGGGATCTAATTTTTAAAGAGTTAATCCACCTCAAAAATATGAACACTATTGAGAGATCCACCTATTTACCCGTCTTTGAGAAATTGAGGGAAAAGATCATGTAGTAAAATCCATATTAATTCTTAGCTCCACAGGCCATTAGGAGAAGAAACTTTTGTTCATGCATCATTGTAAGAGAGCACATGATGTGAAAGAACTTCTGAAGGGCAAAGCCTGTGTCTCAAGCCTCTCCATCTCCAGCACTTGCTTGCCTAAAACAGAGAATTCTCACTAAATGGTCAACATTTCATGAAACATTAACTATTTCACAGCAGCCCTTAATCATCTGATTAAAATTAAGATGAAACTTTCCCATCTTTCTAATATATGGACGTATATATATTAAATAACACTTATAAACTTGAAAAAAAAACTAGTGTTGACATTTACAGAAGAGCTGAGATTTCAGTGCCAGGCTATTCTTCCCTATTGTTTAAAAAACACAGCAGAGCAAAACTCACATTTGGAATGAAAGGAATGTTTACCAGAATCATCTCTTTCAATACATGCCAAGAGAACTGTAGCTGTTTCGTTAGAATAATATTTTCATTGGATGAAGGAAAAAAAAATTAGAGGAGAGGCTTTTAAGCTTTTTTCTTTGAGATTTGCCTTACCACGCCAAACTGTTATACCTAATATACAATCATAACAGGAATGCTCATTTTAAAAAATCTGAATTCAAAAGAAAGTAACTGGGAGCACTGACCCCATTTATTTGGAGTCTGTATTTCCTCATTTCTGAATAAATAAAAGTAAGTAGTTGTGGTTGCTTTTAAAGGTTACCCTTTAAAATTCTTAAAAGACCACCCTTTAAAACTCTTAAAAGAACAGGAGGGCAAAAACCAAAATGTTCTATTTGTAGTTAGTTGCAAAACCTAACTGAAGGGAGTATCATTACCTGGGAAATGATAAATTTCCACATGACTTCAAAGGACTTTTAACATAAGACTATCAATAAATAATATTCCTAACAAGAACAGCTAGACTCTGTTGAGCACTCATGTGTTGGGCACCGAACTCAAGTGTTCTACATGCATCAATGCTATTTCATCTTCATCACAGCCCCATGAGGTACATGCTCATTGATATCTTCATTTTAAGGTAAGAAAACTGAGGTCAAAAGAGATGAAACTTGCCCCCAAACCACAGCTAGATCAAGATTCAAGCTGTGGTTGTGTGAAGCTTTATGCTATACAACCTGAAAAAAAAAATATGCGGATTTTAAAAAGGGATATGTTCAGGTCATTTTTTACACTGTGTGCCATGAAATCTCAAAGTTGAAATTAATTTTCAGAAATCATTCTCTTCCCTTTACTTCTCTAGATCCTTTCACATCAAAAATCAAGCACCAGGCATTACCTACAGCTGGGGCAAATGGCTTTCTGGGTACCTCTTTTTTTGGTGAGACAACAAGTCTTTTGTATTTCTGTTTTGCTTTCTGTAAAAATCCACAATGACGGAGACTGCCTATTAACAAATATCAGGAGGGGAAAAGAAAGACTTACTTTTTCTAGCCCAATATGCCATAAGCTATAACAATAAAGTGACAGGACCAATTACTTTACACACATACCAGAGCATAAACACCAAAATGAAGGTTGTGCTTCAAAGTAGTTAAGTTTTTGAGGAGTTAAATGTTATACTCAAAATTTCCACTGTGGAGATGATGGGAGCCCCTAACCCCGGTTGTTCAGGGACCGACTGTAATTCCTTCCAATCCTAAATACACACTCCATGCCATTACTGAATGCCCCTTTTAGAACTGCTGGTCCTTCAAGAGAATTTTCATTATTTTAATGAGCATACTTCTTATTGACAACCTGGATTCCCCACCCCGGAAGACCAAGTTGGCCCTGCACAGTGCCTAGCTGTTTCCCAGCTGAAGAAGGTTTGCCATCACTGAGGCAATCAGGAAATGTGTTGCAAACTCTGAAGGCAACTCCAAAGCAGGAGCTCCAAAATTATTCTCAGTAGTGACAGCATCACTAGAATTAGTACACAGCTTGCCAAGAGCAGGCTTTTGAAGGGAAGAAATACTGATTTGAATGTATAAATACTGGCATATTTATTTTAACATTTGGATAAAGAACTGGAAGCATCAGCAAGTGTTACGTCCAAGTGAATAAGTACACTGCTGCAGGAATGATAATGCAGATTTTGATGCAAGGTCCTGACCACTCAGTAAGGTATACACACACCCTTAATGGAAACATGCTTGTCCTGAAATGATTCTTGTAAAATGAATAAATCACTTTCTATCCTGTTAACTTGCATAACTATTAAAGATTTCCTTTTCATGAATTGAAAAACAGACCCAACAAATGCTAGTTGCCAAAATAATCCTTGTTTCTCCAATGAAGCTCAAATCTCAGTGTGTGTCAGAAGATGGACCTATATGCACCAGAAGGAAATCTGGTGCACACACACGCGCAAAAAAAAAGAAAAACCCAGGTATCTTTCAATGGATATATCCACTTAATAAGATTCCTCTACCCTGGGTCTTCTAGAATTGGTTGTTACGCCAAATAACTGAACTAATTACAATACATAATTAACAATACAAGATGGGTTAATGTAAGATAGTCAACATTTAACTAATAATTGAAGGACATGCACCCAAGGACAAACAACAGAAATAAAAAACAAAAACAAAAAACAAAAGCCATGCCTTGGTCCTTCGTTTTTAGATACACACTTGGATACTCATCCACTGAGGTCCTAAGCAGTCTGGCTCCCTTCCAGTTGACCTGGTCAAGGGTGCAGCAGCTCAGGGCTGGGTACACGCTGTGGATGATCTTAACAGGGCAGTCAAGGGCAGTCCACCTTCCATGCAGGAAACACCTATTAACTTCACTAACAGGAGTCTTCACTGACAAGCAAATACTCCCAAACTGCACAATACTCTCATGTTTAACTCGACTGGAATGCAGTGCGTTTGTGGGCATTGTTTGGTGTGTGTATGGGTTGTGGATTTTCCTCGTTTTTACGCAGAAACAGCTTCTCACAGAGTACTGGAACAAATAGTACACACGTGGGTCTAAAAATCACACATACGGTGTGTTATATAAGTTATCCCTAAGGCGCACACACACAGGTAGATATTACCTGTACATGTGAAATCTCACTCCATAACTATTATTTTTAGCCTAGGCTCTTCTCATCGGGTTCCTGGACAAAATCATTTCTAACCCAGCTAAGAAATATGGGATGCAACTTAGGTCAAGACAATGAGTCTGCCAAGGCCCCTGTACCTCCCGCTAGTCTGCCAGTGCCTGGCGCACCTCTAGATGCACAGGAAGCTGCGGTGCCCGGCTGCCTCCAGGTCCCCGCACCGGGTCGGCGAGGTGCAGCAGCCCCCCAAACCCAGGCTCCGAATATTCCCCAAGCGCGTTGAGTGCGAGGTCCCCACCCGCCCCGGTATGCCCGGTGTTGCTGCCTAGATTCCCTTTCGAGTTGTCTACGACCCTGTTCCACCGAGGGCGCTTCGTTCCCATAGCCGAAACAGACGTTCCCAGCGTTCCAGCCCCACCAGCCACCTCCGACACCCCACCGCAGCGTTCGCATCCCGCCAAGCCCCAGCATCTGCCCATTAGCCAGCTGCCGGCGGTTCTCATCACAACTCGGCTCCTCGCGCCAACCCTCTCACCCTCTCAGAGAAGCCCCCTCCATCTTTCCCGGGCGAAAGCACATGCCTAGCCCCACCCTACTCTTTCTGGGGTTCCCCTACCTCGGGCTCCCCATCCTCGGGCTTCCCCCTCCCACCCCGGGCTTCTTCCCCTTCGCACTCCCCTCCCGGGTTCCGTTCCCCTCCGCCCTGCGGAGGGCGCCCCAAAAATGCGGATAGGGCACCCCTCGTTCCGCCCTGTCGGACTCCCCCATGTTGCGGTCCTGAATCTCCCGCCCTATGGGCTCAGGCTTCCCAACATCGCGGTCCCCACACCCCCGCCAGCTCTCCAGGCTCGGGCTCCATGACTCCCCAGCATCGTAGTCCTGGCCACCCCACTACTGCCGTTCAGAGCTCCAGGGGTCCCCAACATCCTAACCCGTCGTCCCCCTCTTCCGGGCTTAGATTCTGAGACTCAAAATAGGGGCCCTAAACTCCGGCCCCTGGCCTCAGGTTCCCAACGCTGCGGTTCTGGACCTCCCCTCCGAGCTCGTGGTGCGACGACTCCCCAGAGCCGCGATCCTGACGTCCCCGCCTCCCGAGCTCGGGCCCCGGGGCTCCCCAACCGCGCGGTCCCGATACCAAACTCAACCCGCTCCGCGCCTCCCGCGGCTGGACTCACCGGCAGGGGCGGCGGCCGAGCCCGTGCGCGCAGCCCAGCCCGGCCCAGCCCGCACTCCCGCCTTGGGGTCCCGGCCACTAGCTCCCCGCAGGCGGCTGCGACCGCGGCGGGCTAGGCTTGGGGGAGCGGCCGGGAGGAGGAGACCGCCGGGGGCGGGTGACGCCCGACTCCGCCCCTTCCCAACCCGGGGGCGGGATGCGCAGACCCGCGCGCTCTGCCGCTGCCCGCGCCGCTGCCGCCGCTGCGAGGAAGTTGACTGACGCCGCTTCCTTCCACCCAGGACGCAGACCCTCGCAGTCCCTGGTAGCTGCAGAAAAACCGGACTTTGAGACAGGGACGCCTTAACCGCCCTCGTATTCTTTCCAAGAATTCACCTCCCAGGGGGCCATTTCCAAAGTCCCTCGGGAAGGGCGGAAAACAATAACAAACTTCATCTGCGCTGTCAAGACTGATTTAAATCCTGGCCTTCTCTCTCTCACCACTCTCGGGTGAACGTTCAGGGTCATGCCCATGATATAAATAATGTGATGACATACTACGGAGGCCCTTGCAGACACTTCAACACCCCTAAGATACACCCGCCCAAGACTCGTGCCTCTCCCATGACTACATCACACAGACACATCTGACACTGCCCTGCAGAGGATCCCTCTTCTACCCTGTGCCCTCAATCCCCAGCACTCGTGAGTCCTAGCAATAGCGACCCACACACACAATCTATTGGGGGTGGAATGGGGGGGTGGATTCCACCTCCCGACTTGCCCCTCACCCACAACATTCTCTGTATTTTACCATGAGAAAAAGACAGTTAAGAAGTTGGATGATCAATTAACAAATCAAGTTGGCTTTGCTTTTAAAAAGCCTTCTTCACTATCTGGAGAAAAGGCCTGGGAAGATGGCTTGCTTACTGTAAGATTTTCTGGTCTGCTTACTGTAAGATTTTCTCAGATGGCCTAATTCTGGTCTGCTTACTGTAAGATTTTCTCAGGCCTAATTCTGGTCTGCTGTTTCCCAAAACTTCTCTTATACCACCGTGTTTCAGTGACATGTCGCACAACATCTCGCATTTGTACAATGTTTCTCTTTTTCAAAACATTTTAGCTGTGTGATGGTTCACACCTGTATTCCCAGCACTTTGGGAAACACCGAAGTGGGCAGATTGCTTAAGTCCAGGAGTTCGAGACCAGCCTGGGCAAAAAGGTGAGACCCTTTCTCTGCAAAAAATACAAAAATTAGATGGGTGTGGTGGCACATGCCTGTAGTCCCGGCTTCTTATTCTCAGGCAAACATTATGAAGCCAAGAAAGTAGGTAATCTCAGCAGGATTATTTCAGTTCCATAAATGAAGACATTTAGACTCTGAGCAGTTACATGGCAGGTTTGAAGCTGAGTCAGAGCCAGGAAAGAGCCCAGGGGCCTGTCTTCAGAGCCACTGCTCTCCCCAGGGAATCATAGTCCAGCACTTACTTATAGGTGGATACTAGTGGAAATGTCACCATGCCTGACTGGTAACTTAACTTTTCTATGCTTCAGGATCCTTATCTCTAACACAAAAATAATAATTATACCCACATATCATACAAGGAAGGCCTAATTAAATGGGTGAAAAGACAATGACTTCATTTAAGTGGGGTTTTTTTGAGATGGAGTTTTGCTCTTGTTGCGCAGGCTGGAGTGCAATGGCACGATCTCGACTCACTACAACCTCCACCTCCCGGGTTCAAGCAATTCTCCTGCCTTAACCTCCTGAGTAGCTGGGATTACAGGCACCCGCCAGCATGCCCTGCTGTTTTTTTTTTTTTTTTTTCTGGATTTTTAGTAGAGATGGGGTTTCACCATGTTGGGCAGGCTGGTCTTGAACTCCTGACCTCAGGTGATCTGCCTTCTTCAGCCTCCCAAAGTGCTGGGATTACAGGCGTGAGCCACCGTGCCCAGCTTAAGTGGTTGTTTATGGAATCTTTGTTTCAATACTTTCTACTTGCAGCAAAGATATACTATCCCAGTGGACTACACAGGAAGAATTTGGGAAAACGTGAATATCTGTATTTTTTTACCCTAAAGTCAAATCCATCATTCCTTGACATTCCATGATCAGATAGCCATCCATACTTAGTGTTTCTATTTAGATCCCCTGCCAAATGGCCAACTGGGAAAAGTAACCACGATACTAATTTCACATACAGGATGCTAAAGAACTGCGGTTGAGTCCAATTAAAAATAAAAATCATGATTTTCTTGTACTGTCTGTCTATTTTATCTCATTTAATGGTGGAATGGTAGGGGCTCACTAAAGCTAATTTGATTTTCATTAGGAATTGCTCATGTCATCTTTTCCTTTTGTTTGTGTATAATAATAACAATTCAGGGAGCAAATAAATTAACCCATGCAGACAAAAAAGAAAAGATGTAGAAATTGCTCCTGGGCCCTCAGTGAGCCCTGGGCACATGTGAGATTTTGAGGCCTTATATCTGATCTCTCATTCTCTAAGGTAACCAGTTCCTAGTTGAAGAGTTTCAGATGGCAAGCTATAAGAATAAATGATAAAAGGACTGAGCAGGAAGCTTTAATATTATTATTATTTTAAAAGTCTTATCTAATATATTTATTTTTAAATTTTTGATACTAATAATTGTAGGTATTTATGAGGTACATGTAAATTTTGACATATGCATACAATATGTAATGACCAAATCAGGGTATTTAGGGTACTTATCACCTCAAACATATATTTTTTTAAAAATATTTTTAAATTAATTTTTTATTTCAATTTACTTTTTATTTTTATTTTTTTGAGACAGGGTCTCACGCTGTCTCCAGGGCTGGAGTGCAGTGGCATTATCATAGCTCACTGCAGCCTCAACCTCCTGGGCTCAGGTGATCCCCCCACCTCGGTCTCTCAAGTAGCTGGGACTACAGGTGCACACCACCATGCCTGACTAATTTTTTGTATTTTTTTGTAGAGACCGGGTTTCACGATGTTGCCCAGGCTGGTCTCAAACTCCCAGGCTTAAGAGATCCTCCTGCTGGGACTCCCACAATACTGGGATTATAGGCGTGAGCCACCATTATCACTTATTGGTGTTGGGAACACTTCAAATATTCTCTTAACAGCTGTTTTGAAATATATAATATATTGTTGTTAATTATAGTCACTCTACTGTACTATTGAACACTGGAACTCACTCCTTCTACCTAACTGTATGTTTGTGCTTATTAACCAACCTCTCTTCAATTCCCCTTCCCTTTCCAGCCCCTGGTAACCATCATTCTACTCTGTACCTCCATGAAATCAACTTTTTAAGTTCCCACACATGAGTGAGATCATATGGTATTTGTCTCTCTGTGCCTGGTTTATTATACTTAACATAATGACCTCTAGTTCCATCTATGTTGGTGCAAAAGATTTCATTTTTTATGGCTGAATGGTATTAATAAAATAATATGAATTCCTAAAGTCCAACAACATTTGATGTGTGTAAATGTTTGTTTTAACACCTGTTCCTAAACAAAACCCTGATTTAGGAAATACAGTGTATAATTGGATTGTGGTAATTTAACAGCAAATAAAAGTTTGGATATCAAAGCATGAGGCCTTTCCTTATTCTCCAGCAGAAATTTGCAACTAAAAAGCCTTAGGGTAAATGGACTTGGTTTCCCTCCTCTTTAAAGGGTCTGACAATTTTGTTTCTTCCATTCGCTTTGCTTCTGATTCTCAGTCATTTTTTCCTGGGGCAGAGAGGGAGATGGGCAATTCCTGAGCACTGGGAAAATCAGAAAGATTGAGCTTCAGACTGATACCAAAAGTTTCGAGAGGTAAATTTTTTTCTTTTCTTTTCTTTTTTCTTTTCTTTTCTTTCTTTCTTTTTTTTTTTTTTTTTTTTTTTTTTTTTTTTTTTTTGAGACAGGGTTTCACTCTCTCACCAGGCTGATGTGCAGTGGTGCAATCTCAGCTCACTACAACCTCTACCTCCCAGGCTCAAGCAATTCTCCTGCCTCGGCCTCCCAAGCAGCTGGGATTACAGGCACCCGTCACCAGCTAACTTTTGTATTTTTAGTAGAGACGGGGTTTCACCATGTTGGCCAGATTTTGGAGAGAAATTTCTCAGGCTTAGGACTAGAAAAGGAAAGCCATGTGAACTCACCCAGGATGAAAAACTAAGGCTTGAACCTCTGGACTTTGCCACACTCCAGTTGGTATACTCATAGCAGCCCGGAAGTGGACAACTCCCTATAGCTCATTTCAGTCTCTCACCTATCATCTAAGTTAGGCTAATGAGCAAAGGCACAGACCCTCCTCTGTTGGACAGCTGGGGGTCAAAATCCCAGGAAGTGACAGAGTGTCCTGTCCACAACTCTTTAGCTGAAGCCTTTCTCAGGGATACTTATCTTGGCTCTCTCTTTCTTTAAATAGGATGGGACGGTGAAAATGGCAGTATTGGACAAGATGAGTAGCAACTGCATTATTCACACTTGACTCTGGCTTGGTTTCAGGGTTTAATGATCTAAAAAGAAAAAAAAAAAAATCAATGCAACAATTAACCAGTTTAAGTCAGCTTGTGTTTACTGAGTCTGTTTTCACTACAGAGCTGTAAGTCGGGGGCCAGAACTGGCTGTCCATGTGTCCATCTGGAAGGCCTCAGGATAGATGAGACCTGGGCTATATCTCAGCCCAGACTGCAGGGCAGGGCAGATAAATTGGGGTCCTTTCCAGTCCGTATTTGTACCCCTGGGGACAGGGCACTGGATGTTGGGCCAAGTTGAAAGTTGTGGTTTGAGTCAAGGGTGACTTCTGGTCTGATGGAAATAGCATCTTGAGCTGACCTCTCTTGTGATACTTTCATTTTGCAAATCTCTTTTTACTTCTTTGGCTCCTCTGCTAGACTGTAAGCTCCTACGGAGAGAGGTTTGTATACATGATAATCATCGTCCTACCCATATGACATAGCAAATAGTGTGTGTTCAACATATATTTGTTAAGTGTATGAACCAAATAATGTAAATTGTTGGCACATTGAGAATCCACTTAGTACAGGAGTCTATCATAATTTACTGTAGAACCCTTCGAGAAGGCTAGAATGACCTACAAATGTACCAGAAGAGGAAAACATGCCCCAGGGGTGGAAACAAGGAGGACAAGAAGAAGCAGTTAAGGAGAAACATGTATTCCAATCTGAGAGGAAGGGAGAGAGAAAGGAAACGAATGAGCAGGAGTTAATTCTGGTCCCAGCAGGCAGTGCTACAGTAATGGACTGCTCAATTTTTAAAATTGTCAAATTGAATTAAACGGAAGTAAACTGGCCAGGCATGGTGGCTCATGCCTGTAATCCTAGCACTCTGGGAGGCCAAGGCGGGTGGAGCACAAGGTCAGGAGTTCGAGACCAGAGCAACCAACATGGTGAAACCCCATCTCTACTAAAAACACAAAAAATTAGCCTGGTGTGGTGGGGCACACCTGTAATTCCAGCTCCTCAGGAGGCTGAGGCAAGAGAATCACTTGAACCCAGGAGGCGGAGGTTGCAGCAAACCGAGACCGCGCCACTGCACTCCAGCCTGGGCGACAGAGTGAGACTCTGTCTCAAAAAACAAACAAAAAACTGAAGTAAACTGAGTTGCAAGAATTTGACATACTGAAGTATCCTGAATAGTTCAAACTAAAGTAAAATTCTCCTTTGTTCTCCCTCTCAATTAAATTAAAATTATCTGATTATCCTTCCCACTAGCCTGGGATCCTCCAGCCCTGAGGACATCTGGGAAGAACGCTGGAAGCTATTCTGAGTGTGAAAGCCAGGTTTATTGGGTCTTTCTCCCTAAATGTTCCTTGTAGCCTACAAAAATCATCTGATAGCCTGGGGATTTTGACCAGAGACTTCAAATCCTGGCAATGTCAATGGGAAGTTCCAGCATGAGGCTTACAAAGCAAGTATTCCCTGCAATAAAGAATGATGACTGAGGACTGACTAAATTAACTAGGGTCTATGCATGATGTGGAATACTGTGCAGTCTTCAAAAATAACATAGACTGTATGGCACAGAGAAATATGCAGTCTCCGTGGTTCTTTGGTTTAGTAAAACAGAGCAGATTATAGTGCAGTGTGATCTATTGTTTTTTTTTCTTTGAGACAGAGTCTCACTCTGTCGCACAGGTTGGAGTGCAGTGGCACGATCTCAGTTCACTGCAGTCTCCACCTCTTGGGTTCAAGCGATTCACCTGCCCCAGCCTCCTAAGTAGCTAGAATTACAGGAGTGTGCCACTATGCCTGGCTAATTTTTGTATTTTTAGTAGAAACGGGGTTTCACTATGTTAGCCAGGCTGTTCTTGAACTCCTGACCTCAGGTGATCCACCTGCCTCGGCCTCCCATAGTGCTGGGATTACAGGTGTGAGCCACCATGCCCTGCCAAGTGATCTTTTTTTTTTTTTTTTTTTAAGAAGATACACTGAACATGCACTGCAAAAAAAAGAAAGAAAGAAAGAAAGAAAAGAGAAAGAAGCTACATTTATAATATTTCCAGGAGAACATTTAAAAATTTTTTCAATATTTTCCAAATATTCTTTATAAAATAAATACATACATAAATGGCTGTCACTAATTGCTCCGTATGTACATGCAATTCTAATGGGCTATAATTAGTTGTAGATTATTATAGAACAAAAATACAGTAAAGTTAATCATAGCAATTGTGATGGTGATTTGTGGGGTGCTTTGTGAGCACCCTGTGCTTCTGAGCTCATAGCAACAACAAATATAATATTTATTCTCTTTTAAATTAGATGTTAAAAGAGGTAACCTGCTACAGGCAACCAAAAACTGTCAGAGTCAGTTCATCATCTGTGGTACAGCAGGCGTGGGTGGCAGGGAGGTCAGTCTTGGCGTGCTCAGACTTCCAGGAACCTGAGATTCTTAGAGGGGACACCAAATGTAATAGGCAATGAGCCCTCCTTTAGCAGCCACTAATGGACACATCACTTTGACCAGCAATGTTGGATCTGAGTAGTCTGCCTTCCACCTATGCTTCTCTTTAGTGGTGCATTTGACATCTCTTGTCCCCTCTATTAAATCAGGACTGGAAAAGAATTGTGTCAGCAGATCCAATTCTATTGAGATTGAGTCCAGCCAATGCTGCAGCAGGATGAGGCCTGGCTGCTTTAAATCTCTCTCTCTTTCTCTTTGGACAAATCTAATTAGCCCTGATCACTCCACATTTCTGACAAGGGGTCAGCAAATTGTTTAGGTCAGAAGGGAAGCACCTTATTACCATGCCATGAAGACACTAAATAAAATTGAGTCTGGGGACAAAGGGGACACATGGCTATTGCTCAATATGCAATGTTGTGTTATTAATTATTTCTTTCTTTCTTTTTTTTTTTTTTGAGACGGAGTCTCACTCTGTCGCCGGGGCTGGAGTGCAGGGGCCGGATCTCAGCTCACTGCAAGCTCCGCCTCCCGGGTTTACGCCATTCTCCTGCCTCAGCCTCCCGAGTAGCTGGGACTACAGGCGCCCACCACCTCGCCCGGCTAGTTTTTTGTATTTTTTAGTAGAGACGGGGTTTCACAGTGTTAGCCAGGATGGTCTCGATCTCCTGACCTCGTGATCCGCCCGTCTCAGCCTCCCAAAGTGCTGGGATTACAGGCTTGAGCCACCGCGCCCGGCCATGTTATTAATTATTTCATCCATTCAGAATATGTTTATTGAAAACCACCTAGGTGCTAAAAGCACTTTGCTAAGATCTCAGGACAAAGAAATGAACACGATGCAATCTTCACTTTCTGATCTAGTGGAGAAGACATATTTAAAGAACTGATGACAATGCAGTGTTACAAGGGCTACAAGAAAGGTACACTAGATGCTATGAAAAAAAACAGAAGAGCGGTACCTAGCTCTCTAGTTACCAAGGTTTTTAGTGTTGGGAGGGTCAGCAAAAGTTAGGATGAGTCATGAAGGCTGAGACTAATAAGCAGACAAGAGGGAAGGAAAGCAGACAAGAGGGAAGGAAAGCATTCCAGGCTAAGGAATAGCAGGTGCAAAAGCACGGAGGCATACAGCACCATGACACTTGCAGGAAAAAAAAAATATGGGTGCAACCCCCGCTTATACCCCTCAGCATGGAAGAGAGAGATATACAGTCCATGACCAGTTTGACTGTTAGTCACTTCATCACACACATGGAGTATAAAAGAAAGTAAACACAGTCCTTTACTTTGGGTTCCCATGGCATGCTTTGACTCCTATAAAATCCTTAGGGGAATAGATATTCAGGAGCAGCTCCTCTTCCTAGTTCACTCACCCTACCAGTTCCTCTAACTAGCACCAAGATTTAGCATCAACTTTCGCAGTGGCTGTGTGGTCAGCACCTTGTGTAAGCAAGGGCAGGAGAGTCATCTCTCCTCTGGGCTCTCTGCTTCCTCTCTCCTTCCCCATTTCTTTGGCCCAATTAAACTTTTTCATTCCCTCCACTCCCTGCTCTGCCCAGTGTTGTCACTGTCCTCCTCCTCCTCCTCCTCCTCCTCCTCCTTCTTTCTTCCTCTTCCTCCTCTTGTCCTTCCCTTTCCCCTTCCTTCCCTTCTCTTCTCTCTCTCTCTTTTTTTTTTTTTTTTTGTTTAGAGATAGGGTCTCTTTCCATTGCCCAGGCTGGGGTGCAGTGGCACAATCATAGCTCACCACAGCCTTGAACTCCTGGGCTCAAGCAGTCCTCCTGCCTCAGTCTCCCAAGTAGCTAGGACTACAGGCACATACCAGCACATCTGGTTAACTTTTTGTACAGATGGAGTCACCATATGTTGCTCAGTCTGGGCTAAAACTCGTGGCCTCAAACAACCCTCTCACCTCAGCCTGCTAAAGTGCTGGATTGTAAGTGTGAACCACTGCACCTGGCCTCTTCTTATGTTCAGTCTTAGGTACATTTTAAGTCACTCAATTTCATCCACTGCTGCTACTGGACTGGGTCAGGAGTTTTAAATCAAGTAGGTGGGGAGATAGAGCCCATGAAGTGGCCTTAGGCTCAAATATCTGAAAAAGATCATCAGGACTTTCATGTGGTCTAGTTGAGCCACCTGATAACTTAGGATATTAAAAGAAAATCTGTCAACTTCTCTGCCTTAGAGAGCATTCGCAGCTTGGTGATGTGCAAACGATGGATCCTGGGAAAGGTTAAAGAGAAAGAAAATCTATCCTACCGAATAGGAGGAACCATAGCAAGGTATGAGACTGGAGAAGTAAGCAGGGATCACATTTTGAAGGACTTTGCATATCCTGAGAAGGAACTTGAACTACACAATGATTCTCCACCAGAGCGGGGGAAGAGGGGTAAACCCCCTTTGTGTCCTCAAGCTCTATTGATGAGGACTTCTGCTCTGATGGCAGCAAGTTACAGCCCAAGGTTCTGGGTTGCTTGCTATAGGAGATAAAAAATTATAAGCAGGGGGCCGGGCACGGTGGTTCACGCCTGTAATCCCAGCACTTTGGGAGGCCGAAGCGGGTGGATCATGAGGTCAGGAGATTGAGACCACCCTGGCTAACACAGTAAAACCCCGTCTCTACTAAAAATACAAAAAATTAGCCAGGAGCAGTGGCGGGCGCCTGTAGTCCCAGCTGCTCGGGAGGCTGAGGCAGGAGAATGGTGTGAACCCGGGAGGCGGAGCTTGCAGTGAGCTGAGATGGTGCCACTGCACTCTGGCCTGGGTGACAGAGCGAGACTCCATCTCAAAA
>NW_016814088.1:544261-583950 GCF_001698545.2 Rhinopithecus bieti
AAAAAAAAAAAAAAAAAAAAAAAAAAAAAAAAATTATAAGCATGGAATTCACGTGAAGAGATATTTTGTTTTTGAAAAATCTTGCTGGCAGCAGTGTGGGAGAAGGATCTGAGACTTAGCAAGGCTCCAGGCATGAGAAACTGGGACAAGGACACTGGTTAGAAAGCAGCTGTAGGTGCGAGATGCTAAGAGCTTGAAGGAAGGCAAGGTTATTGTGGCTGAAGAGCAAATACCAGATCCAAGAGGTGTTCATAATTAAAGGCAAAGTCAATAGCATTTGGTGGCTAATTATAGGTAGGAAGCTGGATTCTATGCTGTGCATTCATATAGATTTCCATATTTTCCATATTGTAGTTTTTCATCTATGTTGGAATTTCTTCTTCTTTTTTTTTTTTTTTTTTTTGAGACGGAGTCTCGCTCTGTCACCCAGGCTGGAGTGCTGTGGCCGGATCTCAGCTCACTGCAAACTCCGCCTCCTGGGTTCACGCCATTCTTCTGCCTCAGCCTCCCCAGTAGCTGGGACTACAGGTGCCGCCACCTCGCCCGGCTACTTTTTTGTAGTTTTTAGTAGAGACGGGGTTTCACCGTGTTAGCCAGGATGGTCTTGATCTTCTGACCTCGTGATCCGCCCGTCTCGGCCTCCCAAAGTGCTGGGATTACAAACTTGAGCCACCGTGCCTGGCCTGGAATTTCTTATTAAAGCCTTCTCCATGATAGCTAAAACCATGTGAATCTTGTTCACAGCTATGCTCCCAGGACAAAGCACACTGCCTGATAGATACAAGTCTTTTAAAAAGTTAGCTAAATATGTCAACAAACAAATGAATAGAAGAGATGAAGTACCTGCACATAGAAGGTCTAAGTGACTAGTGGTTAGGGGAAATTGCCAACTAACAGAGGAAGTAGAGGAGGAAAAGGAGATTTGATTCAAAAATTGCAGTTTCATTTTCATCATGTTTTGTTTGAGGTATCTATGGGGTCACCAGGGAAAATACTCAGCTGCAACTGAAGACTGGGGGGAGTTTTGGTCTGGTATGATAGATGAGGAGGTTGTCAGTGGACATTCATAGCACAGGTATAGGTAGGACAAGTAAAGGTATAGAGAGTAAAAAAAGAGGACAAATGACAAATAAGCTATATCTTTTTTTTTTTTTTGAGATGGAGTCTCGCTCTGTCACCCAGGCTGGAGTGCAGTGGTATGATCTCTGCTCACTGTAACCTCTGCCTCCCAGGTTTAAATGATTCTCCTGCCTCAGCCTCCTGAGTAGGTGGGACTACAGGTGTGTGCAGCCACACCCGGCTAATTTTTTGTATTTTTAGTAGAGATAGGGTTTCACCGTGTTAGCCAGGATGGTCTTGATCTCCTGACCTTGTGATCCGCCTGCCTCGGCCTCCCAAAGTGCTGGGATTATAGGTGTGAGCCACCGCGTCCAGCTCAAATAAGTTATTTCTTTTTTTTTTGAGATGGAGTTTCACTCTTGTTACCCAGGCTGGAGTGCAATGGCATGATCTTGGCTCACTGCAAACTCTGCCTCCTAGGTACAAGCGATTCTCCTGTCTCAGTCACCACTCCCGGCTATTTTTTTTTTTTTTAAACAGAGCTTCACTCTTGTTGCCCAGGCTGGAGTGCAATGGCACAATCTTGGCTCACTGCAACCTCTGCCTCCCAGGTTCAAGCAATTCTACCACCTCAGCCTTCTGGGTAGCTGTGATTACAGGCATGTGCCACCACAGCCAGCTAATTTTGTATTTTTAGTAGAGACGGGGTTTCCCGTGTTGGTCAGGCTGGTCTTGAACTCCTGACCTCAGGTGATCCACCGCCTCAGCCTCCCAAAATGCTGGTGCTGGGATTACAGTCATAAGCACCACGCCCAGCCTTTTTTTTTTTTTTTTTTTTTTTTTGTTTTGGTATTTAGTAGACGACAGGGTTCCACCATGTTAGTCCAGGCTTGATCACGAACTCCTCACCACAGGTGAAATCCATGTGCCTCCCGCCGTCCTGAAATAGGGATTACAGGTGTGCTACCACAGCCCGCCCAAAGAAGTTATTTCTAACCCAGAAGGCTGGCAAATATTTGGTTTTGTCACTTTTATTTCTATGGACTTATAATTCGCATACCATAAAATCACCTTCCTTTTCTTTTTTAATTAGAGACAGAGTCTATTCGTCGTCACAGGCTGGAGTACAGTGGCACAAATCACAGCTCACTGGCAGCTTTGATATCTATGGGCTCAAGGGATCCTCCCCTCTTAGCCTCATGAGTACCTTAGAACTAGAGGTGCACCTACCACACCACCTGCTAATTTGTTCACACAGATGAAGTCTTGGCTGTGTTAACCAGGCCTGGTCTCAAACTCCTGTGTCAAGTGATCACCTCCCGCCTTGGCCTCCTAAAGTGCTGAGATTAGCAGGATGAGCCACCATGCCCAGCCAAAATTCACCATTTTTTAAGCATCTAATTAAGTGGGTTTTGTATATTAGAAAAGGTTGTACAATGGTCCACTATCTAATTCCATGAATATTTTCGTCATCCTCAAAAGGAAATCCCACATCTCATTAGTAATCACTCCCATTTCCCTGTTACCCCTAGCTCCTGGCAAACCACTAATTATGTTTCTGTGTCTGGTAATTTGCCTATTCTGGATATTTCATACAAATGGAATCCATATGATATGTGGTTTTGTGTCTGTCTTTTTCCACTTAGCATAACGTTTTTCAAGGTTCATCCATGTTTGTAGGATGCTCCATACTTTATTCAGAAGTACTGGTGTTTACTTTTAAGCAAAAGTTTTTGCATTCCCATCCTTGACTTAGAAGGCCTCTCCCCAGACCTTTAGAGTACATCCTTCAAAATCCAATGGAGGAATGTCTCTTTATTAATCCATAGAAGTTGGAAAATCTTTATGCTGAAAGGACCCCATAGAAAGCATCCTCAGCTACTCACCTGAAGGTGCCCCTGAACAGTAGTCTAGCCACAGGAAACTCTTTTCTGACTCCTAGGGCACTCGCTGTGTAGATTATAAATTAAATGCCTTGGTTCTGTAAATGTTCAAACTTGTGTCTGACTTCTCCAATCCAGAGTGAAACTCTGGGGCAGAGTGTAAGAGGCATCTCATGCTGTATTTTCCTTTATGTTTGAATACTTAGCACACTATTGTATGGAACTCTTGCCTATAATCAAATAAAAACCAAATGAGACACTTAATCCCTCTAGATTGCTAAAAAGTTTCCGGAACATTGTTGCTTCATTTTTAAAAGGGTTGACTGGTGGCCGGGCGCGGTGGCTCAAGCCTGTAATCTCCAGCACTTTGGGAGGCGAGACGGGCGGATCACGAGGTCAGGAGTTCGAGATCAATCCTGCCTTAACACGTTGAAACCCGTCCCTCTACTAAAAAATACAAAAAACTAGCCCGGGCGAGGTGGCGGCGCCTGGTAGTCCCAGCTACCGGGAGGCTGAGGCAGGAGAATGGCGTAAACCCGGGAGGCGGTAGGCTTTCTAGTGAGCTGAGATCCGGCCACTTGCCACTCCAGAAAACTGGGGTGAACAGAGTGGACCTCCGTCCAAAAAAAAAAAAAAAAAAAAAAAGGGTTGACTTTCTTTCTTATACTCTGTAATGTACTCTGGGATTCTTCTTTCTTTCTTTCTTTCTTTCTCTCTCTCTCCGTCTCTCCTCTCTATCCTCTTATCCTTTCTTTCCTCTTTCTTTCTTCTTCCTTTCCTCCTTTCCAACCTCCTTTCCTCCTTTCCTCCTTTCCCCTTTCCCCTTTCCCTTCCCCCTTCCTTCCTTCCCTTCCTTCATTCCTTCCTTCCTTCCTCCTTCCTTCCTTCCTCCTTCCCTTCTGTCCTTCCTTTTTCGATGGACTCTCGCTCTGTCGCCCAGCCTGGAGTGCAGTCGTGAGATCTCGGCTCACTGCAAGCTCTGCCTCCTGGGTTCACGCCATTCTCCTGCCTCAGCATCCCAAATAGCTGGGACTACAGATGCCCACCACCATGCCCGGCTAATTTTTTGTTTTTTTTTTTAGTAGAGATGGGGTTTCACTATGTTAGTCAGGATGGTCTCGATCTGCTGATCTCGTAATCCACTGCCTCCGCCTCCCAAAGTGCTGGGATTACAGGCTTGAGCCACTGTGCCCAGCCCAGATTCTTTCTTATACTCTTGGATTAACTACTCAATTCACAACAATTATTCTTCATTTTCTGAAAATTGGTCCTCATTTTTCCTCATCCCAGGCTGGTATTTAGCTAGAATGCCCTGGTCTGGTTCTGGAACCAGTGGATTGTTAATGGCTTGTGTCCATCCTCAATGATTCTGCCCATACTATACCAATTGTTAAAACTGTGAATATCCCTCCCATACCACCATCCACATAGTAATATCAATAGGATCCCAGCCTTGTCACGGTTAGATTGTCCAAGTAAGGTTACCTGACCCAAACTTTGCCAATTAGATCCCCTTCATGAGGAATTTGGATTAGGTTCATTCTTGCTATGTAGTATTTTGAACAACAACAACAAAAAGTAAAGTCAGGAGATGTTGGCAGCATGCTAACTGGAAAACCAGGTGAAGTTTGTCTCAGCAGATGATAGAGATAAGAGAGTGAGATAGTCCTAAAGAGAAGAGCAGTTACAAGAGATGAATCTAAAGTCTTAGGGGCATTCAAGCCCCTGCTTCCATTCATTCTGGCAAGCTGGCTGCATCTCTGCCCTTGACTTCCATTACATGCCCATGTATCTTTATGTGTTGAGCTAACGTATTGAGGTACCCATATTCTTGTTTATCGGAGGCAAAGAATCCGAAAGGAGACAAGCTATTTGTTTTATCCATTCTCCTTCACTGCCTCCTCTGACCATTTCACTAACTCCCAAACCCTTTCACCCAGACTTACATTCCCCTGGTATGCATCTTTCTAGTTATAGCAGTTGTTAAATACTTTGAATAGCATCCCTTCTCAACCCTTGACCCCTGCACCTGCACACACCCTACCCTACATGCTCCTCCCAGCACAACGAGGTGGAAGAACAGAATTAGACCTTGTTTGAGCCAAAGAAAATTTACTAATGTCCCATTCCTTGCACACTAGAGTTTCTAATAAATATCTCTTTTGATCTTTAGCTAGCTCGAGTTTGTGTTGCCAATAACCAAGAGTTAAAAGCATTCAGAATGCTTTTAATATAGGCGTAAAGATTTTTAAAAATAGAGTGGGAAGAGACGTTAGAAGTCACTTTGTCATTTAACAGATGAGGAAACTGAGATCCAGAAAGCTAAAGAACCTGGTCTGATAGCACACAGATGTGTCCGAGTGAAGACTGAAGGGTTTCTTATATTCATTTTAGGGGTCTCTCCCTTCAATACTCCGTTCTTCTTGGTCTCACGCCCCCAGCATCATGGAAATCTGGAAGATTCTTGCATTATTTAATGACAAATATGAATTGGTGTTTGTGCTATTTACCCTGATTATTGTCACTAGTAAGGAGGGTATAATTGCATTTTAGGGAGTGTGTGTGATTTTTTTTTAATCAAATCTTGTTGAATTTTTAGGAGATTTTGACTGTGGCTGACAAGTGAGAATTTCTACATGCTGTGGCATAGTGGTTTAATTTGGTAATTGTCAAATAAAAACAACATTGAACTGGATAGGACACATTATGAGGATTTTCTGCTCTTTGTTTTGTTATTACCAAGTCCTCTGACCATCTTTACCTAATAAACCCACCTTAATGTGATATACCCAGCAACTATCTTCTCTTTGCCTTATGGTTTCCACTGCCACTTACCCCATCCCCTGTCCTAGTCTAAACTTGGCAAACGAAAAAGAAGAAACCTAGAATGTCTTGAGTCATCAAGGATGTACTGTATCACTGGTTGTGAAATGGTTCTTTCATGGCTGAGTCCCAAACAGGCAGATAGCATGTGTCTTGCCAGGCACAGAAAATACCTAATGTCTAGCCAGATGCTTTGGGCATGCCAAGGTGAAACGTGATCAGTCTGTAGGGACTCCCTATGTCTGCCAGGACAGAGTACCTCTCATCTAAGGGCCCATTCGAAAAACTCCAAACTGGATGAACTCAGGAAGTTTAATCGATCCTTCCCAGGTAGAACTCTGTATTTTGACCCAACCTGAATCATGACTTTCAGTGCACCTGTAGATACATCATTTAAATCTTCTCTGTTTCAGTTTGTTTATGCAAAATATACTTTTGACTTCTGAGTCCCTGTTATTCAGAATCTCATGGCTTTGTCTACGCTATATATTTTTCTTTTTCTTTTTTGAGACAGGGTCTTGCTCTGTCGCCCACGCTGGAGTGCAGTGGCGCGACCATGGCTCATGGCAGCCTCAACTTCCTGGGCTCATGCTATCCCACCTCAGCCTCCTGAATAGCTGGGACTACAGGCACATGCCACCACACCCAACTAATTTTTTGGTTTTTGTTTTTGTTTTTTTGTAGAGATGGGGTTTTGCCACATTGCCCAGTCTGTTCTCAAACTGCTGAGCTCAAGCAATCCCCCTGCCTTGGCCTCCCAAAGTGCTGGGATTACAGGCATGAACCACCATGCCTGGCCATATATTTTTCATTTGTCACCAAAATAATTATTTCTAGCTAAATAACCATTGTCTATTCCAGGCTGTATACTTCTTTTTTTTTTTTTTTTTTTTTTTTTTGAGGTGGGTGGGGTCTCACCCTGTCGCCCAAGCTAGAGTGCAGTGGTGCGATCTCAGTTCACTGCAAGCTCTGCCTCTCGGGTTCAAGTGATTCTTCTCCCTCAGCCTCTTAAATAGCTGGGGCTACAGGCACATGCCACCATGCCTGGATAATTTGTATTTTTAGTAGAGATGGCGTTTCACCATGTTGGCCAGGATGGTCTCGATCTCCTGATCTTGTGATCGGCCCACCTCAGCCTTCCAAAGTTCTGGGATTACAGGCGTGAGCCACCATGCCCAGCTGGCTGTATACTTCTTGAAGGCAAATACTATCAATTATTTTGTATATAGCCCAGCATGCTGCCAGGATAGCAGTATTTAAGAATCCATTAAAATCTTGCGTATAGCTACTTCATTATTATACTTCAATTTAATTTGGCAAAACCATATTGACTCCCTTCTGGAGTACATATTTGTTTCTGCCTGGCACATTTTCCTTTAGAAACACACTCTCCCTCATACTACAGCACTGACAATCACATCCCCTGGTTTATGGGGAGGGAATAGACCCAGGTTGGCCAAGCACTGTTTCTTATCCCCTTGGCCACAGGGATGGGAATGTAACTCAAACTGGACCATTTGAACTGGACCACCAGGACTGACAGGAATCATTAGTAAAGAGATAGACTTTTTTTCTGCTTTATCTGCTAAGTGAGGACCACAGAAGCCCAATGCTGCCGTGGCATGCAGATCACCATTTTGAGAGACATTGAGAATTAAGTCATGGACCCAGTTCTGGCCCATGCGACATAAAGAGAATCTGCTGGTTATGGCTCTGGAAAAACATCTGTTAGTAAAGGAGACAGTCTATGGTCCCTTCTATTTTATCCACCCTCCTGAACTGAATGCAAATGTTAAGATTGGATTTGAAGCAGTTACCTTGAGACCACGAGGGAAAGACCAAGAGAATCACAGAATCACAGAGATGTCAGTCCTGATATCTTCAAGCTACCCAAACAATAACTAGCAATCACTTGCTGTAAACAAGGATTGGCAAACTGCAACCCCCCATGGCAAATCTGTTTATATGCCTCAGGGGCAAGACTGACCAGGCTAGCACTGGGAGCCAAGAGACTAAGCCAAGGCATCCTCTGCCCCTCCTTTCCCTTCTGCTCCCAGCACTTGCCCCCAGGCCAGTAGGCAGGTATGCACTGCAGTGCCTAGGGCCCAGCTGGTTGCCTCCAACACATTGGGGACTCCATTGTTGACAGCTGTTGGGCACTGAGTGCTGGAATCTCACTCCGGGAGTTGGTGACCCTGCAAGCCACCTTGCTTCTGGTTAGCTGCCCAAATTGATGTGGCTGGGCTCGCCAGGAGTAGAGAAGAGTGAGTGCACAGGCACTGGATGTTGCTGGGGTGGAGAGTGAAACTGACCATGGGGGGTTGTCAATATTTATTACACACCTGGCTGGCCAGCCCCCTCCTTGGGCTGATAAGCTCTTTCTTCCAAGACTGTCTCCAGCAGAAGGCAACTGGATGCAAAGCATGCCCACCTCAAGCAAATAGGACAGGGAGGACTTTTATTTTCTGTTATATAAGTGCCTACACAATATCTTCAATTTTGCCGCTTAGTCTGCAAAGTATATAATGTTTACTCTCTGGTTATAGAAAAGGTTGTCAACCCTTGCTCTAGGCAATACTTGTTAGGGCAAAAGAGAAACCTCTTCTTTTCCCACCCTCCCTCCCTCTTTTCCTTCCTTCCTTCCTTCCTTCCTTCTTTCCTTCCTTCCTTCCTCTTTCTTTCTTCCTTTCTTCTTTTCTTCCTCTCTTCTGTCTTTCCTTTATTCTTTTCTTTCTTTCCTGTATTAGGCTGTTCCTGCAATGCTATAAAGAAATACAGCCGGGCACGGTCGTTCACATCTGTAATCCCAGCACTTTGGGAGGCCGAGGTGGGCGGATCACCCGAGGTCAGGAGTTCAAGACCAGTCTGGCTAACATGACAAAACCCCATCTCTACTAAAAATAAAAAAATTAGCCAGTGTGGTGGCGGGCACCTGTAATCCCAGTTACTCAGGAGGCTGAGGCAGAAGAATTGCTTGAACCCAGAAGGCGGAGGTTGCAGTGAGCTGAGTGCACCACTGCACTCCAGCCTGGGGAACAGAGCGAGGCTCTGTCTCAAAAAGAAGAAAATAAAGAAATACTTGAGACTAGGTAGTTTATAAAGAAAAGAGGTTTGATTGGCTCATGGTTTTGCAGGCTTTACTGGAAGCACGGTGCCAGCATCTGCTTGGCTTCCAGGGAGGCCTCAGGAAGCTCACAATCATGGCAGGAAGGCAAAGGGGGAGCCGGCAGGTCACAGGGCAGAGCAAGAGAGAGAGTGGTGGGGGGAAGGTACCACACACCTTTAAAGAACCAAATCTCACGAGAACTCATTGTCACAAAGAGAGCACCAAGCCATGAAGGGTCCACCCCCATATCAAAACACCTCCCACCAGGCCCCACCTCCAGCATTGGGGATTAAAATTCAACATGAGATTTGGCCAGGGACAAATATCCAAATGATATCAAATATTTTAGTCAACCTTTTTTGTGGTTTGTAGCCAAAAGCATTCCTAACTTATATTAATAAGTAAGACTTCAATAGCCAAAGATGCTTCAGGGAGAAAATTTTTGGCACAAATCACAGCCTGAACAGAATTACAGAAATAGGGAGCCTAAGGGCCATGTATGAGGAAAGCAAGACCTCTAGTGTGGCTTGAAAACAAGGTTACTACAGCCAAGTAACTGAAAACATTTTCTAAAAATTGCAAGTCAGGCCGGGTGTGGTGACTCATGCCTATAATCCCAGCACTTTGGAAGGCCAAGGCAGGCGGACCACCAGAGGTCAGGAGTTCGAGACCAGCCTGGCCAACAAGGCAAAACTCCATCTCTACTAAAAATACAAAAATTAATTGGGCGTGGCGACAGGTGCCTGTAATCCCAGCTACTTGGGAGACTGAAGCATGAGAATTGCTTGAACCCGGGAATTAGAGGTTGCTTGTGTTGAGATTGTGCCACTGCACTCCAGCCTGGGAGAGAGTGAGACTCTGCCTCAAAAAAAAAAAAAATGCAGGTCATGCCCATTCATTGGCCATGAAATCAATTTAGTGGGCTGCAACCAGCATTTGTTTAGTTCTGTTATCTACATGAATTTTTAATAGCTTTATTTATAATAGCACCAAAGTGGAAACAACCCAAATGTCCTTCAACTGGGAAACAGCTAAACTGTGTTACATCCATGTCATGGAGTACTACTCAGCGATAAAAAAGAATGAATCATTGATACAGGAAAAAACTTAAATGGATCTCAAGGGAATCATGTTAAGCAAAAAAAAAAAAAAAAAAAAAAGGCAATCTTAAAAGGTTACTTACTGAATGGTCCATTTTCACAATTTTCACAATATCATTGAAATAGCAAAATTATAAAAATGGAGAAAAGATTAGTCCAATGGTCCCCAAACCTTTTTGACACCAGAGACCGGTTTCGTGGGAGACAATTTTTCCATGGATGGGGAGTAGAGGTATAGTTTCGAGATGAAACTGTTCCACCTCAGATCATCAGGCATTAGATTCTCAGGAGAAGCATGCAACCTAGATCCCTAGCATGCACAGTTCACAATAGGGTTCCACTCCTGTGAGAATCTAATGCGGTGGCTAACTGACAGGAGGTGAAGCTCAGGCAGCAATGTTTGCTCAACTGCCACTTACCTCCTGCTGTGCAGCCTGGTATCGGAAAGTGGCCGGATGTTGGGGACTCCTAGATTAGGAGATGCCAAAGGTTAGGGGAGGAGGAAGAGCAGGATGTGGCTGTGGTTTTAAAAGTGCAGCATGAGGAATCCCCAGGATGAAACTTTTCCATGTCCAACTGTGGTGGTGGTCATACAATTCTACACCTGTGATAAACTATATAGAACTAAATGTGCACACACACACACACACACAAAACTGGGTGCATGTAAAACTGGTGAAATTTGAACAAGATGAGTGTATTGTATCAACATCAACTTCCTAGTTGTAATATTATAGTTACACAAGATGTTACATTGAGGGAAACTGGTGAAGGGTATGGGAGATTTCTCTGTAACATTTCTCACAATTGTGAGTCTACGAGTATCTCAAAATAAAAAGTTAAAAAAATACGAAACACAACATGGTGGCTGGAGGTTGGCAAGGTCTAAGAGAAAAGGATACAAGATGTTACTGAAAGATAGAGGAATGTGTTCATAACAGAGATTGGGAGGGCTGAGAATATCAATGTTCAGCAAGCCAACTCCTTTCAACTGAAACTTGTTAGATCAACACTAATGCAAACTTCCTTTTTACTCACTTAATTCTATTTCAAGTGACTAAAGATCTGCTATATTTTAGGTAACTTGACAGAACATTTTCTACTGGCTTCCCTTCAATTAAAGTTTAAAAAATGAGCTCTTCTTGGGGGAAACTTTGAATGTATAAGCACTTTGATTTATATTGAAAATGCTACTTACTTCATTTCCTGTTCATATATGTAAAAGACAAAAAAAGATGACTTTTCTTAAAATATTCAATATGTCACTAAACAACTGATTCTTAAAATTAAAGACAGAAAGAGGCCAGGTGTGGTGGCTCATGCCTGTAATCCCAGCACTTTGGGAGGCCGAGGGAGGTGGATCACCTAAGGTCAGGAGTTCGAGACCAGCCTTGCCAACACAGTGAAACCCTGTCTCTATTAAAAATACAAAAATTAACTGGACATGATGGTGCTTGCTGTAATCTCAGCTACTCGGAAGGCTGAGGCAGGTGGATCGCTTGAACCCAGAAGGCAGAGGTTGCAGTAAGCAGAGATCATGCCACTGCACTCCAGCTTGGGCAACAGAGTGAGACTCTGTCTCAAGATAAATAAATAAATAAATAAATAAATAAATAAATAAATAAAATTAAAGACAGAAAGAAAACCTTATTACTATCACGCATCTCAAGGTAAGGTAGGAACTCTTAATATTTTTGTAACAATTGAATATGAAAGTTTAAAATGCATCATGCCACTGCACTCCAGCCTGGGCGACCGAGTAAGACTCCATCTCAAATAAAATAAAATAAAAGTTTAAAATGCTTGTATATACAATATTTCCTATTGTGAGTGAGAGTCGAAAGTGAAAAGTTTAAGAAAGACTGTAATAGAAAATGTTGAAAACGTAGGCTGGGGCTAGATTGTGAATGTCAGTCTGAGGAATTCTGGTTTCAAGCTGCCTTCCTTGAGGAGCCCTGGGGTCTTTTCAGGAGGGAAATGGCACAACCATACACAGAGAAAGAATGGACTAAAGGGTGAGAGAGACCAACTAATGGGCAATAAATCATGTCAGCTGGCTGTGGACTCTAGAGGGGCAGAAAAGAAAGTGCATTCTTGGGTTACTTTCAGTGCAAGTGATAGAAATAGAGCACAACCTCAGGTAAGCAAAAGAATGCATGTATTAGTTGACATAGCTGGAAAGAGTGTGAGGTTATTTAAAAGAACCAAATAAAATGAGCTACAGGCCACCAAAGCTTCAGTGACAGCATGGCGACTTATTACTGCTATGTCTCTCCCTCTCTCCATGAGTTTGGCCTCATTCATTTCTGCACAGAGGCCCTATGAATGTGGTGGTAAAGACAGTGCCCATTAGTTTGGGATTCACTTCCTTCTCCAACTTAGCAAGCCTAAAGAACTTTGTCCAGAATCTGGACATCAATCGACTCTGAGAGGTGAATCAATCGATTCACCAATGTTTTGGTGACATGCCCATTCCTTGCTCTGAATCTTTTACAAGATTTCAGTTAGAGTGCTTTTGGCTGGAAGCTACTGATACCCATTTAAAAATGGCTAAAATAATGAGGATGATATAATATTTTACTTACAAGAAGTTATGAGGTTGATACAGTGACTCAGGCTGGGCGCAGTGGCTCACGCTTGCAATCCCAGCACTTTGGGAGGCAGAGGCGGGCAGATCACAAGGTCAGGAGATCGAGACCACCCTGGCTAACATGGTGAAACCCCATCTCTACTGAAAATACAAAAAATTAGCCGGGCGTGGTGGCGGGCACCTGTGGTCTCAGCTACTCAGGACACTGAGACAGGAGAATGGCATGAACCCGGGAGGTGGAGCTTGCAGTGAGCCAAGATCGCGCCACTGCACTCCAGCCTGGGTGACAGGGCGAGACTCCATCTCAAAACAACAACAACAAAAAAGAGATCAAGATCATCCTGGCCAACATGGTGAAACCCCATCTTTACTAAAAATACAAAAATTAGCCTGGTGTGGTGGCATGTGCCTATAATCCCAGCTACTCAGCAGGCTGAGGTAGGAGAATTGCTTGAACCCAGGAGGCGGAGGTTACAGCCAGCCGACATTGCGCCACTGCACTCCAGCCTGGAGACAGAGCAAGACTCTGTCTCAAAAGAAAGAAAAAAAAAAAGATAGATAGATAGATAGATAGATAGATAGATAGATAGACAGATAGATATAGTGACTCCATAACATCAGGGTCCCTGGTAGGCTTCTCTGCTGTTCTCTTAACTTTCCCTTCAAGTGCAAGATGGCTGCTGTATATCCCAGAATCATATCAAGTGGCAAAAGTCCAGGGCAGGAAGAAGCAAGTCTTTGACTTGCATCCATATTAAGGGTGAGGAAAGTGTCCCAGGAAATATCCTCTTAAATATGGATTAGGATACACATGCTGGCATAGCCTGTCGTTGGTGAGGCAAATTGGATAAAATATGGCTGGCTTGGACCAATTAACCCTATACCCTCCTAGAGCTGGAGAGGTGCTCTCAAAGCACATGGGTTTCCAATATCTAAAACATAATTAGTATTCTAACAGAAAGAACATAGAGAAAAATGGTCAATATGTATGCAACTAACGTATCTTCCAGGCAATGAGAATGGAACATCGTATTTGTTTCCTATTGCTGCATAAAAATTTATCATTAACTTAGTGACTTAAAACATGATGCATTTATTTTTTATTTTTTATTATCTTTATTTTTCTATATTTGGGGGGCACAAGCGCAGGTTTCCTATATGCATATATTGAATAGTGGTGAAGTCTGGGCTTTTAGTGTACCCGTCACCTGAATAATGCACATTGTAACCAATAGGTAATTTTTCAACCCAAGATGCATTTCTTATCTCACAGTTTCTATAGGTCAGGAGTACAGCTCCTGGCACAGCTTACCTGGATTTTCTGCAAGGCTGAAATCAAGAGGTTGGCCAATGCTGGGTTTTCACATGGAGGCTCAATGGCAAAAGATCTTATTCTAAGCTCACTGAGGTTGTTGACAGAATTTATTTCCTTGTAGCTGTAGGACTGAGGTCTGTGGATTCTTTTTTTCTGTTTGTTTGTTTGAGACGGAGTCTCGCTCTGTCTCTCAGGCTAGAGTGCAGTGGCGCGACCTCGGCTTACTGCAAGCTCCACTTCCCGGGTTTACGCCATTCTCCTGCCTCAGCCTCCCAAGTGACTGGGACTACAGGAGCCCGCCACCACGCCCGGCTGATTTTTTGTACTTTTAGTAGAGACGGGGTTTCACTATGTTAGCCAGGCTGGTCTCGATCTCCTGACCTCGTGATCCGCCCGCCTCCGCCTCCCAAAGTCCTGGAACTACAGGCGTGAGCCACCACGCATGGCCAGTCTGTGGATTCTTGCTGGCTGTTGGCTGGAGGCTGTCTTCACCTCCTAGAAGCTGCCCACAGTTCCTTGTCAGGTGGGCTTTCCCCAACATGGCTACGTATTTCATCAGAACAGCAATTAAAGTCTCCAGAGCAAGTCTCCTAGCAAGATGGATCTCATACAATGTAATGTAATTATGAACGCTACATCGTCTTACCTTTGCCATAGTCTATTGCATAAAAGGAAGTTATAGTTTCTGCCCACACTTACGGAGAGAGGGTCACATGAAGGCGTGAATGCCAGGAAGTGGGGATCCTGTGGGGGTCGCCCTAGCGTCTGTCTGCCACATACACTATGAGCAGCCAGGCCTGGGTCACGTACCCAGCTCAGTTACCAGAAGAAGAAAGATAAAAAAGCTTTCTGGGAAATTAAGAATATAATTCCTTCAGTTCACATGAAAATGGAAGAGACATTCTGAATATATAATTGCCATGACTTGGCAGCCATTGAGTATGGTGTAGGGAAGGGAGGAAATAAAGATGACTCAGAGCCTGAAAGCCAGTCAGACTGGAAAGAAGACAATGCTATTACTGAATCTGAGGACTTAAGAGAAGGGAGGAAGATGGAGATTTATCTGAAATTCCCATAGGAAATCCACATGGAGTTGCCTACCTGGAGCTCAGGACAAGGCCTGAGACATAGATTGGAACATAATCTACCTAGAAGTGGAGGAGATTTACAGCTGTAGGAATGGATGACACATTCGTGTATGCAGCAGTAGGTGACCATTTCCTCCTACGTGCCTGCTCAAAGCCTTTCAAATTGTCACTGAAACTCCTTAAGCTTACAAAGTCTTTCGTGGTTTAGCTCTTGCTTACCTCTCTAGATTCTTGATTGACCTTCTCCCTAGAACACTATTACACTCCTTACAGGTCTCCAAAAATGCCGTGTGCTATTTTCTCTAAGCCTTTGCTTACTGTTTCTCACTGCGTGAAACACTCTTCACCCCTCCCCTTATCATTGCCTAGCCATGTATCTTTTGGGTCTCCATGTAGATTACACACTCTGGAAAGCCTTCCATGACACCAACTTAGATTGTCCCCTCTATGGGCTTTAGTAGCATGTGGTACAGCCCCTTTCTGTAGCTCCAACAGCACGATATTACCATTATCTACTCACTTTTCTCTTGTTAAACGATAAGCTTCTTGAAGATAGGGATGGCGTCTAGCCACTATTGTATCTCCAGTTCTTAGCACAGTCTTTAGTACATGGAACATGCTTAGTAAGCATTTGTTAAATGAATGAGGAGTGAGTGTTAACTTATTTTTCTCTCAGTTCAAACTCCTTTGCTTGTAAGTGTCAGAAAGCCCAATCAAAGAGAGGAATTTGTGGCTCATATAAGCCAAGAAGTCTAGAGGAGTCTCGTGCCCATCACTGAACCAATCGTTGTTCTTTCAGGAGAATGCAAGGCTCTGATTGGCCAAGCCTGGGTCACATGTCACCCTAGTTCTGCTCTCCCAAGACCACTCAGGCTGGGGATGAGGGATGGTGCTGGAAGTGGGAAGGGGCGGGGTCTCCAAACTACAGTCCTGAACTTTCCCTGGAATTTTGGTGAGGGAATCCTGGGTAACCCGTAAAAACACATTTATATTAAGTAACGCCTACAATTCAGGGGGATAGGGAGGACACAGATCAAGCAAAGAAATTCTAGGTTAAGCAATCTGAGGAACAGGCAAAGAGCTAAGATTGTATAGTGTTGTGAAAGGAAAGTTGACTAATATTTGTTAAACACTGACCATGTGACACCTTTTCACACAACATATCATTTAACCCTCATAATAACTCTCAAATACATAGTTATTCCCAGTTGACAGAATCTTTGGGTAAACCGAGTCTCAGAGGGACTATGTAACCCACTTAGGCCACACAATTCCTGGTGTCAAAAAAGGTTGGGGACTGCTTCATTACAGGAACAAGGCTTTCTTCATTTTTGTCTCCAGCCTAGGAAAGGGCCTTACTCATACTGTGCATCACTAAGTGCTTGTTAAATTAATGAGTGAATGATTAATTGCATGATCAAAAGATGAAAAACTGTATCCCAGGAAGAAATGAAGGTAGAGAAAGAACAGTAGGGGTGGGTTAGATTCAAACATGTTTTTCGGGCAGGTGGAAAGAGGTTGAAATGAAAGAAAATGTTGATGACGAAGCAATGTTCCCTGTGAGGTTCAAATTCTTGGAAAAAGCTTTAGATAAAATTTTCAATTTTTCTTTCCCCAGAGCGAGAGAGAGAGAGAGAGAGAGAAGTATGGCTTTGGGAGAGTCTGGGGTAGAGGGGAGGAAGACCAAAAGCATTCTTGTCAGCTTCCTCGGTCTTCACTGTGAAAAAGTAAAGGTTCTCATTTCTACAATTGTGTCGAGTGTACGCTGACCTGATATTTTAATTCATGCCTCATCTGCACAGTGCCAAGCAGAGAATAGATGCTAAAATAAATGTATAAACTCACTGGGTTGAATTGAATGAAATCAAATTATCTCTTAGAAAAATTTGAATGTAGCCTACAGAAAGGGCAGTTACCTATAAGCCTAATTTGATGGTTTGCCAGGACTTTGGTAGGTGCTGTGGGAAGCTGGAGGAAGGCAGTACAATGTATCCATGTCATCTGTTCTACAGAATGTCTTTGCTGGGCTTTCCTTTTTCAATGCAAGCTTACATCCTACTTCTTCAGGACACCTGGGCTTGGGCAGTGATTACTAGGTTGAGTGTTTGTAATAACAGGTCTGTCTTGGGAAATTATAGGCTGTGAGGTCTCAGAGGTTAGCAATCAGAAGAGATTTACAAAGCCTTCTCTGACCAGTTCCAGGGCTGTATTTCTTAGCAGACTGACTCAGCCAGCAGTGCCACGTGTGAAACAGGTGGCAAGGCTGGTCACACTGCCTCTGTTCACATGCTATTCTGTCCACTCCCTAAGGGTCCCTGACACCAGCCGAGAGAGTGAAGACTTGGCCTGCTGGGGATGCCTCCAGCTGCAGAAGGCAGCCTGACCTTGAACTCGGGCAGGCTTTAAATTCTTCGCCTCACAGAATGAGGTAACAGAAAGATGGATGATTGCTGATAAGAACACTGTGACCTGAAAAAAATTAAGTAATCCACAGTGAAAACTCATTCCCCTGTCTCTGTTTAGTCTCTGACAGGAATAAAGGATGGGATAAAGGGTGGGGTAGGGAATGGGGTGGTGGCATCAGGGGGCCCCCTTTGGCCACCAGTAGGTGCCTTTATTGATGTGTTCCCATGAGAAGGAGCAAAGAAAAGGGGCTGGAATAAGGCCGGGCGCGGTGGCTCAAGCCTGTAATCCCAGCACTTTGGGAGGCCGAGACGGGCGGATCACAAGGTCAGGAAATCGAGACCATCCCGGCTAACATGGTGAAATCCCGTCTCTACTGAAAAAATACAAAAAACTAGCCGGGCGAGGTGGTGGGCGCCTGTAGTCCCAGCTACTCGGGAGGCTGAGGCAGGAGAATGGCGTAAACCTGGGAGGCGGAGCTTGCAGTGAGCTGAGATCTGGCGACTGCACTCCAGCCTGGGTGACAGAGCGAGACTCCGTCTCAAAAAAAAAAAAAAAAAAAAAAAAAAAAAAAAAAAAAAAAAAGCTTCAAGATGGTTTTGATTTGAATATTCACAACACAAAGAAATGGTAAGTGTTTGAAGTGATGGGTAGCTAGTTACCCAATGAATTGATCGTACTCATTGTATGCATGTATTGAAATAAGCACTCCCAGCTTGGCGTGTGGCTCACAACCTGGAATCCCAGCAACCTTTGGGAGGCCGAACAGGCGGATCACCAAGGTCCAGGATTCAGACCATCCTGGCCTAACATTGGAACCCCGTCCATCTCTAAAACACCAGAAAATTAGCTGGGCATTGGTGATGCACGCCTGTAGTCCAGCCTACTCGCGAGGCTGAGGCCAGGAGAATCCACTTGAACCCAGTGAGGGAGGGTTGCAGTGAGCGGAGATCTCACTACTGCACTCCAGCCTGGGCGTCAGAGCAGACTCTGTCCTCAAAAAAAAATATATATATATATATATATAACATTATATATATCTTATATGTAATATATATTCACTTATATCCCATCAGTTTGTAACAATTATTACATGACAACTAAAAATAAAGGAAAAGGCCGGGCGCGGTGGCGCAAGCTGTAATTCCACACTTTGGGAGGCCCCGAGACGGGCGGATCACGAGGTCAGGAGATCGAGACCATCCTGGCATAACACGGTGAAAACCCCGTCTCTACTAAAACTACAGAAAATTAGCTGGGCATGGGATGCACGCCTGTAGTCCCAGCTACTCGTGAGGCTGAGGCGGAGAATCACTTGAAACCAGGAGGGGGAGTTTGCAGTGTAGCGGAGATCTCACCTACTGCACTCCAGCCTGTGGTCGTCAAGAGCAAGACACTGTCCAAAAAAAAAAAAAAAAAAAAAAAAAAAAATATATATATTAATATATATATATATATATAATATATATTCACTCTATATCCATCAGTTTGTACAAGTTATTACATGACAACTAAATAATAAAAGGAAAAGGGCCGGGCGCGGTGGCTCCAAGCCCTTATTCCAGCACATTTGGGAGCCGAGACCCGGAGGATCACGGAGGTCAGGTAGATCGAGACCTCCTGGCTAACACGGTGAAACCCGTCTCTACTAAAAAATGACAAAAAACCAGCCTGCGAGGTGGCGGGCACCTGTAGTGCCCACCTATTGGGAGGCTGAGGCAGGAGAATGGCGTGAACCTGGGAGGCGGAGCTTGCGTGAGCTGATGATCTGGCCACTGCACTCCAGCCCTGGGGTGACAGAGCCGAAGACTCCTCTCCAAAAAAAGTAAAATAAAATAAAATAAAAGGAAAGGAAAAATAAAAGCAAAGAGGCTGGAGAGAATGGAGTGTAATTCCACCCCTTTGTGGTACTGGGGGGCCAGGAGGAGGCTGGGCTAGGCAAGGAAGCAAGGAACTCACTTGCCCAACTCCAGGGATTTCAGATCTTCCTATTTCTACAAGCAGGTGGTTTATTTCTAAATAAGCTATTTTGGATTCTTACTTTGCATAGAGTTTGTACATGTTTTCTGCAAAAGCCCAGGCAGAGGCCTCTGAGCAGGAGGTTTGGTGATGAAGTCGGTCAGAATGAGGTTTTTGATACATGGAACTTTTGCCTAATTTCAAGCAATATATCTTCTGCTCCCTTTACTCCTTCCACTTTCTCAGCTCCACCAGCCACATGGTTTTCTTTTTTATCCAACAGGTATACATGAATCAACTGCCTGTCTATGGTAGAGTGTCTATTTTTCTAACAAGGGCCGGCCCCAGGAAAAACTGCAACAGTTAAAATTCAGCTTCTCCTCTTCCTCCCTACCCTACCAACTCTGTAGCACAATCTAGTTGTCAAGGAACCCAGAAAATTTGCGGTTTAAGGTATGACCTTTCTCACGTGTATTTTCATCCTGATAATAGGCCTATTACATTTTGCTTTCCTGTACATTTTCTCATTTGGCCAGCAACCCTGTGAATAAAACACTAGTGAGCATTGTCCCCCAAAAACTATTTTGGACCACTTATGAAATGAACTGTCATCTTCTGAGAGCTTGCTACCTGCCAGTCGCTGTGCTGAATGCCTTACATACCTCAACTAATCATCATAACCACTGTGAAGCTGATACTCTTATCCCTGATTTCGAGAGGAGAAAGCTAGGTATACGTAACTTGCCCAAGGTCACACAGCTAACTAGGGGCAAAATCAGGATTAAGGCCTGGGTCTGACCAAGTCCAAATCCTATGCTCTTATCTCTTTCACCGTTCTGACTGTGCAGAAGGCAGGACAGGTATTAGTATGCCTGTTTTCTTGTCTTGTCTTTTCTTTCTTTTTATTTATTTATTATTATTATTATTTTTTGAGACAGGGTCTCACTCCATTGCCCAGGCTGGAGTACAGTGGCTCAATCCTAGCTCACTGCAGCCTCGACCTCTTTAGCTCAAGCAATCCTCCCACCTCAGCCTCCTGAGTAGTGGGGACTGCAGGTATATACCACCATACCCAGCTAATTCTTGTATTTTTTTTTTTTTTAGAGATGGAGTCTTGCTGTGTTGCCCAGGCTGGTCTCAAAGTCCTGGGCTCAAGCAATTCTCCCACCTTGGCCTCCCAAAGTACCGGAATTGCAGGTGTGAGCAACTGCACCTGGCCATATGCCCATTAAGATCTTTTTCTCTTTTAAAATGGAAGTTCAGAGAATAATTTCACAGAACTCCCAGTGGCAGAGTTGGTGTTAGAGCCCCTTTAATAGATGACGACAGAAGAAAAATTCCTACCTCCTGATTGGGCCACCATGTTGGCTTCTAGGCACACTAATAGGAATTGTAAAAACCTTCCTGTACCTCTCAAATCATGTAGTCAGCACCTGACTCTTACTTCATAAATTGAGTCCAGGCTGGGCGCGCTGGCTCACGCCTATAATCCCAGCACTTTGGGAGGCCAAGGCGAGTGGGTCACGAGGTCAGGAGTTTGAGACCAGCCTGGCCAACATGGTGAAACCCTACCTCTACTAAAAATACAAAAATTAGCTGGGCGTGGTGATGCAAGTCTGTAATCCCAGCTACTCAGGAGGCTGAAGCAGAGAATTGCTTGAACCCGGGAGGCGGAGGTTACAGTGAGCTGACATCACGCCACTGCACTCCAGCCTGGGCAACAGATCGAGACCAGTCTCAAAAAAATTAAGTCCAAATAAAATGGAAGACTCTCCTAAACCACTTGCAATATGGCTTCCTCCCCTGTTACTCCATGAAATGGTTCCTCTCCACATCATCTGTGACTTCCTGGCTGAATCGTTTTTACTTCATATTTGTGTGTATCTTGGCCTCTCCGCAGTGTTTCATTGCTTATTGAAACTCTCTTCTGCCTTGATTTTAGGGTAGCAGCCTGTACTGGTTTTACTGCTACTTTTCTGGCTTCTTCTCAAGCTTTTTCTCAAAGGTTCAGGTTTCTCTGACTATACTGGTCATGGTTCAGGTGCAGGAAGCATAGCCTACCCTAGCTAGTTTAAGCCAAAAGGATTATTGCAAGGTATTAATTGGCTTACACCATCAGTGGGAGAGCTGAAGAGGTGGATTTGAGGCTGAATTACTAGGAACAAAGTCACACTCAGAACTGAGTTACCAGGGGATTTGCTGCTTCTGCCACAATTAGGGAGTGCCAATGAGCTAGCAAACTCACAACCTAGAGTTGCTCTGCTCCACACAAGCAGAATAGATGCTTCCTGTCCTGCCCCCCTTGCCCCCCAACAACTTATTCAACTCTGAAATTGTAGTCTTATGTCAATGTGTCTAATTGTCACAACCTAAGTCACATCTTTAGAAACTCTACCTGGAGGAATCTGAAAAATGCAGTTTTTGGCTTTCCAATTCTGCATAACGGGAAGGCATACTCAAAGGAGACTGAAATAGACATTGAGTCACTCAGTCACTTAGGATTTATTTTTTCCTGTTGCAATATACCAATAATGTGGGGAAAAGAAGGAAAGATCAGACTGTTACTGTGTCTATATAGAAAGAAGTAGACATAAGAGACTCCATTTTGTTCTGTATTTGAGATGCTGTTAATCTGTGACCATACCCCCAACCTTGTCCTTGCAAGAGACATGTGCCGTGGTGTCTCAAGGTTTAACGGATTTTGGGCTGTGCAGGATGTGCTTTGTTAAATAAGTGCCTGAAGGCAGTATGCTTGTGAAAAGTCATCACCATTCCCGCCGGGCGCGGTGGCTCAAGCCTGTAATCCCAGCACTTTGGGAGGCCGAGACGGGCAGATCACGAGGTCAGGAGATCAAGACCATCCTTGGCTACATGGTGACCGTCTCTACTAAAAATACAAAAAAACTAGACCGGGCGAGGTGGCGGCGGTGCCTTCAGTCCACGCTACCTCGGGAAGGCTGAGGCAGGGAGAATGTCGTGAACCCGGGAGGCGGAGCTTGCAGTGAGCTGAGATCCTGCACTTGCCACCCACCCAGGCGACAGAGCAAGACTCCCGTCTCAAAAAAAAAAAAAAAGAAAAAAAAAAAAAAAAAAAAAAAGGAAGTTCATCCCATTCCCTTTAATCTCAAGTACCCGGGGACACATACACTGCCAAAGTTACGTGTCCCCGGGTACTGCCAAAGTTACGCAGGGACCTCTGCCTAGGAAAGCTAGGTATTGTCCAAGGTTTTTCCCCATGTGATAGTCTGAAATATGCCCTCGTGGGAAGGGAAAGACCTGATCAGCCTTACACCCGTGAAGCCTGACACCCGTGAAGGGTCTGTGCTGAGGAGGACTAGTATAAGAGGAAAGAAGGCCTCTTGGCAGTTGGAGATAGAGAAAAGCATCTGTCTCCTGCCCGTCCCGGGGCAATGGAACATCTCGGTGTAAAAAGATTGTAGGTTCTGTTTACTGAGAAAGGAGAAAACCGCCTTAGGGCAAAAGGTGGGACTTGCTAGCGCAATGCTGCTCTTTATGCACTAAAAGGTTTATGGAGATGTTCACATATGCATATCAAGGCACAGCACTTTTCCTTAAACTTATGTCACAGAGATCTTTATTCATATGTCTTACTGCTGACCTTCCCCTACAATGATCCTCTTATCCTGCCACTTCCCTTTTTCTAAGATGGTAAAGATAATGATCAATAAATACTGAGGGAGCTCAGAGACCGGTGCTGGTGTGGGTCCTCTGTATGCTAAGCTCCGGTCCCCTGGGCCCACTTTTTCTTTCTCTATACTTTGTCTCTGTGTCTCATTTCTTTTCTCAAGTCTCTCGTTCCACCTAAAGAGAAACGCCCACAGGTGTGGAGGGGCAGGCCACCCCTTCACAATAACAGATAACATTCACATGCATTACTCACTTCCTTGACTTAAATTCTGATGCAGTTTCCTAAAATTTAGCTGGAAAGTAAAGCATAGACCACAGACATAGACCACAGGGAAGAGGTATTATATTCATAAAAACATATTATAAACATGTAAGTAAAATATTCATTTAATGATATACCTGTCCTATGAATGTTTTCTTCCTTTATATTTTTTCTCTTTTTTAAACTAAAAATGTAATTATTGGAAAAAATAAAGAGAAATTAGAAATAAATATAAAATTATAAAGAAGTACCACAATACTTAAATCTGCATTGGTATTAGAGGTTATATAGCGTTCTAGCTAGGACAAAGATAACCTGGGATGTGAGTTATATGTGCTAGTTCCTCAGCTCTGGCATTAACACCATTCAAAATAATATGTAAAAGCAAGTAGCAGGCCGGGCTCACGCCTGTAATCCCAGCACTTCGGGAGGCCGAGGCAGGTGGATCACCTGAGGTGGGGAGTTTGAGATCAGCCTGACCAACATGGAGAAACCCTGTCTCTATTAAAAATACAAAAAAGTAGCCGGGCATGGTGGCACATGCCTGTAATCCCATTTACTCGGGAGGCTGAGGCAGAAGAATCACTTGAACCCGGGAGGTGGAGGTTGCGGTGAGCTGAGATCGCACCATTGTACTCAGGCCTGGACAACAAGTAGCTGAGAGTGCTGTTATTAAATGCATAGCCTGGTAACTATTTTAGTTTATGAAAAGCAAGTGATTCACAATTTTAATTATTTATTATTTTCCAATTTTAAATGCAATGTATATAGAAACAATTCCCATGTATGGGTGTGATTACCACTGTACCTCGCCATGCTGCATGCAAATCTGATTACATCAGGCCTTGCTAAATAGCTTTCAGAGGCTCCACACCCCATTGAGATAAAGAGTAAGTTCCTCCAACTAGCATTTCACACACTGTGTGAAGTGGCCCTTGCTCCAGCTCCTGCCATGTCTCCATATCCATACTCCATTCCAGCCAAAGCAAACCAATGACAAGCTTTCCAATGCACTATGCTCTTTTCTGTCTCTGGCTCTTTGAAGATACTACTCCATCTAGAGAGATTATCTTTCTTCCAACCTTGCCTTCTGAAAACTCTAAGAATTCCCCCAAGATACAGTTTATGTATCACCTTCTCCCAGAAGCTCTGTCGGAAATCACTCTCAGCACATGCCCAACTCCCAGGCTGAATTAGGTGCCCTCTCCACGCCACCCTCTCCTCACCCTTCACTTTCTCCGAGGCTCCCTCAGCACCCTCAGTCATAGCACACTATTGTTAACTGTCTGTTTACATATTGGCTCTTCCCATTAACTGGTCTGATTTTTAAAGTTGGAGGTTGATTTTACATAAATGTATTACTCCAAAATAGTAGTGCCTAAACAAATATTTGTAAAATGAATGAGTAACCAACAAATGAACAAATGAATGAATAAAAATGTTGACTTCTTTAGTACACAATCTACATATGCTTTATGCAATTTATAAAGACTATTCACTTGCCAATAGTCTTTTGCCAGAAAAAAAAAAACACACATGATTTTGCATCCTATTGCAGGCATCTAAGTGTGTATTAGGTTAGCTAAACATTTTGGCATCAAAAGCCAGGTGCAGTCACTCAGGCCTGTAATCCTAGCACTTTGGGAGGCTGAAGCGGGCGGATCACTGAGGCCAGCCTGGCCAACATGGTGAAACCCCGTCTCTACTAAAAATACAAAAATTAGCCAGGAGTGCTGGTGCATGCTTGTTATCCCAGCTACTTGGGAGACTGAGGCGGGAGGATCACTTGAACCTGGGAGGCAGAGGTTGCAGTGAGCTGAGATCATGCCATTGCACTCCAGCCTGGGAGAGCGAGATTCTGTCTCAGAAAACAAAAATAAATAAAATCTTGGCATCAGAATTTCAGGAACTGAGAGCTTGTTAGGCAAGAAGACTAAATAAGTGGTCTTTAACTGGAGCTTATCCAGGGGTCCATGAACTCACTGAAATGATATGCAAAATTATATTTATGTATATGCATAAGCCTGCACCTCACATTCATGTGTTCTCCTTTATAGGGCAGGTCAACAAGACTTCTTTGAAAGGAGGAGTGGAGCCTGGTGTGTTGGCTCACACCTGTAATGCCAGCACTTTGGGAGGTCGAGGCGGGTGGATCACCTGAGGTCAAGAGTTCGAGACCAGACTGACCAACATGGAGAAACCCCATCTCTACTAAAAATACAAAATTAGCCAGGCATGGTGGCACATGCCTGTATTCGCAGCTACTTGGGAGGCTGAGGCAGAAGAATCATTTGAACCTGGGAGGCAGAGGTTGCGGTGAGCCGAGATAGCGCCATTGCACTCAAGCCTGCACAACCAGAGCGAAACTCTGTCTCAAAAAAAAAAAAAAAAAAAGAAGAAGAAGAAGAAGAAGAAAGAAAAGAAAGGAACAGTGGAAAGTAGTCAGGTCTACTGCAGACAAAGCACCATGGAAACACTTTAATAGACAATGAGGAGACTGAGAATGGGGTGGGTGATCATAAGAATGAGACGGCAGCTGCAAAGAAGGGGCATTTCAAACATTTTAATTTATTACTGGGTTCTCACCTGGTGAAGTGTGCCACAGTCAAATATAGCATTAAAAATATATTTACCCATCCAAGTGTGACAGGATCAAACTTTACCTTCCCCCACATACTCCACTCTATTAAGGAGTCTGTGTTTGCCCTTTGTGTGATGTTTACTATGAGGGAAGGAGAATTGAAAGTGCAGAGAAAGACAAATTTAATTTACGCACAAATTTTTTTTGCATATATACTTGTAAAGGAAGGAATACACTCAGAAGGTAGATGAAAGGGGCTTTTAGGGTTTGCCAGGAGTAGATAAGAGAGATTTAGAGAGCAGCAGCTTGGATGGAGGGAACTCAGGAATGAGCTGTCCAAGTAGGATTTTTTTTTAAGTATATTTTTTTTATTAAGTGTGATAAAACTTCCTTTTCACTAGGCTTCATAAAGACATAAATTATCTTTCAAGGTCTTGGGAGGCAGATTCGTGTGTCTGATTAGTGTGGGTTCCACATGGCAACAGGCCTCAAAGCAGAAGCACACAGGCCTTGATTTATTTATTGGGGTTACACAAGCTTCCCTGCCTGTTCTGTTGTGGGACAGTCTGGATAAAACTTCCTTTTCACCAGGTTTCATAAAGACATAAATTATTTTTCAGGGTCTTGGGAGGCAGATTCGTGTGTCTGATTAGTGTGGGTTCCACATGGCAACAGGCCTCAAAGCAGAAGCACACAGGCCTTCATTTATTTGTTGGGGTTACACAAGCTTCCCTGCCTGTCCTGCTATGGGACAGCCTGGAGTCCACACCCACACTAGCCTATTTTTGGTCTGGGTTGGGTAGCTTACGAGGAAGGTAAGAGGCCAATTGACCCCTTATCAGTAGTTTCATTAACCAAGCCACTGCCAGATTTTTATTTGTTTTGTGGGAGGTCTGGGTCATCAAGTAGGGAAACTTCCCCAGAACAAGCTACTAAGTGTCTGAACAAAGGAACACAAAAGGCGTTACCATTTTTTCCTGAGCAGTTGGTGTTTTTTTTGTTTTTTGTTTTTTGTTTTTTTTTTTTTGTTTTTTTACAGAGTCTTGCTCTTTTGCCCAGGCTGGAGTGCAGTGGCGTGATCTCAGCTCACTCTACCCTCTGCCTCCTGGGTTCAGGTGATTTTCCTGCCTCAGCCTCCTGAGTAGCTGAGATTGCAGGCATGTACCACCATGCCTAAGGGAGGAGACCACCCCTCATATTGTCTTATACGCAATTTCTGCCTCCAAAGAAAGAAGTAAAAACTAAAAGGCAGAAATGAAATCCACAGGCAGACAGCCTGGCGCCACACCCTGGGCCTGGTAGTTAAATATCGACTCCTGACCTAATTGGTTATATTATCTGTAGATTACAGACATTGTATAGAAAAGCACTGTGAAAATCCTTGTCCTGTTCTGTTCCCTTCTAATTACCGGAACATGCATCCCCCAGTCACGTACCCTCTGCTTGCTCAATCAATCACGACCCTCTCACGCAGACCCCCTTAGAGTTGTGAGCCCTTAAAATGGACAGGAATTGCTCACTTGGGGAGCTCGATTGTTAGAGGCATGAGTCTTGCTGACGTTCCCGGCCGAATAAAGCCCTTCCTTCTTTAACTTGGTGTCTGAGGGGTTTTGTCTGTGGCTTGTCTTGGTACAGCCTGGCTAATTTTTGTATTTTTTTTTTTTTAGTAGAAATGGGGTTTCACCTTGTTGGCCAGGCTGGTCGTGAACTCCTGACCTCATGATCCGCCTGCCTCAGCCTCCCAAAGTGCTGGGATTACAGGCGTGAGCCACCGTGCCTGGCCGCTAAGCCCTTTTTCTTGCAGTTATCCTCCTATGAAGATAGCAACTTCATTCAAGGTTTGTTCCCCCTCCCAGGGCAGGCTCCATTCAATGACTGGTCAATGTCCCCAACTTGGGGACAACTGTTCAGGGTCATCCCAGTTCCAGAGACCCATGTGGTGCAAGAAAGCAGGCGCTGAAGCTGGTCATCCACCAACTGGCTGGAAAGAAGGAAAAGAAAATCTAGGGACCCAATTCACTATGCCAAAAGAAAAAAACATTAAGCTGAAAGCTGAGTCATGGAAGAAATTGCCTTTTATTTTTGTTCCTAAGCAAGTAACTACAAATACAAGGCTAAATATCTCCACAGGAGATATTTAAGTAAAAGGCTAAATACTCCACTCTATGTTCACCTTATATAAAGTGCCGATTTACTGAGCACAACATGAATACATCATTGACTACACCCCTACCTGCTCCTTTTCCCTTGCAACATGTGGATTACCATACCCTCCTTCTTTCGCCTCCAGCCCACTTTCTCTCTTTAAGTACTGAAGACCTCGAATCCATCTTTAGAGAAAGGCACAGACCACAGATTACTTCTGTGATTCTGTGTTCCTTTCTTCTGGGCATGTCCTTAACTTTGGCAAAATAAACTTCTTTTTTTTTTTTTTTTTTGAGGCGGAGCCTTGCTCTGTCGCCCAGGCTGGAGTGCAGTGGCTGGATCTCAGCTCACTGCAAGCTCCGCCTCCCGGGTTCCCACCATTCTCCTGCCTCAGCCTCCCGAGTAGCTGGGACTACAGGCGCCCGCCACCTCGCCCGGCTAGTTTTTTGTATTTGTAGTGGAGACGGGGTTTCCCTGTGTTCGCCAGGATGGTCTCGATCTCCTGACCTTGTGATCCGCCCGTCTCGGCCTCCCAAAGTGCTGGGATTACAGGCTTGAGCCACCGCGCCCGGCCGGCAAAATAAACTTCTAAATTGATGGAGCCCTGTCTCAGATACTTTCTGGTTGACAGACCCATCACGGGTGGTTGGTACAGCATGGATAAAGCTTTGCACACAGTAGCAGAGTGATTGCTAACACTTTCTGGAAGAGCATATCTTTGGAAGGGAATGCACTGGCTGGGGCAATGGAACCAGTATTTGAGAAGCATGAGAAAATTAGCAATTGTAAGGACAGTAGGATCAGATGACTGTTGCTGAGGGCAAAAGATGTTCTGGAGAAAGACAAGGAAAGACTGAGAGTGATCAACCAGCAATTAAATCAGCTAAACATAAAAGTCAGAGGACTTTCTTGTCAGTACAAGGAGACTCTCATCTCCTATAGCTGGAGGACAGACAAGGTTGAATATCAGGCTAGGCACTGAAGCACAAAAGTAGCAAGGTTCCAAAAAAAAAAAAGCTTAAATTCTCAGCAGCTAAAGCAGGAAAAGGACTATAGGCGCTGCAGGACCTGGTCAGTCTGCACGAGCAGACCTGAAAGAGATTGAGGCAGGAGAATAGGGTCTGGAGACAGGGAATTTAAAGCCAATTTGTGCAGACTTCCTAAAAGAGAAAACGCCAAGGTCTGGGGGCAGGAAATCTAAGGACAATTCATGCTGACTTCCCAAAGCTGGATCAAAAGGAAAACACCTGGGGCTGAAGGCAGGCAACCTAAAGCCGACTGACACAAACTTCCTAAGGCTAAACCAAATGGGAAAAACTCCATCTCCCCACTCCGAGTAACAAAGGATCAAAGGCTACTTTCCCTGCAACCCTCCCTCTTCCACCACATACCAGATGGAAAGGGAGAGTGCCTTGGATTAGCTGCAGGCCGAGCACGGGCCATCCCTTTTATCTTTATAGGGCCCCAATTCACCTCAGTCTTTCTTTCTTTTTGTTTTGTTTTGTTTCTTGAGATGCAGTCTCACTCTGTCTCCCAGGCTGGAGTAGAGTGGCGTGATCTTAGTTCACTGCAACCTCCGCCTCCTGGGTTCAAGCGATTCTTCTGCCTCAACCTCCTGAGTAGCTGGGACTACAGGAGCGCGCCACCGTGCCTGGCTAATTTTTGTATTTTTAGTAGAGACAGGGTTTCACTATTTCAGTCAGGCTGGTCTCGAACTCCTGACCTCGTGTTCTGTCCGCCTCAGCCTCCCAAAGTGCTGGGATTACAGGCATGAGCCACCACGCCTGGCCCACCTCAGCTTTTAATTAGCCACAGACCCAATCCTTCATCCAGGTAAGGGGTATCCGATAAGAACTTCAAATGGGGTACTTAAAACCCAGAAAAGTTTGTAACTGGGCCCTTGAGCTGCTTGCTCGGGCCCACTCCCACCCTGTGGAGTGTTTTCTTGCTTTAATAAATTCCAGCTGTCAGGGGCTGGGCACAGTGGCTCACACCTGTAATCCCAGCACTTTGGGGGGTTGAGGCAGGAGGATCGCCTGAGGTCAGGAGTTCGAGACCAGCCTGACCAGCATGGTGAAACTTTGTCTCTACTAAAATTACAAACATTAGCTGGGGGTGGTGGCGGGCACTGGTAATCCCAGCTACTCAGGAGGCTGAGGCAAGAGAATCGCTTGAATCCGGAAGGTGGAGGCTGCAGTGAGTCAAGAGCGTGCCGTTGCACTCCAGCCTGGGTGATAGAGTGAGAATCTGTCTCAAACAAACAACAAACACACACACACACACACACACACCAAGGACCTGGACAAGTCCTTGTAGTCAAGACCCTCCACTGGTAATAAGATGATGTATGGGTTTAGATTCATTCTGAGATTATAGGATGAAGAGGAAGAGGCTGAGGGAGAGTTGATTGATATGGGAGCATTCTCCTGGGATATAGGATTTAATATCCTGTCATGGACCCCAGTACACTGCTAGGATGGCTCTTTACACATTTGGAGAAAGTGGTGCCCACGTGAAATGAGAAGTGAATATCAGAACTTCTGTTGCAAACAGTGGAAAAAGGAAGCAAATATCTCATAGAAAGGGGCATGTTCGAGTGGATTTGTTACGTAAGGCTGGAAAACCCACCAGATGACTATTTTCCATGGTGGGGTCCAGAGGACATTTCATTTACCAAAGCCATAAAGAAAGCTCTGATAAGAGGGACAATTCATCTTGACTGGAATCAACAAATATTCCAGCTTTGCCCCTGTCTTTCCTGTTTACAAGGCCCCAGACAGCACCACTGTCCAAGGCTTACAGAGTGTTTGATCCACTGGGAGGAGATCCTACAAAAGATCAAACTGGAATAAAGAACACACTTTACAACCCATAAAATGTAACAATGAGTACATGGGCATGGGACTCAATGGCTCTATCCATACTGTTACAGGTAGATAGGCATGAGCGGGGCAGGAGAGGGCTCTCTGCGCATCCACTAGAAATGTCAAGTGATGGCTCAGCAATTATGGCATTGCCTCTCTAAAAATGATAATTTGGAAGCACCAGGGAAAGGCCAATTCCTGATGGTCCACACCGCTTAACATCAAAATGTTAATTGAATGCAGGCCCTAGGGAGAAGCAACTGCCTGGGCTTGCGTGTTAACAGGCAAAAATGGTGATGTATGATCTTCCAGGTACACTCCACTGGAAAAGGGAAGAAAGCCTCAGATGGGCATGCATATAACTCCTTACACACACGGCGCCTGCTCAATTCCAAAGGGTAAGAAAAGCACCACACATGTGGAAAGCCCACCCTAAGAGAAGAATTATGGGAAAGAGGTGAGCCTGTAAGGCCTAGGATCAAGGTTAACGATCCCCTTTTTGCTGTCTTCCTTTGCTCCCTTTTCTTTCTTGGACATTCAGGTGTCCCCTTGAGTCTCTTTCAAGAGAATTTTCCATTCTTTCCTGTTCCAAAGACTTTTAAATAAACTTCCACTCCTGCTCTGAAGCTTGCCTGGGTATCTTTTTCTGCTTTATGCCCCTCAGTCAAATTCTTTCTTCTAAAGAGGCAAGGACTTAAGTTGCTGTGGACCCTATGGATTCACTGCCAGTAATTCGTGGTAACTCAGATCTCTTCCTTCACTAACAACACTGCACCACATAGTGCAGCAGAATGGCTTGTCGAGGTGCAAATGAGAGGCCAGCTTGAAGGCGATACTTTACAATGTATATCCTTCTGTTTTTTTTTTTTCTTTTTTGTTTTAGATGGAGTTTCACTCTTTCACCAATGCTAGAGTGAAGTGCCACTATCTCTGCTCACTGCAACCTCCGTCCCCTGAGTTCAAGTGATTCTCCTGTCTCACTGTCCCAAGTAGCTGGAATTACATGTGCCCGCCACCATACCCAGCTATTTTTTTGTGTTTTCAGTAGAGACAGGGTTTTGCCATGTGGGCCAGGCTGGTCTCAAACTCCTGACCTCAAGTGATCCACCTGCCGCAGCCTCCCAAAGTGCTGGAATTACAGACATGAGCCACCTCACCTGGCCCTTACAGTGTATATCCTAAAGCAACATTATCATATGGTGTGGTGTCCCAAATAGGTAGAACACATGGTTTTGAGAACCAAGGGATAGGAGCAGGAGTGGCCTGCTTACCCACACTGCCAGGGACCCACTTGGAGAATGTTTGCGCCCTATCCCTACGAGTCTGGACCCTGTGACTTTAGAGATCTCCACTCCCGGGAAGAGGATGTTCCACCAGGGTATACAGTGAGAGTCCTGTTCAATTTGAAGTATCGTCTGTTGAAGTTACTTTAGGTCCTTCCTGCCAAGAAATCAGCAGGCATGAAGGGATAACTAGTTTTAATCTTCTGGAGGAGGTAGCCCTATTGTTATAAAACGGGGAAAGGAAATAATATTTCTGATCTCAGGTGATCTACTTGGTACTCCCTTGAAGCAGCCAGAGCCTGAGGAGGGCAAAGTGATCAGGAGCTCAGGCCCCTGAGGGACAAGTGTCTGGGTCATACCACTCAGGAAAGCCACAGGGTGAGGGGACTCTGTCACAGATAGAAGATGGAGCTCGTGAATACAAGCATATCTTGTTTTATTGCACTTAGCAGATACTGTGATTTTTACAAATTGAGTGTTTGTGGCAACCCTGTGTCCAGCAAGTCTATCAGCTCCATTTTTCCAATAGTATGTGCTCACTTCATGTCTCTGTGTCACGTTGGTAATTCTTGCAATTTTTCAGACTTTTTCATTATCATCATGTCTTTTGTGGTGATCTATGATCAGTGATCTTTGAATCGTGTTGGGGTCCATGAACCATGCTCATACAAGACGGTAAATCTAATTGGTAAATGCTGTATGTGTTCTGACTGCTCTAATGACTGGCTGTTCCACATCTCTCTTCCTCTGATTAGGCCTTCCTATTCTCTGAGACACAACAGTATTGAAATTAGACCAATTGGTAACCCTACAATGGCCTCTAAGTGTTCAAGTGAAAGGAAGGGTTGCACATCTCCCACTTTACAGCAAAAGCTATAAATGATTAAGTTTAGTGAGTAAGACATATTTATAGCTGAGGTGGGCAGAAAGCTGGACCTTTTGCACTAAACAGCCAAGTTGTGAATGCAAAGGAAAAGTTGTTGAAGGAAATGAAAAGTTCTACTCTGGTGAACACATGAATAATAAGAAAGTGAAATAGCCTTATGGCTGATATGGAAAAAGCCTCATCCAGAGCAAGACCCTAACTGTTTTTAATTCTGTGAAAACAGAGAGGTGAGGAAGCTTCAGGAGAAAATTTTTAAGCTAGCAGAGGTTGATGCATGAGGTTTAAGGGAAAAAAAAGCCATCTCCATAACTTCAAAGTGCAAGGTGAAGTAGCAAGTGGTAATATATTTAGAAGCAGTAGCAAGTTATCCAGAAGATATTTAATGGATAAGATCATTGATGATGGTGGCTACTCTAAACAACAGGTTTTCAGTGTAGATAAAACAGCCTTCTATTGGACGAAGATGCCATCCAGGATTTTAATAGCTAGAGAGAAGTTGGTGCCCAGCTTCAAACTTCAAAGGACAGGCTAACTCTCTTATTAGGAGATAATACAGCCAGTGACTTGAGGTTGAAGCCAGTGCTCATTTACCATTTTGAAAATCCAAAGGCCCTTAAGAATTAGGCAAAATCTACTCTGCATTTGTTCTATAAATGGAAAAACAAGGCTGAGATGACAGCACATACGCTCACAGCATGGTTTACTGAATATTTTAAACCAACAGTTGAGATCTGCTCAGAAAAAAGAATTCCTAATGGAAAGCACACTTGACTTGGAGACTTGGAGTTAGTAGAAGTAGCCTCAAGTTGTGGCTGAGGTCAGTTACCATCTATGGTTTTTGTTGTTGTTGTTGTTTTGTTTTTCGTTTTTTTTTTTTTTTTTTTTTTTGAGATAGAGTCTCGCTCCTTTGCCCAGACTGGAGTGTAGTGGCGCAGTCTCAGCTCACTGCAGCCTCCACCCTCCACCTCCCAGGTTCAAGTGATTCTTCTGCCTCAGCCTCCCGAGTAGCTGGGATTACAGGCGCGTGCTACCACACCTGGCTGATTTTTGTATTTTCAGCAGAGACAGGGTTTCACCATGTTGGCTAGGCTGGCCTCGAACTCCTGATCTCAGGTGATCCACCCGCCTTGGCCTCCCAAAGTTCTGGGATTACAGGCATGAGCCACAACTACTGGCCCCATCTGTGTTATTTTGAAAATGTTTTATACTACTAAAAATTTGAGAGACCTCAAAGTAGGCCAGACCCCATTTTGATTCCTTTTTGTCCTTTTTTTTTTTTTTTTTTNACATAAAAGAAACATACAAGACGGGTGCGGTGGCTCAAGCCTGTAATCCCAGCACTTTGGGAGGCCGAGGCGGGGGGATCACGAGGTCAGGAGATCAAGACCATCCTGGCTAACACGGTGAAACCCTGTCTCTACTAAAAATACAAAAAATCAGCTGGGTGTGGTGGTGGGCGCCTGTAGGTTCCAGCTACTTGGGAGGCTGAGGCAGGAGAATGGCATGAACCCGGGAGGCGGAGCTTGCAGTGAGCTGAGATGGTGCCATTGTACTCCAGCCTGGGCAACAGAGTGAGACTCCGTCTCAAAAAAAAAAAAAAAAAAAGAAACCTACAGACTGGTCAGAATGATTTCAATCCCCCTTTATGCCCTACAAAATGATGTGTCAAGCTGTACTCAGAAAAATCCACATTACTTCTGCCCTCTACCTGAAGGTTGGAGTCTTCAACTCTCTGGGTTGTCTAATGCACTGAAGCTGCCCAGCACAGTTCACTTGGTCTTGGGCAGATGGTGTTTGGTGATAGAGAAAAGTTATTGGGTATCTAAAGCAGATATTTTGTTGGCAGAACTGAGAACTAGGCTGAGGTAAGAATGAGTTCTGACCTAAAAAACATATTATGTTCCGTGGTCTCAAAAATTTTGAGAAATGAGGCTTGTTGACATTAATACCAGACAACATTGGCAGACACCATACAAATGATAGTTATTTTAACCTATTTGTGGTGGCATTATTGGTTTTTCTTTAATTTTTCAAAAAAGCATTTGTCAAGATTACTAAGCTAAGTGCTAGGGACATGAAGGTGAATAACAGTTCCTGCCCTCCAGGAAGATCATAATTTAATAATGGAGACAGCCACTTGAAAGATTGTAACCACAACATATAATTATAACTATAAAACAAGGTAGTAACCACTGCTGTAAAAATGGCTTTCTTGGCTGGGTGCGGTGGCTCATGCCTGTAATCCCAGCACTTTGGGAAGCTGAGGCGGGCGGATCACGAGGTCAGGAGATCAAGATCATCCTGGCCAACATGGTGAAACCCCATCTCTACTAAAATACAAAAAAAATTAGCCAGGCCTGGTGGTGCGTGCCTGTAGTCCCAGCTACCTGGGAGGCTGAGCCAGGGGAATCCCTGGAACCCAGGAGGCGGAGACTGCAGTGAGCCGAGATTGCCCCACTGCACTCCAGCCTGGCTGGTGACAGAGCAAGACTCTGTCTCAAAAAAAAAAAAAAAAAAAAAAAAAAAAGGTTCTCTTGTTGTAAATTACATGTTTTAGATTTTGGTGTTGTAAAGTATCTTGTACTCAATTTAAGCAAAATTTTAAAATTAGAGGCTGAAAAATTGGAAAAGAAGAGGCAAAAATTTCAGTACCTGCAAGTGACGTAACTGCTATTTGACAACTGTAAGAGAAACAACTAAAAAACTGTCAATGATAAGAGAATACAGCCTTAAGAAGGACTAGTGGATCCAGAAAAAGGGTTCAGGAGAGAGGGTAGGCCTTTCAGGGAACCTGGAATGTTGGAGGCTCTCCCACTCCAAAAGGAGACAATTAGAAAGGGTAGAGTTAGTGGAGGATGGCCTGAGCCCAGGAGGGGAATCTCCCGGGCTTGAGAAGAAAGACCCTTCCTCTGCCAGGCCTAGGGATAGAAGCAGAGCATGCAGGGACTGAGGGCCCAGAGGGAAAGCATAAACCCAAGCTGAGTCAGAGGGGACTTTGCGGGGCTCCTTCTGTCAGACAAGCCAAGAAGTAAGTTCCAAATATATCTTGGAGTTGAAGTTTCTATTCCTTTTTGGTCTTCTTCCTGGCGGCCAGGGAGTTGGCTGGAAGGAACGGCTCAGGTCCCAAGCAACCAGAGGTAAAGCCACACCAGACAGCACTACTAAGGCTACACTCCATTTATGAGATACAAACTCAGAGCAGACGGAGCAGGAGGTTGCACAGCAGCCTCTAAGAGAGTGCTTAGCTTTGCTCAACTTCCTAACTCCTATCCATTCTTCATTTTAAATGTCACTCCCACCGGGCATGGTGGCTCACACTTGTAATCCCAGCACTTTGGGAGGCTGAGGTAGGCAGATCACCTGAGGTACGGAGTTCGAGACCAGCCTGGCCAACATGGTGAAACCCCGTCTCTACTAAAAATACAAAAATTAGCTGGGTGTGGTGGCACACTCCTGTAATCCCAGCTACTCGGGAGGCTGAGGCATGAGAATCACTTGAACCCCGGAGGTGAGGCTGCAGTGAGCTGCAATTGCGCCACTGCACTCCAGCCTGGGCAACAGAGTGAGACTCTGTCTCAAAAAAAAAAAAAAAAAAAAGAGAGAGAGAGAGAGAGAGAAAGAGAGAGTGTGCGAGTGCTTAGCATGATAATTTCGTCATTCTGTGGCTGATTCTTTGAGAGTCTAGTAAAAACATACTAATAATTAAAGTCCTGGGGTCTTGCCATGGATTGACAGGCAAGAGAGGTCTTGCCATGGACTGACAGGTAAGGAGTGGAGAATATTGAAAGTCTGCAGTCCTGGTCAGAAAATGGGCAAAGAAGGAAAGAAAGCTAGAGGATCCCACAGGAAAGATGTGAGGTGTGGCATGGTGACTCAGAACACCAGCTTTGCCATCATACAAACTGGATTCCAGTCCCAGGCTACCTCTGGCTATTTATGTGTTTATCCTTGAAGAAGCTGCATAACCTTCGGAGCTTCAGTTTCCTCATTTGTAAAATGGAGACATAGCAGTGTCTTCTGCACAGAAATTCTTGCAGGGAGGAAAGGATATAAAGCATCTAAGGGCTTGGCACAATCCCAGGCACATAGTGTATGCTCAATAAATGCTAGAAATTTTTATTATTATCAATCCTCTTTCTTCTTATCTTGAAAGTAGTGAGATTGTGCAATAAAAGAACTTTAGTGGGACATTTCCTCTTTCACAAGCAGCAAATAACTATCAGACTACACTTCCAGGTGAAGGCCACATTCCTTGTGGACATTGTCCTGAAATGCTGGTCCCAAAGGGCATGGTCAAAATCGAGGTGTGGGTGTTGAAAGACCTTTTATTTCTCATTGTCTTTCTAACCTTGAAATCAGCCAGAGTTAAGGCATCTGGGTGACTCATAACAAGCATCTCTAGAGAAAAGTACTTTCTGCTGTGGTCAGAGGAAGAATTAACAAACCCTTTGGTATTGCAACCTTCTCAGTCACAATGCCAGGACTGGCTTCTTGCCCGGTGCCTGAACTGTCGCCAATAATCCATTTTAACTCCTTTTAAATTCTGAATAGTGGCTTCAATGACTGTGAGAGTTTGGGGTGGGGTTGAAGGGGGCAATTTTTTGAGGCTTGAATATGCACAAATAAATTAGGTGGCTATTTAATATTGGGTATGTTAATCTGTATTTGTAATACAACAGATAAGATACATGCATTATTTAAAATGTCCTGTGGTTTCAATTTTGTAAGATTGATGAGAAGGTGGATGTATTTGCACTTGAATTAAATTAGAAATATTGGTCATCATCTGTCATGTAAACTGAACTTAAGCCTTAGGCCATGATTTCCCAGTTTTATAGTCAAGAATGCCTTTAGCCCTCAAGGGCATGCCAAAGTCACCAAATTGTGCCTTTGCTCAACCAGGATGTTTAGTTTCCGCTAGAGAGCTCCACTTTAAGACTACAGAACTTAAACTTCCTCAGGAATGTCAGTTTTGCGATGTGGCCTCTAAGTCACGGTGTTCACACCCTGGAAAATTCTATGATTTTCCCAATACTTTATTTATTTATTTATTTATTTATTTATTTACTTACTTACTTACACTCACTCTGTCACCCTGGCTGGAGTGCAGTGGCACGATTTCAGCTCACTGCAACCTTCGTCTCCTGGGTTCAAGTGATTCTCCTGCCTCAGTCTCCTGAATAGCTGGGATTACCGACACAGGCACGCACCGCCACGCCCAGCTACTTTTTGTATTTTTAGTAGAGACGGGGTTTCACCATGTTGGTGAGGCTGATTTCAAACTCCTAGTCACAAGCTAAACCGCTTGCCTTGGCCTCCCAAAGTGCTGGGATTACAGGCGTGAACCCAGGCGCCTGGCCCCCAATACTTTTAAAATAAATACTTTTTGTGCTTAAATGAGCTGGAGTTGGCTTCCATTGCTTACTGCAGAGAGCCCTGATTGACATACATTTTCTGTGCATCAGTTTTTTCATGTGACATGTTGGGACTATTAATTATATATTATTAAACTGGGCATTAAAATGTTAAATAAGTAGTCTGAATATTTTTTTGTGCAAATAATTGCCAAGAAAATTATTTCACATTTAAAAATAAAATTATACCACTTGCTTTTTTTCTTCATTATTCCATCTTCTTTCAAAGACATACACAGGTATTAAAATAAGTAAAACATGTTCTTGAGTGTGTTGGAAAGTGGTTGGTTTTAAAACAACTGTAAAGTATCTTGGTGATAGAAATATTATAATACCTTGAACATTATGAATATTGAAATTTTGCTTAATGAAAAGTGTTATTTTGAAAACAAAATTTTGAGCTTCTCGGAAGAATAACAAGATGAGTTATAAGACATTCTTGTTTAAGCATGTTACATGTCCACATCCAGCTGCAAGAAATGGCAGGACCAGCTCATCATAGGGGCTCTACTATATGAACCAAAGGAAGAATGGACATGAGGGTCTTTGCCACATGGGTTTCCTCCACAGCAAAAAATACAAACAACATTATCATTTTTAACAAATGCATAGACATTTGTATTTCATATTCTCTTTTAATTCAATGTTGTTTTAGTATCAGCTTTATGTTTTACATGGAGTAAACATTTTTCTCACTTGATCAGGTCTGTATTTCAAAGAGAAACTTGAAAAGAACCAGATAAGATGAGGAAATATATGGAGACACCCAGTCACAGAGGCCAATAGTCAACCCAGTGGCAGTCAGAGCCTCCGTAATTAGAGATTTGTGCTTAGTAGGCAGATGATGCTGTATTGGGCAGCGGGAGAAAAATGGCAGCAATATTTGGGCAACAAATACACAACATAGTCCTGATTTTCTCTATCTGTGTCCCTGTTATCCATCTATGCAATGAAGATTGAATAATTGTTTCCTTTTTTATTTAGAAAGAAAAAATGTAAACTCCTGCTTTAATTATCTCAAATACTTGATGATAAAAAAATAAAACAAAATAAACCCATGGTTCAGATTGTTCTGAAGTTTCAAGGTAATTTATGCTTGTGTTTTCACATTTTTCCAGCTAAGTATTATTTAGTGAATTAATGTCAGATTTTGTTTTCTCATCTATGTCACTTATGGTTCAAACCATAGAGTACATAGAATTTAATGTGGGATAGTGATGGATATAAAAGAATAAAAAAAATAGGATCCCTGCTTTCTTTTTTTTTTTTTTTTTTTTTTT
>NW_016814088.1:585820-610523 GCF_001698545.2 Rhinopithecus bieti
AAAAAAAAAAAAAAAAAAAAAAAAAAAAGAGAGAAAAGAAAAAAAGAAACTCTCCCAACCCCTCCCTTATATGTCCATATCTTGCTTCTGATTTCCTTTTCATTCTAGGCATTTTCACAATGCTATTTAACTGCTTTAACAGTGTGTGCCCTTTGTTTTTTATTTATTAAACAAATGCTTAATGAACACTTACTGTCTGCCAGATGATGTGATTAGCACTTGATAGACAGCAGTGAACAAAACCAACCTTTTCTCTACCCTCATTCTACCCTTAAGTGAGGCAGGATAAACTGTAAATAAATAAGCAAGCATAAAGTAATTCCAAATGCTAAGGGCTACAAAGCTTCCCAAAAACATTTGGAAGCTATGAAAGAATAACAGATAGAACCTAAATTAGATGGCTTAGCGGGTGAAGGCAGGGTGTGGTCAGGGAAGATCTCTAAGGGAGTGGCATTTATTTTTATTTTATTTTAGTTTTTTGAGACAGAGTCTCGCTCTGTCACCAAGGCTGGAGTGCAGTGGCACGATCTTGGCTCACTGCAACCTCGGCCTGTCGGGTTCAAGCGATTCTCCTGCCTTAGCCTGCTACGTAGCTGGGACTACGGGCACCCACCACCATGCCCGGCTAATTTTTTTTGTATTTTTAGTAGAGACGGGGTTTCACCATATTGACCAGGCTGGTCTCGAACTTCTGACCTTGTGATCTGCCTGCCTCAGCCTCCCAAAGTGCTGGAATTACAGGCATGAGCCACCGTGCCCGGTGGGAGTGACATTTAAAATGAAGAATGGATAGGAGTTAGGAAGTTGAGCAAATGGTAGCAGGAAAAGTATTCCAAGGAACAACATCTGCAAAGGTCCTGGGGTAGGAAGGAAGAAACTCAGTGAATTTGAGGAACTGAAAGAAGTGAGGGGAGGCAAAGGAAAGTGGGGAGAGATGAAGCCCCTTCTTACCAACTAGACCTTGAACTCCTTAGGTACAGGGCCCCCATTTTATCTTTGGTGACTCACCCCTCACTCCCACCCTAAGTACTGAACACAGTACTTAACACAAGGTATACCAATATGTTAAAGGATTTGACTACCTATTAATTCATGATCCTACTAAATCATTAAGAATGATGTAAGAAATTAGAGCAAAGTATAAGGTAAAACAATCAAGCAGAGCAGTTTTAAGACTCTGGTAGGTCCCAGGCATTTCCAATCTCAGAGGCTCTACTACCGCCACATAGTATAAAATATATTAAAATGAACCCACATTTTACATCAAACGCCATAAATATCACCACATAATCGGAGTAGAATTGAGTTGCAGTTAATTAATTTTCATCATGTTAAATTTGTGGACATTTAAAGATACATATATTAATTTTGATTTGCAAACTTTTTTTTTTTAAGGTCATTCTCCCCTCGTCCCTGAAAGTCTCAGACATTTTTGTGGGCCCTAGAAAGAACTGTAGGTCCAGGAACACTCATTCTAGTTTGTAGAATGAGATGTTGCCTGATTCTAGATTTGCCAATAAGAGCCAATTAAAAAAAAGAAGAACTGTAGGTCCTGAAGGATACAAGCCCCAGCAATCAAGGGCTAAACTGGAAGGAATAAACAATAAATGCTAGAGCAACTGAGGGAAAGGAGGTATCACTAAGGGCAGGAAAGCTTACGCGTCATATCCGTTAACCCGTTGATTTGCCTGGCCAAGAACTGCAGCTCCTAGGAAGCAGAGGAAGTAAGAGAACACCGTAGTCTGGGCATAGCTTGGACCCAAAGTTTCTCCAAGCAGAAACTAGTGGGGTCAACCCGAAGGACTAGAAGTCTAGGTAAAAGTATCCATGCCTTCTTTCTTTTGTTCACTATGCCCTAGAACTGAGCAGATCTGTATCTTTTTAAATTTTGGAGTACACAAGAATGGACACTGTCAGATGTTATGAAGGCAAATGTCAAGCTATTCAGGGAAAAATCACAGATCTGATTACATGGCCTGAGACACTAAACAGGAGAATGTCTCCAGAGAATAAGAGAACTGTCAAAAACTGAACACTGAGGATACAATGAACAATGGGGAAGGCAGGAAATTGAGAGCTGGAGAGACCTGTCAAGCTGAAATGCAAACTCATTAGTCAGCTTAGATTTGAAATATGCCACGTTAAGAAGAGAGAATGTAGATGTAGTGAAGGTGGCTTAGTCTGCTCAGGCTGCTATAACAAAATGCCATAGACTTTTTGATGGCTTAAGGCACAGAAATTTATTTCTTATAGTTCAGTAAGCTGGGAAGTCCAAGATCAAGGTGCTGACAAGGCAGGTCTCATCCTGAGGCCTCTTCTTTTGGCTTGTAGGAGGCTGCCATTACTGTTTACTCACATGACCTCCTGTTTGTGTGCTGGGGCTATGGGGGAGTGAGCTCTCTGGTGGCTCTTATGAGGGCACTGACTTCAATGTGACAGTCCCACTCTCAGACCTCATCTAATCCTAAGTACCTCCCAAAGGCCCCATCTCCATAGACCATCACATTGGGGATTAAAATTCACTTCAACATATGAATTTTCGGTGGACACTATTTAGTGCATAGCAGAAGGATACACCTAAAAGAGGGACACTTAAAAGAGAGACTTTCAGGACAGCTGTCAAAATGAATAAAGCCAAGAATGAGCTCTTTGAGAAAAATAAGCACTTTTTTTTTTAAGGCAATGTAATATTGCAGAAAAGATTAGGAGCATTGGTTACAGACAGACCTGGGCTGAATCCTGTTTATTAACTGTGTAGCCTTAGATAAGTTACTTAATATCTCTGAGCCTCAGTTTCCATAGCTGTAAAACGAACATTAAAACGAACATTAAAAGTGTATCACAGCCGGGCGCGGTGGCTCAAGCCTGTAATCCCAGCACTTTGGGAGGCCGAGACGGGCAGATCACGAGGTCAGGAAATCGAGACCATCCTGGCTAACCCAGTGAAACCCCGTCTCTACTAAAAAAAAAAATACAAAAAAAAAAACTAGCCGGGCGAGGTGGCGGGTGCCTGTAGTCCCAGCTACTCGGGAGGCTGAGGCAGGAGAATGGCGGGAACCCGGGAGGCGGAGCTTGCAGTGAGCTGAGATCCAGCCGCTGCACTCCAGCCTGGGCGACAGAGCGAGACTCCGTCTCAAAAAAAAAAAAATGTATCACACAGTTGTTGTAAGGATTAATGAGATAAAGGGTTTAAAGTACTGGCACAGAGAAAAGACCTTCTAAAGGTTTTGATGGGGCATGGAAGGTACAGGCATGTTGTTGAGGAGCGAATGTGACGGTGATAGGTGACACAGAGAAGCTGGTTCATGCTGAAATGTGCTGGCTCATGAGTACTGCTCTCACTGAGCAGGAGGTGGGACTGGGTGACTTCTCTAGTGCTCTCCAACTCTGAAATCCTATTAATCCCCGTATCTATGAGGAAGCAGATCTGTTCATCTCATCTGCTTTGTTGTTACTATCCATTCATGCTCTGCATTTTTACAAATATTATATTATTATTTCTTTACTACAACCTGAAACCTAACAGTAATAATAATAGCGATTATTATTATTATTTTTTTTTTTTTGAGGCGGAGTCTCGCTCTGTTGCCTAGGATGGAGTGCAGTGGCGCGATCTCGGCTCACTGCAAGCTCCGCCTCCCGGGTTCACGCCATTCTCCTGCCTCAGCCTCCCGAGTAGCTGGGACTACAGGCGCCCGCCACCGCGCCCGGCTAATTTTTTGTATTTTGGTAGAGACAGGGTTTCACCATGGTCTCGATCTCCTGACCTTGTGATCCGCCCGCCTTGGCCTCCCAAAGTGCTGGGATTACAGGCGTGAGCCACTGCGTCCGGCCAATAATAGCGATTATTATTCCTATCTTACAGATGAGCAAACTGAACTTCAAAGAATTGGATAACCTAGCCCAAGATCAGACCTTTGCAGAATGAAAGAATCTGGATTTGCACCCGGAACTTACTGGCTTCTACCTCTAAACACCAGCTTCCTGGTTCCAACTCTTCTAAAGTTGAATGTTCTTCATACAAACATCAGTAGGAAGACATTGAAGCACACAATAAGTGGGGTATTGTATGAGAATGCCTAGCTTTCAATGAGCTTATGTCTTCAAGCTTGGACAAATTCCGGCTGGGGTACCAACAGAATTTATATATGAGAAGACTGTTGGCAGCTTTTCAGGGACTGTGGGGCCAGGGAGAAATGCCAGAAGACTGTGGCTGGGTACACACTGTTCCATTTTGTGAAAAGGGGAAGAAGGTTGATTCTGCAAATCATAGATGCCAGAGTCCTGGGCAAAGTTCTTGAAGGGCATCCTATAAACATAAAAAAAGGGAAGTCATTGCTAGGTACCAGCAAGTTTTCACTGAGAAGGGATTATTCCAGATGAACCTAACTTCCATTTCTCATAAGGTAAAAAATTGGTGTGGCTTTATTTAGACAATACATTTGGCTCATTTTCCTGAGCCAGTTGGAAAATCTATTTTGTAAAAAAAAATTAATAAAAAATAATAAGACTATTTCCATGAGAAATATAATTTTTTGGTTATTCATTTTAAACATTTGACATAATTATAGATTTACACATGCTTATAAGAAATAATACAGAGGCCAGACACAGTGACTCACACCTGTAATCCCACCACTTTGGGAGGCTGAGGTGGGCGGCTCATGAGCTCAGGAGATTGAGACCATCCTGGCCAACACGGTGAAACCCCATCTCTACTAAAAACACAAAAAATTAGCTGGGCGTGGTGGCACACGCCTGTAGTCCCAGCTACTCGGGAAGCTGAGGCAGGAGAATTACTTGAACCCAGGAGGTGGAGGTTACAGTGAACCAGGATCGCGCCACTGCACTCCAGCCTGGGCAACAAGAGGGAAACTCCGTATCAAAAAAACAAAAAAAACAGTATACCACCTAACTCTTAGAAGGTGTTCAGATATTCATCCCTGTGGCTAATGATACAAAGAGGCATCAATATTAAGGCACTTACTGTTCCTCCTGCATACAACACTGTTCTCCAGATACACTTAGTCCAGGTCCATCTCACTATTCAACTCTCAGCTTAAAGGTCACCTCCAGGCTGGGCACGGTGGCTCACACCTGTAACAGTTTGGGAGGTGGTGGTAGGGGATTGCTTGAGGCCAGAAGTCTGAGACCGGCCTAGGCAACAGAGCAAGACCCCTTGTCTACAAAAAAATATAAAATTAGCCATGTGCAATGGCATGCACCTGTAGTCCTAGCTACTTGGGAAGTTCAAGTGGGAGGATTGCTTGAACCCAGGAGTTCAAGGCTGCAGTGAGCTATGATTGTACCACCACACTCCAGCCTGGGTGATAAAGCAAGACCCTGCCTCAAAAAAAAAAAAAAAAAAAAGAAAAGTCACCTCCACAGGGAAGGCTTCCCTGATCACCTATCCTACCTATCCTAGAGTGCTGCCTCTGTCTCAGTTCCCTGCTTTATTTCTTCCATAGAACTTATTATCTTTTTTAAAAAAAACATATGTATTTGTATACTTTTTTATTATTTCTCTCCCCCCACTAGCACGGAGTTAGAGCTGAGGAGGAGCAGAACCCCTCATCCCCAAATGCCTAGAAGGATCTGGCAGGTAGCAACGTGTGAATCTGGCTTGGTAAGGACTGTGTCTATGTGTCTAATAACGGTCTTTTGCTGATATGTGGGGGAAATATAGGCCCAGCATTTGACATAAGCCCATATTTTTTCAAAAGGCTGGAAATTCGGATTTTTTTTTTTTTTGAGACGGGATTCTTTGCTCTGCTCACCAGCGCTGGAGTGCGCGTGGCCGGATCTCAGCCTCACTGCAAGCTCCGGCCTCCCGGCGTTCCACGCCCATTCTCCTGCCTCAGCCTCCGATAGCCTGCGGACTACAGGCCGCCCGCCCACCACGCCCGGCTGTTTTTTGTATTTTAGTAGAGACGGCGGTTTCACCGTGTTAGCCAGGATGTCTCGATCTCTCTGACCTCGTGATCGCCCGTCCCGGCCTCCCAAAGTGCTGGGATTACAGGCTTGAGCCACTGCGCCAGGCTCTTTTTTTTTTTTTTTTAGAAGGAGTCTTGGTGGTTTGGCCCGGGTCAGGGGGCGTTGCCCCATCCCTGCTCACTGCAACCTCCACCTCCTGGGTTCAAGCAATTCTCCTGCCTCAGCCTCCTGAGTAGCTGGGATTACAGGCGCCCGCCACCGCGCCCAGCTGATTTTTGTATTTTTAGTAGAGACAGGATTTCACCATCTTGGCCAGGCTGGTCTCGAACTCCTGAGCTCGTGATCCACCCGCCTCGGACTCCCAAAGTGCTGGGATTACAGGTGTGAGCCACCGCACCTGGCCAGAAATCCAGATTTTTATAGGCAATCTCCTAAAATTTAATGTTAGTAACTAATTTTAAAAATTACAACAAAACAGATACCCTGGCAGAATTGAGTCCACAAGCCATGAGCTTGCCCTGTGAGTATTCAGTGTTGCAGGTGCCAATGGTCTCCCAGTCCACATGCTCCCTTACAGAGAAGGAAGGGATTCTGGAGGCCACACGGCTGGTTGTAGAAGCAACAGGTCAAGAAGCCTGCTGACAAAGCCAGAATAATCTTGTTGCAGGTCAGATTTAAGCATTTATTTCTCTACCAGTCAAAGTCTTCTAGCAGCCAACTTCCCACACCAAGGACTATCAGGTCGGTGATTTTTGTTTTGTAATCACTCAGGGAAATCCTTACTACAAAGAGAGGAAGTGGAAAGCCAGAACATGTGGGTTTAAGGGTTTGCTGTTGTTTTATTTTCGTTTTTTAGATTGGATACTTTTTTCTTTCCTTCTCTGGTCTCTTCCTTTCCCCTGACCTATCCCTGCAGATCAACTCCTTTGTTGCAAGGATATGCTTTCAGCTAAGAGTCAGCTTGAAATAAGTTTGCTAAACTCATTCATTTTAGTTGTTAATAGCAGCAAGGTCAGTAGCCCAGGTATCTAAGGTCCAAAAATGATAGCCTGCAGTCATGTGTTACCTCCTCTGGGGGACATTTGCAGTTGAATATTCTTTTATTTTCTTCTTCTTCTTTTAAAAGTTCCCAAGAGCTATAAATTCAGTTTACAATTCTTTAACTCTAAAGTCAACTTTCTGTGTCTGGAAGTGCAGGCCCGTCAACAACAGATGATGCGGAGAGATCCTTCGGGTGTCTGGGGGAGTGAGAGAGGGACCATCCCTGAGGTTATTAAAAGCGCCTGAATATGGGGAGACAGGAAACAATTGGTGAATCTGGGAAAAGGGCAGATGGGAGTTCCTCGGACCCTTCTGGAAACTTCCCTAAGCTGGAAATCATAGAAAGAAGGGTAGGGGAGGGGCAGGGAGAGAAGCGGGGAGGAGAAGGAAGTTACTTGAAAAAGTGAAGGAGGCTTAGGGGAAGGGAGCTGAAGGAGCTAGAGTGGGGAGGCGGGGAGAGGAAGGGAGGTGAGCGGAGGCCCGGGGCCAGTGCGGTGGCTGCTGTGCGACGCGCTGTGGCTGCAGTGCTGTCTGTCTGTCTGTCCATCGGTCCGTGGGGCGCCAAGCGGCCAGGGATGCAGGATGTGCTTGGGATGGGAGTGAACACCTGGCAGGCCCCGGCTCACAACGCCCTCGTCGGGTTGGGGGCGGGGCAGGGGACGGCCACCTCCTCGTCCCCCGAACCTGAAGTTCAGGTTCCGCGAACGGAAACGCTTCTCCCAGGTGAGCTGGGAGCCAGGTGAGCAGACATTTGGGGTCAGTCCTCGGTTCATCCGGCCCCGGACACATCAAGTGCGGGCCTTGACATACCGAGGTTTTCCAGTTTAAGAACACATTTTTTTTTTTTTTTTTTTTTTTTTTTTTTTTTTTTTTTTTGAGCCGGAGTTTCGCTCTTGTTGCCCAGGCTGGAGTGCCATGGCGATCTCGGCTCACCTCAACCTCCGCTTCCCGGGTTCAAGCGATTCTCCTGCCTCAGCCTCCCGAGTAGCTGGGATTACAGGCACGCACCACCACGCCTGGCTAATTTTTTTGTATTTTTGGTAGAAACAGGGTTTCTCCATGTTGGCCAGGCTGGTCTCGAACTCCCGACCTTAGGTGATCCGCCTGCCTTGGCCTCCCAAAGTGTTGGGATTACAGGCGTGAGCCACCGCGCCCTGCCAAGAACACACTTTTTCCTATAGAAATCGCAGGGAGTAAGGTTGCCGGGCGAGATGGGCGGTGTGGGTGGAGAACAAACCTGTGGGAGAATGGAGATGAGAGCAATTCGTGAAGGCGGCCTGGGGACCGGTTCCCATGAGAGAAGCTCCAAACCTCAGTGGGAAACCTAAAGCTCTCAAACTGTCTTCCTGTACTTTATTATTATTTTTTTAAGGTGTTGGGGGCGAGGGTGGCAATGTGAGCAGAGCAGGGGCCAAGATCCCTTATTTTTCTTCCTCTTTTCTCCAACCAATTAACAGATGGAAAGGTCTCAACCAATGAACAGATAGAAAGCCGCAGCAGGCCTTGCTCCTAGATAGAAAATGGAGTGGGGAGGGATCAGCTGGAGGCTCCCCTCCACCTCCATCTCTCCTGATGGGGTCCAGTGAGAGCAGTCTAGGACTGCTTGGAGGGACGTTAAGTGGCTTTATGAAAAGGCCTGCCATCTAAGATGGTAACTTGTGTTAATAAGTAAGGAAGAAGCAAAGGAATTCATGTAGCACAGAGTTGTGAGCCTGATGAGGAAGCGGTATTGCTAAAGTCGGATCATGAAGATGTCTTACATCAAAAGAAATCATAAGGCAAAGAAAGGAGAACAGAAACTCTCATTTCCTCTTGATCACTGGTGGTTGGCTAAGTTATCATTTTTAAGTGGAAGGTGCCAAAAAGTCCAGTAATAGAGTAATTTTTCAGACAAGTAGACAGGAAGCATACTATTACAGTGAGACTATAGTAAGTTTTAAGGTGATGACAGTGACTCCCACCCAGATAGAATTTTAGGAAATATGTTTAATTACTACATGAAAAGATGTATGGAAATCGTTGAAGTCCTAACTGCCAGAATATGCAGTCCTGCCCATGTCAAGAATTTGCCGTCAATAACAAGCACAGGCTTTCCAGTTACAAACAGCTACCTAGAAAGAAATAGCAAAGTACTGATCGTTTCTCCAAGCTGCTGATCTGATAACCAACATGAGATTTAGTATCTATAATGGCTGTCTCAGTTGATCTCCTGTGCCTATCAAAATTCCCAGCACATTAAAAGGGCTCAATAAATATTTGTGGAATGCATTGCTGAGCTCATAATATTTACCATGTTGTATTTATTTTACTACCTTAGAAACAATCTCTAAGATGACAAGTTATAGCCATCTTAGCAGAGATCCTGTGAGATCTGGTCTTTTGAATTAACTTGACGATGTTACAGCAACTAAAGACCTTACTTAGGATTAGGTGAGTCCAGCATGCTTGTTTTATAAGGAGAACACTTGAGACACGTAAAGGGAAGGTAACTTTCCTAAGGTCACACACCCTTTGGAGCTAGAATATGCATGCATCTTCTGAATCCCAGCCCTGCCTAGGATGGACACCAGCTCTTAGAGACAGAGCAGCTCAAAAATCACATCATGATATTATGGAAGTAGATTTTCATTAAGTAAGAAACAACAGGAAAGCACTGTAGTATGAAAGAGAAAGCATTGCAGTGGTGTGTCAAGAACGCTTTGCAGTCTCAGTTCCTTCATTAGGCAGCTGATTAGACATTCCAAGTGACTTGGCAATGCGAGAGCTCTGAGATCTAGAAATATCCAATGCTAATGTTAAAGTCTATTCTTCCATGTGGTTTTTCTTTCTGAAAACTTCAAGGAATGATTGATTTTTTTTTTCACTCCTGTCAAGCAGGTCCTTCCTCATAACAAATTGAAATATAGCGTGACTTTTTTAACTAAGAGGCAGGAGCCCGAGATTGAAAGAGGTCTTGCCTTTTTGTCTTGAAACAAAACAAAAAACTAACCATCTTCATGTGCCTGCTTGTGAGGGACACCAGATGATCAGGGCAAGTAAAACTGGTGAAGCAGTTTGGTTTTTCAGGGGACTCTGAATTTAGTGTGTGGGAGGGACTTCCTGTAGAATTTTGCCAATAATTTTATTTATTTTATTTTTTTAAATTTCTTTGTTTTTGAGATGGAGTCTCACTCTGTTGCCCAGGCTGGAGTGCAATGGTGCAATCTCGGCTCACTGCAACCTCCGCCTCCTGGATTCAAGTGATTCTCCTGCCTCAGCCTCCTGAGTAACTGGGATTATAGGCATGCACCACCACGTCTGGCTATTTTTTTTTTTTTTTTTTTTGTATTTTTAGTAGAGATGGGGTTTCTTCATGTTAGTCAGGCTGGTCTCCAACTTTTGACCTCAGGTGATCCACCTGCCTCGGCCTCCCAAAGTGCTGGGATTATAGGCATGAACCACTGTGCCTGGCCCTTATTTTGTTTTTTCAGGGCGCTCCTTGATTTTAATGTGTGGGAGGGACTTCCGGTAGAATTTTCCCAATGTGTTTGCTTGGTGAAGAGAGTCAGAAGGCCAGGAAAAATGAAAAGTCCTTTAGAAGGTGTCATTAAGGAGAGGAAGTCTGTGTGAGGAAAATAATGCAAACTGATATCCACACTAAGAATGAGTCTTATTTTCTCTGAGCTGTTTTACTTTGGCTCTTGTATTGCTGACTGATTCTGTAAGAACGTGGATGGAAGATACTGATGTGTGGTTACACAAATATAACTTCATTCATACCCATAGTCACTTCATAATGGAAGGCCTGATATTCATCAACTAACTCAACCCTTAGTTTCCATAGTTACCTGGGGGAAAATTTCATTGACTTTTATTAGGAAAGGCACACACACTCACACATCACTGTACCCAACTCAGCTCAAAGGCCCCCACCACCCTCAAAGCATGCTTTCAGCATCAAGCTCAGGGAGGGCTGCAACATCTTGCACAAGCCGTCCTGCAAAGGACAGCCATTGCTGCTGTGCTTGTGACTGAGAGTGAAGAGGCTGAGCAGGTGGCTTCCCTGGCCCAGACCATTCAGGTCAAACTGAGTCAATATTGGAGAACCAAAGCAGGTCATCTGTTCTCTGTTCATAGAGCCAGATGCCTGATCTCTGAGATAGAGCCCACAGGACCAGAGCTCTCTCCACATTGTCCCATCTTCAGCAGGACCTGAGTGGGCAGACTTCCCCGACAGTTGAAGGCAAACCTTCCTGATGTCTTAGGAAACATTTTACTTTATCTTTGAAAAGCTGGCCACATGTCTTCAAAGGAAAACCATCCACATAAAATTGCCTCTGTCTTTGTCTCAGAAAGTAGCTACTGGGTTGCATTGCTGGCCTCCCTGGTGCCTCTGTGGTTTGTTGCTACGTTCCTTGGGGTAGACAGATCTATTGCCGAGCATGCCTTCTATGAGGTTGTGGATGCCATCTGTGTTACCACCTGGAAAACCAGCCTGACTCTGAGGAGGTGCTGAAAGATAGCACAGATAGAGAAATTCTGGACCAAAGATGGCTTCCTACTGTGTGCTAGGGCTTCCGGAGGCACACATATTGAAGTGTCCTGCCCCAAAGGCCAGGAAAGTAACTATTGGAACTGGCATCAATACTTATTCTGTTAGAAGAAATTTAAAAATTTAATAAAGGAAATGGATAGATAATAAAGTGAACAAAAGGAAAAGAAATGTAGGATTTTAATTAAAAGATCCTTAAATGAATTGTATTTCTTTTTTTTATTTTAAGACAAAGTCTTGCTCTGTTGCCCAGGCTGGAGTGCAGTGGTGCGATCATAGCTCACTGTAAACTTGAATTCCTGGGCTCAAGTGACTCTCTTGCCTCAGCCTCCCAAGTAGCTGGGATCACAGGCATGTGCCACTACCCCTGCCTAATTAATTTTTTTTTTTTCTTTTTTTGGTAGAGACGGGGCATCTTGCTATGTTGCCCATGCTGGTCTCAAACTCCAGGCCTCAAGTGTTCCTCCTGTCTCAGCCTCCCAAAGTGCTGGAATTTACAGTCATGTACCTCTGCACTCTGCTCTTGTGTTTCATTCTGTCTCAGCTTTGAAGCATGGAATAGACAGCCCTCTGGATCAGGGCTTTTAATGATTATGGCTAGGCCTTAGCTAAAAAAGGTCATGGGGGAGAGGCCTAAGTCTGTGTTTTTATTACCCTTAGTCTCTTCTGTTATTATTTACGTATTCAAAAAGCGTTTGAAGGTCTACTTTATGCCCGGGCATTATATTAAGTCCAGGGTATTCACCAATAATAAAAATGCCCATCATCTTTGGAAAACAGTATGGTAGTTCCTCAAACAATTAAAAATAGAATGATCGGCAATCCACTTCTGGGTATATATCCAAAATAACTGAAAACAGAATGTCAAGCGATACAGGCACACCCATGTTCATAGTGGCATTATTCACAGTAGCCAAGAGGTGGAAACAACCCAAATGTTCATTGATGGATGAATGGATAAACAAGATGTGGTGTATACATACGATGGAGTATTATGTGGCCTTTCTATTGTGAAGGAAATCCTGTCACATGCTATAACATGGATGAACCTCGAGGACATTATGCTAAGTGAAATAAGCCAATTGCAAAAGGAAAAATACTGTATGATTCCAATAGTATGAGGTACCTAAAGTAATCAAATTCATATATATGTATAGAAAGTAGAATGGTGATTACCAGGAGCTAGGGGCAGGGGGCAAAGTTGTTGTTTAATGGTGCTATGATCTGAATGTGTGGGTCCTCTCAAAATTCATGCGTTGAAACCTAACTCCCAAGGCCATGATATTAAGAGGTGGGGCTTTTTGGGAGGTGATTAGGTCAGGAGGGCAGTGTTGTGGTCAACTATCTTCAGGGGCCTCTTGATGGTTGGCTTCTCCATGATAGTGAGCCTGTGTCATATCTCTGCTGGGGCTCAGCAGACCCCATATGGATCCCACTGTTGTGCCTGGGATGGTCCCACTATTTCCTGGCCTGGGAGCACGAGGGCTGAGGCCACTGGTGTAAATTCCAGATTGGTCTTGTTAAAGAGAAGCAGCATCAGTCACTTTTTAAAGAAAGAGATTTTATTCGAACCACTGCAGTATTGAAGAGAGACTTTAGTACAAACTGCGCCCACTCCAACTAAGACAGTGGTAAATGGGGCGTTTAAAGGGAGAACATACAGGTAATTAAAAGGGGATCTGGGGAAGTGAAAAAAGAGAGGACAAAGAAAGGCTGGGAAAAATGGAAAATTACAGAAGGGGTTAGTGGAAAAGTACTGAAAACTGTTTGGCAGTGTTGGTTGGGACACAGTACATTTTGCAGCTTAGCAGCATGGTGTTTTTTTGAGCAAAGACTTAGCACAGGGGCTGGGGCCACCTTTAGGGATTGTCATGGTCTGAATGTCTCCCCAAATTCACATGTTGCAACTTAATCACCAATGTGATAGCACTAACAGGTGGGGCCATCGGGGGTGATTAAGTCATGAGGGTGGAGCCCTCATAAATGTGATTAGTGACCTTATAAAATGTGATTAGTGACCTTCTTAGTGACTGGAGGCAACTAGCCCCCTTTTGCTATTCTGCTCTTCTACCTTGTGAGGATACAGCATTCTAGGCACCATCTTGGAAGCAAAGACAGAGGCCCTCACCAGACACTGAACCTGCTAATGCCTTGATCTTGGACCTCTCAGCCCCCAGAACTGTGTGGAAATAAATTTCTATTCTTTTATGAATGACCTGGTTTCAGACATTTTTTTATATTAGCACAAGCAGACTAAGACAGGGACACAATCTAGTGTAGGCAGAAGCCAGGCTGAAGTCTGGTCAAGTCTCTTAGCACAGTGTTTGGGCAAGTCCTTTGTGCTATGTGAAAGTTCACAGTTCACAACTCCCTCCTGCTGCATAGCCTTCCTATTGGGGCAGTTAGAAGGCTGTGGATCAGGAAGTTTGGAGGATTCCTGTCCTTTCTTTCCAACCCCAGTGGGCGATGGGAAGGTCAGGGTGGACCTCACTTAGCCAGGCTCAACTTGAAAGACCCTGCGCCTATTTCTGCCTTTATTTCAGAGAGTGGCTGGTCGTGCAATAGGTGAGGGACAATGTTACTGAAAAAAGACTCCCAAGGATGCCCCCAACTGCTGCAGAATTTGCTGAGGCGATTGTTTTCATACTCCTTTAACTGCTGGAGATCATCAGGGATGCTCCTAGAACAACAGATGCTGCTGTGGAGGCTCCAAGATAATTGAACTGCTAATGTCCTAGGCCCCTGTGCTCTGCCACTGCTTTGCTCAAGCTGGAGCCTAAGGCAGGGAGGGATGGAACCAGAGAGTTGTTCTCCTGGCTGTCATTCACCCAGGCTGACCCATCCAGAGACCCAAGTCCTGTCCAGAGCCCACTGAGACTGACTGTCTCATGAGTCTGTCTCATGGCTGTGTCCTTGGCCAGCCACAGCCACCCAAATCTGCTGACAGGGAGAGATAAGTATGAACCTGTTGGTCTTGTCCTCTCTTGAAGCAAATAGCAGGCTTCCTGTAAGTAAGCCACAGGTGGCTCTGCCCACATGTATCTGCCTCGCTGTAGTATACGAAGACTGTGCACATATCTCACTGACATTCAGCTTTCCTCCTTACTTGCCTCCACCTGAACATGGCTGTCAACGAGCTCACTGCTGCCCGGTGAGCAGGTCTTGTTTTATGCTGGTTGGCCAATGAGGAAATAGGTCCAAGGTGGGCCAGCTGGCCTCCAGGAGACCAGTTGCACCCAACGTCTTTGTGAGAAAACCCCTTGAGCTACAACTTAACAGAACAGATTGGTTCCCACAGTGCAGTTGACAGAAATATCTTGCCAGGCTAGACTTCTTTCTCCAGTAAGACAGCACCACCCCACCCACAGCTGTAAGCACAGCTGATTTCTTTTGAAAAGAGAGGATTGTGGCCGGGCGCGGTGACTCACACCTGTAATCCCAGCACTTTGGGAGGCCAAGCAGGTGGATCATCTGAGGTCAGGAGTTTGAGTGCAGCCTGACCAACATGGTGAAAACCCGGTCTCTACTTAAAAATACAAAATTAGCCGGATATGGTGGCTCATGTTTGTAATCCTAGCCACTTGGGAGGCTGAGGGAGGAGAATCACTTGAACCTGGGAGGTAGAGGTTGCAGTGAGTCGAGTTTGCACCATTACACTCCAGCCTGGGCAACGAGAACAAAACAACGTCTCAAAAAAAAAAAAAAAAAAAAAAAAAAAAAAGAGAGATCGAGAGAGAAAGAGAGAGAGGAGAAAGAGAGAGAGGTTTGTTACCACAAAGACCAGGGCTGGCTTTGGCAGGCCAGGGCTAGTTGTGAGGGAGTGCTTGTGGGCTCCATGCTTCAGCCTGGGACAAAGGGGTGGGAAAGATATGAAAACTTGGTATCAGGAACTGCCACATCCCTCTCCTCTATCCTCTCAATTATAGCTCCCTGTCAAACCCCTCACAAAGTCAAAAAAGTCAGGCTCAGGAATTGGTGATACCGATACTTCTGGGGCCCCAGAAAGTTCCTGTTCGCAGACACTGTGCCCAGTCTGTTTCCTTTGTCTTCCTGAGAAGGCACTCTGTGGGCCACCTAGAAACTAGTTTAAGTGTCCCAACTTAGAGCCAAAAATGGAAAAAGCGCAAAGGTGCCCGGCGCAGTGGCTCACATCTATAATCCCAACACTTTGGGAGGCCGAGGTGGGCGGATCACCTGAGGTTGGGAGTTGGCGACCAGCCTGACCAACATGGAGAAACTCCGTCTCTATTAAAAATACAAAATTAGCCAGGCGTGGTGGTGCATGCCTGTAATGCCAGCTACTCGGGAGGCTGAGGCAGGAGAATCACTTGAACCCGGGAGGTGGAGGTTGCAGTAAGCCGAGATGGCGCCATTGCACTCCAGCCTGGGCAACAAGAGTGAAACTCAGTCTGAAAAAAAAAAAAAAAAAGAAAAGGAAAAGCATAAAGGTTTCCAATTTTGAGGGCCTGAAAGAAGGACCATGAATTAAATGAAGCAAAAGAGGAAGGCTTGGAGGGCTCACGGAACAAAAGGAAGCTATATGAATGGAAACGAGGGCAAGAAATCAATTAAGATCTGAAGTTGTGTATTCAAGTGTTAATTCAACAGACATTATTAAGGCCTACTCTATGTCAAGCACTGGGCTAAACACTGAGGGTAAGAAGCAGAACAAGACATGGTTCACTGGAGTAAACAGGCATGTAAACACTAATTGCAATATGATGAAAGAAGGGCCCAGTGAAAAATGTCAAAGCAAGAAGACTAGGTTGTTCCATCCTACTGTCCTTTATAGGGATATGGTGCTGGTGGCTTCTGTGTGAGCAAAGGCAGTTGGGAGCCCTCTACCACAACCCTTTCTCCTTCTTTCCCCTTCTCTCCTTTCTATGCTTATCCTTTTCTTCTGTCTCTTCTTTCCTCCTCCTCTACTGCCATAAAATGGCACCTAAGGGCACTCTCTAATTCCATTAATAGAACAGAGTTGAATACAAGTGTCGCCCCTCATCTGCAGTGTTGCTTTTCTTGGTTTCAGATACTCACAGTCAACTGTGGCCTGAACATATTCAATGGAAAAGTCCAGAAATAATTCATAATAAATTGTCGTTCATTCTGAGCAGCATGATGAAGTTTCTTGCTGTTCCCCTGTGTTCCGCCTGAGAGGTGAATCATCCCTTTGCCCAGTGTATGCACCCACCCATTAGTCACTTAGCAGGGTCTTGGTGATCACATCAACTGTTGAGGTATCGCAGTGCTTGTGTTCAAGTAACCCTGTTAGAACAGGCAGATAGTTAGACGTGATCATGAAAGGGGGCCTCTGGAAGAGGAAGTGCTGTAAAATCTAGTACTTCAGAGACTGCCTGAAACATGCATGCTAAATATGAGCAGAGAGGAGGGGAAATACCGAAAGGAATGTCCCCTGAGAAACGTTACTTTCTCAAGTTATGCAGAAAGGAATACCCTGAAACACCCCTTAAGATGCTTAGTAATCGCCGGGCACGGTGGCTCAGGCCTGTAATCCCAGCACTTTGGGAGGCTGAGGCGGGTGGATCACCTGAGGTTGGGAGTTCAAGACCAGCCTGACCAACACGGTGAAACCCCGTCTCTACTAAAAATACAAGAAATTAGGCCAGGCGCGGTGGCTCACACCTGTAATCCCAGCACTTTGGGAGGTCGAGGCGGGCAGATCACAAGGTCAAGAGATCGAGACTATCCTGGCCAACATGTTGAAACCCTGTCTCTACTAAAAATACAAAAATTAGCTGGGCATGGTGGCATGTGCCTGTCATCCCAGCTACTCGGGAGGGTGAGGCAGGAGAGTCGCTCGAACCTGGGAGGTGGAGGTTGCAGTGAGCCAAGATCGCACTCCATCCTGGCAACAGAGCCAAGACTCCATACCCCCACAAAAAAAAAAAAAAATACAGGAAAAAAAATACAAAAAATCAGCCAGGTGTGGTGGCCAGCACCTTTAATCCCAGCTACTCAGGAGAATTGCTTGAACCCAGGAGGCAGAGGTTGCAGCGTGCCGAGATTGCGCCAGCCTGGGCATGACGGGGAGAGACTGTCTCAAAAAAAAAAAAAAAAAAAAAAAAGCCCAGTAATCATTCGTTTTGTGGTTACATTGTCAGAATGTAGCTAGCTACATGCTAATAGGAGGGTTTGAAAAGGGCAAAAGGGGAATTCCTAAGAGACACACAGTCGGAGTAAGTACAGATTTGACCTTCCTGGGGTGGTGGTTATGAGACACACTGCATTAGGTAGGATTCATATGGATCACTAGGACCCAATCATGCACATTAACCAACAGTAAGGGAGGGTCCCACAAGGCTGGGCGGGGAACTAGATGGGGACAAAGGCAGAGACTTAAGACAGAAGCCAGGATACCAGACAAATACAAAGGCAGAGACTTGAGACAGAGGCCAGAACTTAAACAAAAAGTTCAACATAAAAACTACATTGCAGAACTCTCGGGGCTGTTCCCAGCCAGATCAGCCCACTCCTCTCTTACAGTGTACATTTATTTCCATAATAAACCATTTTTGCTTGCTTTACTAATTGGTCTCTTGACTGAATTCTTTTTGTCAAGAAGACAAGAACCAAGGATCCCCACACTTCCCAACAACAACCCTCATTAAATTTAATAGTGGCCCCAAATTTAAGAATAGTGATGCTGGTATATTATAATTTTCTATTTTATTATTGATTATTGTTGTTAATCTCTTACTGAATGTAATCTATAAATTAAACTTTATCATATCAATAGCAAGAAATGTAGTATATATATAGTTTGTACTATCTGCCATTTCAGGTATCCACTGGGGGTGTGGGAAGGTGTTGCTAACCCCATGTGTTAGTCCATTTTTGAGCTGCTATCAAGGAGTACCTGAGACTGGATAATTTATAAAGAAAAGAGGTTTAATTTGCTCATGGTTCTGCAGGTTGTACAAGCATGGAACAAATGTCCACTTGGCTTCTGGTGAGGGCCTCAGGAAGCTTACAATCATGGCAGAAGGTAAAGGGGGAGCAGGCACATCACATGGTGAGAGTGGGAGCAAGAGAGAGAGACAGGAGATGCCACACACTTTAAACAACCAGATCAGAGCAAGAACTCACTTATCACCAGAAGTATGGTGCTAAGCCATTTGGTGAAGGGTCTGCCCTCTTGATCCAAACGCCTCCTACCAGGCCCCATCTCCAACCTCCAAGACTGGGGATTACATTTCTTTTTTCTTTTCTTTTTTTCTTTTTTTTTTTGAGACAGAGTCTTGCTCTGTCATCCAGGCTGGAGTGAAGTGGCATAATCTTGGCTCACCGCAACCTCTGCCTTCCGTGTTCAAGTGATTCTCCTGCCTCAGCCTCCTGAGTAGCTGGGATTACAGGGATGTGCCACCATGCCTGGCTAATTTTTGTAGTTTTAGTAGAGATGGAGTTTCACCATGTTGGCCAGGCTGGTATCGAACCCCTGACCTCAAGTGATCCACTTGCCTTGGCCCCCAAAAGTGCTGGGATTACAGGCATGAGCCACTGCACCTGGCCTGGGGATTACATTTCAATAGGAAATTTGGAGGGGACAAACATCTAAACCACATCATCCCCATTCTAAGGAAACAGAGCTTCCCTGTGGAAATGGGATATCCAGCTCCTCAGTCCTCCGCTGTGGGAAGGGCATTAATAATAGTGTTAGATTATTATTTTGTGGACAGAACTTTCCTAATCAACAAGAAACCAAGTTTAATTCCTAAGATCTAAACCAGTTAGATGGAAATAACCCAACACAAAGAAAAGAGGAAAGTATTTGGATGGTTTGGCCTAATGTGTTCCTTTTGAATTTTAATTTTTATTTATAAAAGATAATAGCTTGAAACTATTATCAGTTTCAAACAGAAAATAGTTTGAAACTCACACTCACTACCCAGATTTTGCATGTATTAACATTTTGCTTCAAGTATTTTTTTAAATAAAATATTTGTATTCAACCGAAGACGTGCCCTTTTTTTGTCCCTCTTCTAGGAGTGGGTTTGTGTCATTCATTCCAGAAATATTGTTATATTTTGCTATATTTTTGTGTTAGCAAAATAAATAGTAAGTTTGTACGTTTTGTAACTTTATATAAGAGGGCCTAATACTGTGTATATCTTTTGTTACCTGATATTTTCACCCAGTGTTCTCATATGGTAGCTCCATTAAACTTTTGTATTCCACCAAAGAATAAACTAGTTCATTGCTTATTTATTTCCATTGTATTTCTTGTGCTTTCTACTTACTATGCTTTTCTTTGATTTATTTTTTCACCTCTCTTACTATCTTCTGTTTATTTATAGTGTTTTGTTTCCTTTTCCTCTATTACTTTAGAAATGATACAATCTATTTTGATTTTTCTAGCCTTTATCCTTAAATTTTTAACACAAACAACTGCCTTCAAAATCTGCATTCTCCTCCCAAATAATACAAAGATCTTAAATTTTTAACTTCGATCGGCTCTAGTCACTTGCCATGTTATTATTGTCTAAAACTGTGCTGTCTAATATAGTAGATACTAGCCATATGTGTCTATTTAAATTTAAATTAAGGCCGGGCGCGGTGGCTCAAGCCTGTAATCCCAGCACTTTGGGAGGCCGAGACGGGCGGATCACGAGGTCAGGAGATCGAGACCATCCTGGCTAACACGGTGAAACCCCGTCTCTACTAAAACTACAAAAAACTAGCCTGGCGACGTGGCGGCGCCTGTAGTCCCAGCTACCCGGGAGGCTGAGACAGGAGAATGGCGTGAACCCGGGAGGCGGAGCTTGCAGTGAGCTGAGATCCGGCCACAGCACTCCAGCCTGGGTGACAGAGCGAGACTCCGTCTCAAAAAAAAAAAAAAAAAAAATTTAAATTAATCAGTGTTAGATAAAATTAAAAATTATTGTCCTTAGGTGCATAGCCACATTTCAAATGTACAATAGTTACATGTGGCTAATGGCTACCAGATTGGACAGAACAGATACAGAACATTTCCATCGCTGAAGAAAATACCACAAGACAATCCTAGTTATTTACATCTAGTTTTTAACTCTCCGCCTAGTCATTACTATTTATTTATTTATTTTGAGACAGAGTCTCACTTTGTCACCCAGGCTGGAGTGCAGTGGAGCGATCTGGGCTCACTGCAAGCTCCGCCTGCTGGGTTCACGCCATCCTCCTGCCTCAGCCTCCCGAGTAGCTGGGACTACAGGTGCCCACCACCACGCCTGGCTAATTTTTTTTCATATTTTTAATAGAGACGGGATTTCACCATGTTAGCCAGGATGGTCTCAACCTCTTGACCTCATGATCTGTCCGCCTTGGTCTCCCAAAGTGTTGGGATTACAGGTGTGAATCACTGCGCCTGGTCTTCTAGTCATTATTATTAGTATTGATTTTTAGAATCAAGACTTTCTTAGATTTACCTTTGTGTTTACCAGTTTACTTGCTTACCATTGTTTTTCGCATTTGTAGGGATATAAAATATAAATCCTAAGCAAAGAATATTATATTATTTTCATAATATATCTCCATTTCCCCCACTCTGCCCATCTTATGAGCACTCCTCAGCTCCATCTCCTAGTTTATCTCTTTTTGAATAAGTATGCTCTACTTTCAACCAGTCCATTAATTTAATCTTTCAATAATGTATTTTTGAATTCTAAAAGTATGATTTGCTCAAATCTACTTTTCTTTGAGGGTCTTGTTCTGTCCTGAGTATTTCTCTACCTTTAAAAAACATTTCATTTTAAATATGTTAATTTTAGAGTGTAATCGATTTTTTTGGACCTCAGTTATCTAAACTATGAAATGCAGCTTTAGACTAAATGGCCTGTAAGATGACTTCCAGCTCTGAAATTTTAGTATGTACTCTGACATTCATTTATTTTTTTAATAAATATTGTTGGGATACTTTGCATTTCCAAGTAATGAAGGTGGCACTGAAGCATGCCAGTGAATAAAGAATGATTATTTTAAAAGCCACCTTTCCCAGACATCTACAGGCTCTGAGCCAGCACCTTCAATTTTCTCATATCCCTTTCCTGTATTAGCATAGAGAGAAACAGGTGGCTGACCAGATGGACAGAGGCCAGGAAAAATTTCCATCTGGGTTTGGTTTCAGATCAGAGATATTTTTTGGAGGCTCATCAAAGAATCCAGTGAAAGGCTGAGAAAAAGAGGTGAACATTAGATCTCTAAGCTTCTCAGAGATTTTTGTTTTGATCCTTATAGCACATAAAATATAAAATTAGAGTTCCAACAGTTTTTCTATACTCTCTAAAACCAACAGAATACAAGAGGGCTGGAAGAACAGTAACAAAGGCCTGTGTTTGTTTTTATCTAAAGATTCCTGAAATTGACCTGGAAGAACATAGTAAGATGCTGGAAGGGAGCTGTGGGTATGACCTGGGGTGAGGGATAGGAGAGGTGATTTTATTATATTTCTCTGAAGGGCAAGTGATTGATCAATACAACCATTTCTGCAGCTTGTATTTCATAGTGCCTCACAAGCATCTTTCAGGTTTTGCTCCTGTGTTGTCAAATGTTTGGTGAGTAAAGGATACAATGAGATTCAGTAGTCCCAAGCCCTGGCTTCTATCAGCCTATCACATTGATGGTGTGAATGCTGTGGATAGGAACTATAGTTTCTCAGGCAAATAACATGGAATCAATTAAAAGAAATATTCAGCTCATTTCAAGGTGCATTGGCTCTCCAGCGCGCTTTTTAACCAGATGCAGTCATGATGTTTTATACTTTTATTTATTTCCTTTGCTTAGGTTTTTAGAATAAACTTGATTAAGGCATACTTGATGTATACTTTCCCTTATTGAGACATACTTTGTATATGATACTTTGTTTTAAAATTCAACAAAATATAACTTCCCTTCCTTTTCTATACTGTCCCAGACAAAGGTTTGAAACTAAATGTCAAGGTTGAATTATTCTTTTGACTACCGATGTTTTGGGAGACTTGACTGTCTCTGAAATTTCTTTTCCTTTGTGTTAACTATAAAACAACTGTTCATTCTGACTAAAGATCTAAATAAAGATCTTTAACATTTGTATGCTTTCTGTAGGCCCTTGACGCACTGTGTTTAATTTCTGCTACCTACATAGAATTTTTATCCCTCTGTATTAGCCTGTTTTCACACTGCTGATAAAGATATACCCAAGACTGGGTAATTTACAAAGAAAAAGAGGTTTAAAGGCCTCACAGTTCCACGTGGCTGGGAGGCCTTACACTCATGGTGGAAGGTGAAAGGCACATCTTACATGGTGGCAGACAAGGGAGAAATGAGAGCCAAGTGAAAGGGGAAACCCCTTATAAAACTATCAGATCTTGTGACACTTACTCACTACCATGAGAACACAATGGGGAAAACTGCCCCATGATTCAATTATCTCCCACCAGGTCCCTCCCACAACATGTGGGAATTATGGGAGCTACAATTCAAGATGAGGTTCCGGGGTGGAGACCCAGCCAAACCATATCACCCTCCTTTTCCCTCATTCCTGTTTCTATCCAAATAGCTTTTCTATCTGTCAGTTTTCCCTCTGAAATGTCTTGCCCTCATCCCTTCTTTTCTGATCCCTTTTTGAACATCTTTTCCTGGCCTCATTTCTTTTTTTGTTGTTGTTTGTGTTTTTTGTTTTTTTGAGACAGAGTTTCGCTCTTGTTGCCAAGGCTAGAGTGCAATTGTGCAATCTTGGCTCACTGTAACCTCTGCCTCCTGGGTTCAAGCGATTCTCCTGTCTCAGCCTCCTGAGTAGCTAGGATTCCAGGTGTGCACCACTATACCCGGCTAATTTTTGGTATTTTTAGTAGAGACAGGATTTCACCATGTTGGCCAGGCTGGTCTCAAACTCCTGACCTCAGGTGATCCGCCTGCCTCAGCCTCCCAAAGTGCTGGAATTACAGGCATGAGCCACTGAGCCTGGCCCATGGCCTCATTTCCTTTTATTTGATTGAAATAATTAATTCTACACATGCTCTGACCAGATTAATGTTCCTAAAGCACAACTTTGATAGTCTCTCCTTTGCTCAAAAGCCATCAATGACTCCCGTTTTCCTACTAAATCAGGCACTGTGTACTTATTCTGTTGGCTGTGACCTCTAGAGTCAGACCCAATGTACCCAGCTGCTTTCAGTCGTACTCTGTACTCACCTTTCCTGTGCACCTTTCATTCTAGTCACATTAGTATCTCCTAAGGGCTTGGCCACGTCTGCCTTTACTTAACATGTCCTTGCTCCACATCTCTGTAGAGACAATATCACCTACTTTTGATCCTCAAATCAAATACTCCCTTCTCTCATTAGCCTTCCCTCAATCAATGCAAATTTATATGTTATTTTTAATAAATATGATGCTTGATACTATGCCTATATCACATATTTTTAACTCAATTAAAATATTTTAAAATAAGAAATACCTGTTCCCTTAATATTGAATTCTACTGAATGTAAAGGATCAGATTCTACATTTGAACCTTAACATATTCATTTTTTGTTGTTGTTTTTCGAGACAGAGTCTCATACTCTGTCGCCCAGTCTGGAGTGCAGTGGTGCGATCTTGGCTCACTGCAACTTCTGCCTCTCAGGTTCAAACGATTCTCCTGCCTCAGCCTCCCGAGTAGCTGGGACTACAGGTGCATGCCACCGTGCCTGGCTAATTTTTTATAGAGATGAGGTTTTGTCATATTAGTCAGGCTGGTCTTGAACTCTTGACTTCAGGAGATCCACCTGCCTTGGCCTCTCAAAGTGTTGGGATTATAGGCGTAGCCACCGTGGGCAGCCCTTATTTATTCTTAAATGCTATTTGATATAGTAAGAAAGATCTGGGTTCGAATCCTACCCCTGCCTCTTGCTAGTACAGAATTCTGAGATCTTTTAAACTTTAGTCTTCTCACTTGTAAAATGACGATTAAAAATGACCACTTCGCCGGGCGCGGTGGCTCAAGCCTGTAATCCCAGCACTTTGGGAGGCCGAGACGGGCGGATCACGAGGTCAGGAGATCGAGATCATCCTGGCTAACACGGTGAAACCCCGTCTCTACTAAAAAATACAAAAAACTAGCCGGGCGAGGTGGCGGGCGCCTGTAGTCCCAGCTACTCGGAGGCCGAGGCAGGAGAATGGCATAAACCCAGGAGGCGGAGCTTGCAGTGAGCTGAGAACCGGCCACTGCACTCCAGCCCGGGC
>NW_016814088.1:610611-679776 GCF_001698545.2 Rhinopithecus bieti
AAAAAAAAAAAAAAAAAAAAAAAAAAAAAAAATGACCACTTCACAAGGTGAGGTAAAAATTAAATGAGATTTTATGGTTTATAAAGTGCTTAGCAAAGTGTCTGGCACATAGTACATGTTCACTGAATGGTTACTATCACTTCAAGCTAAATCATAAACTATTTCAAGAGAGATTTTGTACTCTAAAACTTTCTGTCTAATGTAGTAGTCAGTATCCACATGTAGTGATGAAACACCTGAAACGTGGCTAGTCTGAACTGAGAGGGGTAGTACACATGGGATTTTAAGACAGCAAAAGGAAAAAAAAAAAAAGTAAAAGTAATTCCACCACTTTGGGAGGCCTAGGTGGGGGAATTGCTTGAGGCCAGGAGTTCGAGACCAGCCTGAGCAATATAGCGAGACCCCATCTCTACAAAAAATTAAATTAGCCAGGCATAGTGGCACATGGCTGTGGTTCCAGCTACTTGGGAGCCTGAGGCAGGAGGATTGCTTGAGCCTGGGATGTTGAGGCTGCAGTGAGAGCAACTGCACTCCAACCTGAGTGACAGAGCAAGATCCTGTCAAAAAAAAAAAAAAGGAAAAGAAAAAATTCTGTCAACACTTTTTAATATTGATTACATTTTGAAATGGTAATATTTTGGATATGTTAGGTTAAATATATTACTAAATTAATTTCAACTGTTTCTTTTTTACTTTTTAAAATGTGGCTACTATAAAATTTAGAATTATGTATGTGTCTTGCATTATATTTCTATCAAGCAGCACTGATCTAAAAATCTTTGTTCCTGGAAAGAATTAGGTATACAGATGCTTAACTTATATTTGATTGTTTGGTATGGCTAAAGCTCTTCATCATTTTAAAACATTTATTTCTTTTATTTCTTTTTTTCCCTACCATGCCAATGTACATCATTTTATTACATTAAGGGACTGTATCTTTTTTCTTTTTGTTTTTTTTTTGAGACGGAGTTTGGCTCTGTCGCGCAGGCTGGAGTGCAGTGGCCGGATCTCAGCTCACTGCAAGCTCCGCCTCCCGGGTTTCCAAATTTGCCATTAGCTCATGGAACGTTAGAGTAAGACAGATTATCAGAGATATTCTAATTCAGTTTCTTCATCTTATATTGTATTGTATATATTATATTATATTGTATATATGGAAACAAGCCCAGAAAAAAGTGTGAGAATCAAAGATATGGTTTTCACATTTCCACTCATTTGGAATTTCTACTACAAATGACTCGACTTCTTTGCTAGTTTGAGCTAAGCTTCCTGGTTCTTTTAGTGTTAATTTCCAATTGTTTCCAGAGCAGAGGATATCTCAGTACTGTGTCCAATAAATTCATAAAATAAAAGTTATGATCAAGTGATAAAAAAATCTTTTTTTTTTTTTTTCTTTTTTGAGACGGAGTCTCGCTCTGTCACCCAGGCTAGAGGCAGTGGCACGATCTCGGCTCACTGCAAGCTCCGCCTCCCGGGTTCACGCCATTCTCCTGCCTCAGCCTCCCGAGTAGCTGGGACTACAGGTGCCCGCCACCACACCCGGCTAAGTTTTTTGTATTTTTAGTAGACACGGGGTTTCACTGTGTTAGCCAAGATGGTCTCGATCTCCTGACCTCGTGATCCACCCGCCTCCGCCTCCCAAAGTGCTGGGATTACAGGCGTGAGCCACTGCGCCCGGCGTGATAAAAAATCTTAAGTAAATCAGTAATTACCTCTTGCTATATAACTGCAAACAGGATCTTTATTCTAGAATTTTCTCTCTTTTTTTGCCCGTTAATTAACACAAAAGCAAGCTGTCAAATGACAGCCTTTTTGCTTTGACTAAGGATCGATTTATCTGCCCACTAGGATGGCATAAAACACAGTAACTATAAACTGAATAATAACTAGAAATACATATACCCACACAAATAGATGGCATATATAGTTTAGGTAGATTATTCTTAGAATATTTAGCAGTATATAGTGAGTCCTGAAGACTTTCAAACATAAGCTGATAATCAGTTGGCTGAAATTTCAGATAAAGAGCTATCGAATGTCTGGTGTTGGGCAATCTAGTATTTTAGCTTCTTGTTCAGTAAAATTAAAAACACATGCTGGGGCAATGGACATGCTCTTTATTGTGCAGAGTGGTTACATGGGTGTAAGCACAGGTACAAATTCATTGAGCTGTACACTTCAGATTTGTGCATTTTACCGTATATACATTATATCTCAAAATAAAACGAAAATATAATAAAAGCCGACCACGACGGACTAAAATCAAACATACAAATTTGGACATGCAATGATCTTTCAATCATTGTAGTTTCAGATTTGCTCTTAGTTACTGACCATATATATATATATATGTATCTTTTTTTGAGACGGAGTCTCGCTTTGTCGCCCAGGCTGGGGTGCGGTGGCGCGATCTCCACTCACTGCAAGCTCCGCCGCCACCAGGATTCACGCCATTCTCCTGCCTCAGCCTCCCGAGAAGCTGGGACTACAGGCGCCCGACAGCATGCCCGGCTGATATTTTTGTATTTTTAGTAGAGACGGGGTTTCACCGTGTTTGCCAGGATGGTCTCGATCTCCTGACCTCGTGATCCGCCCGCCTCGGCCTCCCAAACTGATATTTAATCAAAGGGGCATGAAACACTTTTTCCCCTCTTGTGTTGATCACTCAGTAAGCTAAGTTACTTAAAAGGATCATGTGATCTTTTTATAAGACCAGAAAGCCTTTAATTTACCGTTATTAAGTAAGATGGAGTAATAACGGTTTCCAGAATTTGTATAACACACGATGCAGTCTCTAGGGGGCGGGGTAAACACCGATTTTTTTTTTTTTCACTTCATCCTCCTCTGCGGCGATGTCTTTATGGGTTTGTCAGGTAACGGTATCAGATAGCAAATGGGTTTTTAACTAATCTTTCCCTAAGATACTATAGTTTCATATTCTATCCTATAGATTCTCAAAATCCACTTTTACACTAGGATTCCACTTGAGGGCAGTTCTGATTTGGATATATCTTTAAAATGATTTGCTTTTATGTTTTCATCTCCCTGCGTTATAAACCACCATCTTCTGACGTTTAATCTACTTTCAAGTAAAGTCCTACCGCCGGCCTGAATTTGGTCATTGCATGGTTCAAAATTTCTGCAGCTTGAGAAAACCCTGCAAAACATCCGGAAAGGTAGGAGAACACTACAACTCCCAGAACGCAGCGCTTTCCCTCTCGCCAGCCTGTCCCCTCCAGCTGCCCAGTGACCAGCCGCTGTGAGCCTCCTCTCAGCCCTATTGGTCAGTTTGCTCGTCAGTGAGGGAGGAGGCGGGAGGGGAGGAACAGAGAATCCCGGATGGTACGTTTCCCGCCACCGCGGGGCGCCCAGCGGAAAACCCGAAGAAGAAGAAGTTTTTGATTGGACAGTCGCTATTCCGGCGTCAGATAACTCAGCCAATCATAATGTTTATATGCTCCCAGGGTCCCCGCCTCTTCCTTGAGGTACCCTTTGGTGGCGGGAAACGTTCGGAAGTTTTCGCGCCGGGGTGGAGTTGTCTGGGGAACCTTCGCGCTACTTTGGTAGAGGTAGTTCTTTGGCAGCGGGCATGGCGGGTACCGTGGTGCTGGACGATGTGGAGCTGCGGGAGGCCCAGAGAGATTACCTGGACTTCCTGGACGACGAGGTGAGGGAGGCGCCAGCGCGGGGCTTTAGCGCTCGGAGCCTCTGCAGAAACGTCCCGGGAAGCCAGAGGCCCGCCAGACCTCCATACCGTGTGCTGCAGCGGAGGCTGCCGGGCCCGAGCCTCCAGCCCCAGTCTTGTAGCTTCTAACACCGGACTCGCTAGTTTGTGTTCTATAAGTGAACTCTTAGGAAGCCAACTTTCTCCTAAGTACAAGCGATGGTCCGGGCACGCGAAAGGCGACAGGTTCCCATTAAGTGCAAGCAGATTGGCAAAGCCCACCTCGGCCTTTTGCATTTCACTGCTCTCTCTTGATTTGGGGGGGCGGGGGGGAGGGGCTGCCCTAGGGCTATAGTGACCAGCCGCGTTGCAGAGTGCTCAGATTTTAGGGACTGGCTTTTTACCAGGAGGAAAAGACTCCCTAATTCGACTGCATTCTTTTTCAATACCAATTGAGATGCAGATAAAAAGTGTTTTGTGTGCAACCCAAGACTTAAAGCCATAGAATGTTGAGAAGCTGTCTTGAAGGGTTGATGATGTGACCAAATAGCTGAGATTCTCTATTCCTTTAGGTCTGGGTATGAGAACCCTTTCCGTATTGCAGAGATGATTGGGAAAACTACTACTTTTTACGTAATTCTTAAATGAAAAGCCATTTTAATGTGACTATTAAGAGTCTGTTTAATTTACATTTTTATTGTATATATTTGAAGTGCACATGTTTTGATATACGTGGTGAAATGATTACTACCGTGAACAACATATCCGTCTATTCGCATTGTTACCTTTAACATTCACATTGTTAGGTTCAACTTAACATTTTTTTTTTTTTTTGTGAGACGGAGTCTCGCTCTGTCGCCCAGTCTGGAGTGCAGTGGCCGGATCTCAGCTCACTGCAAGCTCCGCCTCCCGGGTTCACGCTATTCTCCTGCCTCAGCCTCCGGAGTAGCTGGGACTACAGGCGCCCACCACCTCGCCCGGCTAGTTTTTTTGTATTTTTTTTAGTAGAGACGGGGTTTCACCGTGTTAGCCAGGATGGTCTCGATCTCCTGACCTCGTGATCCGCCCGTCTCGGCCTCCCAAAGTGCTGGGATTACAGGCTTGAGCCACCGCGCCCGGCCTCAACATTTTAATAAAGTTTGCACTTACTGTCCTTTTAGACTTCTCGAGCTCATTTTAATTCTCCACTAAAGAGAGAAATTACAGCATGCAGAAAAGTCGTCCATGATGATGGGAATAACAGCGTGGACCTTGAAGAAGTCATTATCATTCTTTTTTTTTTTGAGACGGAGTCTCGCTCTGTCACCCAGGCTGGAGTGCTGTGGCCGGATCTCAGCTCACTGCAAGCTCCGCCTCCCGGGTTCACGCCATTCTCCTGCCTCAGCCTCCCGGGTAGCTGGGACTACAGGCGCCGCCACCTCGCCCGGCTAGTTTTTTTTTTGTATTTTTTTTTTAGTAGAGACGGGGTTTCACCGTGTTAGCCAGGATGGTCTCGATCTCCTGACCTCGTGATCCGCCCGTCTCGGCCTCCCAAAGTGCTGGGATTACAGGCTTGAGCCACCGCGCCCGGCGTCATTATCATTCTTACAGTCCCCTCTTAGGTTGTATTTCGAATCTAAAGATAGTGAATGAAAGGGAGAAACTGATGAGCACATACATACTGGGGATTCAGCTCTGCTGCAGAGATTGACCTGGCTATCTGGCTGTGAGAACTACTTCTGTTTAGAAACATTGTTTCTGAATTTGTGGCTATGGTGATATGTGGTGGCTGTTTTGCAGGAAGACCAGGGAATTTATCAGAGCAAAGTTCGGGAGCTGATCAGTGACAACCAATACCGGCTGATTGTCAATGTGAATGACCTGCGCAGGAAAAACGAGAAGAGGGCTAACCGGTGAGTGGCAAGGAGATACACTCGCTCTCAATGAGAATGGCGCCCTTCCCTCTTGGCCAGATTGAAACAGCCTCTCAGGAGAGGACTTGTGTGAAACAGGATTGATCTAGAAGCCCTCATAGCTCACCTGCACCTATTATTATTTTTATTTTTTCCGAAAAATTGGTGGTTGGCATTTTCCTCCCAAACGCCCCTCCTTCCAATGTTTAGCTGAATATGATTTTTATATCTTTGATAAGTTGAATTAAAGTTGCTCCTTAGTTCTGGTATTTTACTGAGTCTTATAGGATGGCAGGAGAAAGCAGAAGCTAGATTTTCTCATTGTTTTTAATGAACCATTTATGATCCTGCTGTTTTGAGGATCCATTGTTTTGAATTCCGCCCTAATTTTTCTTTCTCCTGCCCGTGTACAGGCTTCTGAACAATGCCTTTGAGGAGCTGGTTGCCTTCCAGCGGGCCTTAAAGGATTTTGTGGCCTCCATTGATGCTACCTATGCCAAGCAGTATGAGGAGTTCTACATAGGATTGGAAGGCAGCTTTGGCTCCAAGCATGTCTCCCCACGGACTCTTACCTCCTGCTTCCTCAGCTGTGTGGTCTGTGTGGAGGGCATTGTCACTAAATGTAAGTGGGTTAAAGGGGGGCCACTAAGGAAATGAAGATAGAATAAGACAGGGAGGTGGGGAAAGCAGGAGAGATAAAGTAGATCTGGGTAGCTTGTGGCTTCAAAGAGGTGGAGCACTGGAATTATGTGGTAAAACTTGGAGGGGCTCAGGGTGTACAGTGATTACGGGGACATTGAGTAATCATAGTTGTTAGTAGAATGATGAATTCTGCTGAGAGCTGGAGGAGTCTTGGTTCCTGGCATTCTCTCATTCCAAACCCTAACTCCACCTATTTTATTAGTTGGGATCAGTGGTACTTAAAATTTTACATGGATATGGTGGTGGTCTATATATAAATAAGATGAATAAAAGGTGATACTGAAATATCGTAACCTAGTCAAAAGAACACAGTATTTGGAGTCATAGGCTTGCATAGGTTTGGGTTCCACTTGTATCATCGTCTAGTTGGGTGAGTTTATATGTGCACATTTTCCATGCCTAGGTTCTCTAGTTCGTCCCAAAGTCGTCCGTAGTGTCCACTATTGTCCTGCTACTAAGAAGACCATAGAGCGACGTTATTCTGATCTCACCACCCTGGTGGCCTTTCCCTCCAGCTCTGTCTATCCTACTAAGGTAAGGGAAATAAATTGATTGAGCTGTCTTGGAGGTTGGAGTCAAAGATACCCGTTTTAAGGCAAAGAGTTTTGTAATATCTGAAGTCTTTTTTCTGTAAAGGGTGAAAAATAAGGATTAATCCAAAGGAAAGATTGATTGCAGGCCAGAGTTTAATATGAAAATCCCACAATTCTTATTTATTTATTTGTTTCTGTTTAAAGATGAGGTTTTCCTATGTTGCCTGGGTTGGAGTGCTGTGGCTATGCACAGGTGCAATCATGGTGCACTAAATTTGCAAACTCCTGGGCTCAAGTGATCCTCCCAAGTAGTTGGGATTACAGGCTTGGGCTATGCCACCTGACTTCACAATTCTTTTTTTTTTTTTTTTTTAAGAGACAGGATCTCTGTCTCTTAGGCTGGAGTGCAGTGGTGCGATTATAGAACACTTCAGCCTGAAACTCCTGGACTCAAGGAATCTTCTCACCGTAGCCTCCTGAGTACCTGGGATTATAGGCATGAGCCACCAGGTCTGCTAATTTTTTTTTTCACTTTTTTCTAGAGACAGGGTCTTGCTGTGTTGCCCAGGCTGGACTTGAAGTCCTGGCCTCAAGTGATTCTCCTGCTTCCATCTTCCAAAGTATTGAGATTACAGACATGAACCACCATGCCCAGCCACAACTCTTATTTTTATTTTTTTTTCTAGATGGAGTCTCTCTCTGTCGCCCAGGCTGGAGTGCAGTGGCGTGATCTTGGCTCACTGCAAGCTTCGCCTCCTGGGTTCACGCCATTCTCCTTGCCTCAGCCTCCTGTGTAGGTGTGACTACAGGTGCCCGCCACCATGCCTGGCTGATTTTTTTGTATTTTTAGTAGAGATGGGGTTTCGCTGTGGTCTCAATCTCCTGACCTCGTGATCCGCCCGCCTTGGCCTCCCAAAGTGCTGGGATTATAGGCGTAACTCTTATTATTTTTTTAAGAAAACACTTGTTCGTTTTAGAAAATTATGGAGTAGTCAAAAGAAGATGTCATCTACATAGATGTTTTAACAACGTTATAATCATATAATTTTGTAATCTGCTTTTAAAAGTAGAAAAATATGCTAGACTTCTGTAATCTTTAAAAATATTTCGTTGTGGGTTTGGGAGAAGGCTGGCATAGGAAAATGCTTTCTTTATTCTTAGTGTTCAGATTGATCTGAATTGAGGACAATGCAGGGCTTTCCTCTGGAGACAAAAGATCATTAATACTGATTACTTGATGTCTGAACTCATTCTATCAAAGAATTCCTCTCCTCCCCTCATCAAATTTTAATTGAGAACTACTGTATTGAAAGCACTGTTAAGTGTTATGGAGGACAAGGATATAAAGAAGACGCAGTCCTCGTCATCAGTCTTCACAGTGGTGGAGAAATGAAACATAAACAAAAACAAGAATGAGTATCTTAGAATTATAACTTAAACATACTTTAGCATCATTTCATCTGGAGGTAGCTCCAGATGAAATGCTGAGATCAGAGAAAGTAAACAATTTGCTTATGGTCCCAGTTAGTGATGGCCTTAAGGACTAGAACCTGTGTCTCTTTAGTTCATGCCAGCTGTATTCTCTAAGTCATTCTGTTGTCTTCTTTGGACCTTAAGGTCTCCACTTTTCTAAAATTTCTTCTTCAGGAAGTACTTGGGAAGTACTCTTCTGCTGATTACTGTGGCCAACCTTCTTTACTTGAAAAGTGAAATACATTGGACCAGATCTTCTGGAGATTGTCTGTGATGGTGCTTAAGAGCATGGGCTTTGGAGTTAATACCTATGTCAAGTCCAGACTCTTTTACTGTGTGACCTGGGGGAACTTATTTAATCTCTCCTAGTCTCCTGGTTTCCTTGTCCATGACGTGTGAAAATACCTTCTTTACAAAGTTGTGATAATGACATGAGATAATTTTGTGAAGTAATAGCACAGTGCCTGGCACATAGCAAACACTCAATAAGTGACAACTGTGTTTTTAGAAAATTCAAATGTGAAGGAAGTAAAACTTCAATATACGTACAGGAAAGCTCACATAAGTATATAGTTTGATGAATTTTTACAAGCTGAGTGTACCTGTGTAACCAGCTCCAAATGAGGAAATACTAGCACTCAAAAGTCCCTCTTGAGGGCCCGTGTTACCCAGGGGTAACCACTATCCTGATGTCTAACCCGCATGGATTACTTATGGCTGTTTTTCTATTTTATTTAAATACTCTTTTGTGTTGGGCTTCTTATGCTCAACATTGTATTTATGAGATTTATCCATGTTGTGTATAGGTGTGTTTCATACATTTTTATTGCTGTATAGTACTCATTTATGTGACTATACCATGTTTATTTAACCATTCCACTACTGATGGCATTTTTATACTTTTAAATTTTGACTGTTAGGCATAATGCTGCTATGAGCATTACAGTGCATGACTTTGGGTGAATGTTTCTGTTGGGTATTACCTAGAAGTGGAAAAACTGCTTCAGAGTGTAAGCATATATCCAGCTTTAGAGGGGAAGTAAGAATCTTAATTTAGATGTTAATATAACCATAGTCCATTCAGACTATGGGTTGCCCCTTCCATTTGATGCTTGTTACTAAAACAGAGGGGAACACAAAAAGCTAGGGAAGGTATTTGACTTTTTTGTTCCTTAATAATGAAATTTTATGAAGTCATCTTATTTGCCATGACAGGTGAGTGTGGCATTTTTAAGACAGGACGGAGTTCACTCTATCCCTCTGTGTGTCTTTTTCTAGGATGAGGAGAACAATCCCCTTGAGACGGAATATGGCCTTTCCGTCTACAGGGATCACCAGACCATCACCATCCAGGAGATGCCGGAGAAGGCCCCAGCCGGCCAGCTCCCCCGCTCTGTGGACGTCATTCTGGATGATGACTTGGTGGATAAAGCAAAGCCTGGTGACCGGGTTCAGGTAGTGGGAACCTACCGTTGCCTTCCTGGAAAGAAGGGAGGCTACACCTCTGGGACTTTCAGGTAAAGGGTCTGCCCTAAAGTGTGTGTAATGCTGTTGACAGCTTCCATTTCTGGTAATAGGCTTTGTCCAGTTTGCCATATTCCAGAGTTATATCTGATAGGTTGAGCACTCCACCTGCCTGGGAGACAGGATACCTTCAATACCTCTTTTCTATCAGATAAAGCTGGTGATACTTACCATCATATGCCAAAAGTGAGAGCCAAAAGTGAGAGTTATTGGTGACAATGATTACAGCCTCATGGCTTTCCTGGGAGTTTCTCATTTAATTACGCTTCGTCCCCATACACAGTTCTGTCTGAAGCTCTGTGGGTCAATTCCAGAGGTGGGGCATGATCAGTATATTTGGGTCACAGAACCAGTTGTTTAATTCACAACAGCTACCTGCCCCCTCCTCCCCAGCTCTGATTGGCTGGTCTAGTTTGGTAGCCTAAAAAGGCTTACTACTGCTGGGGGTACTAGCTACTAATGTTAGGATTTGAATATAACGGGCTTCCTCTTTATTCTCTTTGTTCCAGGACTGTCCTGATTGCCTGTAATGTTAAGCAGATGAGCAAGGATGCTCAGCCTTCTTTCTCTGCTGAGGATATAGCAAAGATCAAGAAGTTCAGTAAAACCCGATCCAAGGTCTGGGCATCGTTTAGAAATTTGAGGGTGGGAATGGATTTCTAAGAGTTGTGTTTTGGTGCATGGCTGTTTTTGTATTAGATCAGAAGGAAGGGTTGAGGTTTTTTTGTCTAAAGTGTTTGGTGTTAGCTTCTTGTATTTTTGTGTAAATCAACACATGAAGGGTGTTTTTGCTGTTTGTTCTTTAATAATTCTGTTGTTATTAAACAATTTTAATACCTGCTACTTGCTGGGCTGCTAAATGAACCTAATACAAATATTAGGATAGGTGTTAACTTACAAGTGTACCAATAAGTCTATTAAATACTGAAGACATTGGTGATGCATTACTACTTAAATATTTTTTTTTTGTTTTAGTTCTCCAACTTGTTTTCTTGTCTTTTCTTTTAAGATAGGATGTATATCCACATTTAGAATTGAACTACGTATATGAATGTGTGATGATAAAGGTTACTGTTCAAGCATAGTACATGTTCTTATTAAACCTAAAATGTTTTGAACCTGGGGATACTCTTTTTCCCTTAGAGATTAACCCTCTAAACAAATTTTGAAATTTGAAATTTTGAAATTCTGCCTCTGTGCCTACTCTGATAATGGCCTGATGGTGTGATTTGTCTTAGAGAAGAAACTTTTGCAATTAGGAACAGTGTACATGTTTCTATGTTTCTTCAAGTATTTTCTTTCTTCTTCTTTTTTTTTTTTTTTTTTTTTTTTTTTTTGAGACGGAGTCTTGCTCTGTCACCCAGGCTGGAGTGCAATGGCGCGATCTCTGCTCACTGCAACCTCCGCCTCTTGGGTTTAAGTGATTCTCCTGCCTCAGCCTCCCAAGTAGCTGGAATTATAGGCACACGCCACCACACCTGGCTAATTTTTTGTATTTTTAGTAGAGACGGGGTTTCACCATGTTGGCCAGGCTGGTCTTGAACTCCTGACCTCGTGATCTGCCCGCCTTGGCCTCCCAAAGTGCTAGGATTACAGGCCTGAGCCACTGCGCCCGGCCCTCTTCAAGTATTTTCTATAGGCCAAAGTATATAAAGTGGAGCTCCACAAAGTCCCATTGAATATCACTAGGCTTGCAATTGGTTTTTTCTCCTGTAGGATATCTTTGACCAGCTGGCCAGGTCATTGGCCCCTAGTATCCATGGGCATGACTATGTCAAGAAAGCAATCCTCTGCTTGCTCTTGGGAGGGGTGGAACGAGACTTAGAAAATGGCAGCCACATCCGTGGGGACATCAATATTCTTCTAATAGGTATGATGTTGGGGATTTGCTTTAGACTGTTGTTCTTGTGGAGTGGTTGTGGGGACCTATAATATGTAAGATTGTATATTCTGTACTTAGTATTTCAGTCCTATCAAAAGGCTAAAATGAATTTTTTTTTTTTATCATGTCTGGAATTCCTGATTTATAGTATATAAGATATATTCTTCCATGAGTAGTGAAGGGAAAAGCGAAGGAAATAATATTAAAAGCCAATTACTGTATGACTCTGTTGTGTCAAGAGCTGTGCTAGAAAGGCAGAACTTGCTGGGGGTGCTGGGGAGTTTCCTAGAGTGTCATCACTGCCCCCACCCTACAGGAGACCCATCGGTTGCCAAGTCTCAGCTTCTGCGGTACGTGCTTTGCACTGCACCCCGGGCTATCCCCACCACTGGCCGGGGCTCCTCAGGAGTGGGTCTGACGGCTGCAGTCACCACAGACCAGGAAACAGGTAAGGATATAAGGGTCCTTGGCAAAGGCCCAGCAGAGAGACTGAGCGTAGATCCTTTGTGTGCCCTGGCTTGTGTTCTGAAGATACAGTTGATAGGTTAGTTGAGGCCAGATTATAGAGGACTGAGTATTCAGCAATGGTGGGTGAGTTACTTAAGTCTTTGGTTCATCTATTTACAGGAATGTTTTCGATTTGAAACAAAGTCTTAGCACTTTAGAAGGGAAATAAAAATGAAGATTGTACTATTTTATGAACTAGAGGAAGGGATTTAGAGACCAGTGAAGAGAAGGCAGAGGCCTAGTTGGGATATTACTTGAGGATGAGGCCAAAGAGAGACTCTATAAAGGAAATTTGTGAGAAGCTAGTTACTTAGGGCTTGAAGTGGGACAAAGAGATACTATTAATATTTAGGTTTGAGCTGAAAAGGTGACCCACCAGGGTTTCCTCTAAGTTTCTCGCAGCCAACACACTGTTGCCGCATTCGCATGTGCAAAGTGAGAGATTCCTAGGAAGGAGATTGAAATCCTTCCCTTCTGGCCCCTAGAACCTAGACTGTAGCATGTGTTTTTACCTCCTCACTTCCCAGGAGATCGTCGTCTGGAAGCGGGAGCCATGGTCCTGGCTGACCGAGGTGTGGTTTGCATTGATGAATTTGACAAGATGTCTGACATGGATCGCACAGCCATCCATGAAGTGATGGAGCAGGGTCGAGTGACCATTGCCAAGGCTGGCATCCATGCTCGGTTGAATGCCCGCTGCAGTGTTTTGGCAGCTGCCAACCCTGTCTACGGCAGGGTAAGTAGAATCAGGCCCCAACTATTGTCCTCACCTTCATTTGATTTTGCTGACTAACTGGGCTGAGAAGTGTATTCTAGGTGACCCAGGGCAAAGACTAAAAATAAGGCCATTTTCTTGTTATTATTGTTTGTTTAGAGCAGTGTTCCTCACCCATTCCTGCACAGCAGACTCCCGTGGAAAGTTCCTTATTTAAAAGTAACTTTTTAACAGTATAGTTAAACAGTCCATTTAACATATTTAACAGTCCATTAAATAAAAGGACTACGTGCATGTGGCGGAGGAATTTCTAAACAGAACAGAGCTATAGCGTGAAAATGAAAAGACTTGCTTCCCTCTCCTGTCACTTTGCCAAGAGGTAACAGCTTTGAAGTGTTTAAGGAAACAAAAATTTAAGCATGTACCAGCAAATACACTATTTCCTTGTTAAGAATTATCTCTTTATCTTTGTTTTTATCATGACTGTGATGTGCTAGATATAATCTTTCATATTTGTCTGTGCCTGGGGTTTGGTGAGTTTTTCCTTTTAAAAAATAGATTTCTAGTATTTCATCATAGGGATGTATTTAACTAGTCTCCATCTGATGGGTATTTAGTGGCTTCGTTTTTCCTATCTATTTTGAATGAAGCTGTAGTGGCCATCCCTTTATGTATGTTTTGTTACAGATTTGGGAATATATCTGTAGTATAAATACCTAGCAATGAAATTACTGGATTAAGAGTTACGTGCATTTTTCTTTTGGTAGAGATTGCAAAATTACCCTCTTTAAAGATATATTAATCTTTTAATTAATACTTCTATTAATGAATGCTCCTAAATGCTTTGTATTTACCAACTCCTTTTATCCTATCAGTAACTACCTCACAATGTGTAGTTATCTTTATTTTACGGATGAGAAAATGGAGGTACAAAAGATTATGTAACTTGTTCAAGAGCCACAAACTTGAAAATGGCAGAGCCAGGATTTGAGCCCACAGCTCATGCTGTGTCCCGGCAGTTTATAATCCTACGGTGTATGGGAACGCCTTGTTGCGATGGTGTTTTTTATACATACAGTTGCATGGTCCCCAGCTCAGAGTTTCTGAATTGAAATCTCTGAGTTGGAGCTCTTGGTAGCTATGGTTTAGAGAGGCTCCGCAGGTTTGGTTTTAATGTGTAGCCAAGGTTGAAAACCATAGGTTTTAAAATTACTGATGGGGCTGGGCGCAGTGTGTCATGACTGTGATCCTAGCACTATGGGAGGCTGAGGTGGGAGGATCACTTGAGCCCAGGAGTTTGAGACCAACCTGGGCAATATAGTGAGACCTCATCTTTAAAAGTAAAATAAAGTAAAATAAATGATAATGTGTGTTTATGTCATTCTCAAGAGTGATTGGGAAATATAAGAAAAATGGCATTCTCAAGAGTGATTGGGAAATATAAGAAAAATGGCAGAACCTGAAATGTGAACATGGTTAAAATCATTATTACCTAAAGGTTGTTATGTTCTCTGACCATGAAGTGTATGTGGATGGGTAGGTATCAGTCCAGTAGGCCCAGAATTGAGAGTATTGGGGTTTTTGAATCCCGAGGAAAAACTCCCTTGATTTTTTTTTTTTTTTTTTCCTGAGACAGCATCTTACCCTGCCACCCAAGCTGGAGTACAGTGGAGTGATCCTGGCTCACTGTAGCCTTGACCTCCCTGGGTGCAGGTGACCCTCCTACCTCAGTGTCTTGAGTAGCTTGGACTACAGATGTGCACCACCATGCCTGGCAAATTTTTTTTTTCTTTTTTAATTTTTACAGGTACGGGGTTTTGCCATGTTGCCCAGGCTAGTCTCGAACTCCTGGGCTCAAGCAATCTACCTGCCTCCCAGAGTGCTGGGATTACAGGTGTGAGTGGATGTGCCTGGCCAGTTTCTAAGATGTTATGATTTGTACATCATTGACCATTTTAGTTGAGGTTTTACTCATATCTTCTGAGTAAGGGACTCCAAAAAGTTCTAAGTGCTTGTAGCCTAACCAACTTGCTCTGTCTTTATGACAGGTAGGGGAAAGGGATCATCTCTCAGTCAGGTCCTGCCTTGGGAATGAGAAGAGCAGAATAAGGTTTGGGAAGGAGGGGCTTGGTTTAGAGACCTACATTCAGCCTTTTAGAGGTTCCTGTAGGAGGAAGTGGGGCTTCCTAGGAAGCTCAATTAAAGAAGGGTTGCAGGTAGAAGAGATGATTTACATTGTTTAATGGCTTTAAAATACTTCACTTTTTCACTGCTTTTTGTCTGTTTTGCTCTTTGAGGTCAAGCCTTCCATTCCCACTCCCAGAATTGCAGCAGCCTTGTCCTTTCTTCCTATTGATGTCGTGTCCACTTCTGTTGTCCTCACATTCCCCAGTATGACCAGTATAAGACTCCAATGGAGAACATTGGACTACAGGACTCACTGCTGTCTCGATTTGACTTGCTCTTCATTATGCTGGATCAGATGGATCCTGAGCAGGATCGGGAGATCTCAGACCATGTCCTTCGGATGCATCGTTACAGAGCACCTGGGGAGCAGGATGGCGATGGTGAGGTCATGAGAATAGTAAGAGTAACTAATGGAAAGGGGCTAAACAGATGGTAGTTTCTCAGGCCCAGCCTAGGTGGTGGTAGGTGTTTCAGTGTCTGGGTTGATGTTGAAGAGCCCTCAACTGTTTAGCCACCTCTCCTTCTCGCTTACTGGAGGTTATCCTGAGGTATGTCTTTTGTCCATTTCTGGGTCTAGGAATAACTTTGAGCATCTTCTGTGGGCCAGGCAGTTCCACCATCTTTATCTGTGGGTTCCATGTGTCTGATTCTTTTTGAGCCCTTTCTTTATGAATCTTTGTGTCTTCCCTTCTTGTGCTATAGAAAAAGCAATTTCCCCTGGGTTAAACTCTTTATTACTCTCCTTTCTCCTAACTTGGGTATACCAGCTATGCCCTTGGGTAGTGCTGTGGATATCCTGGCCACAGATGATCCCAACTTTAGCCAGGAAGACCAGCAGGACACCCAGATTTATGAGAAGCATGACAACCTTCTACATGGGACCAAGAAGAAAAAGTAAGCATTCTCATAACTCTTCCTCAAGGGAACCTGAAATTTGTGTTATATTAGAACATGTGTATGTCTAAGCTTAGCTAAGGCATTATGTGCCCAGATCAAAACCATGCCTGGAGTCATAACCATGTGGACTAATTTTCTTCTTTTCTGGGTCCACAATATATCCTTTATCCTGGCCAGTTGCCTTGTAAATGTTTGGGTCCTTCAGCCCAGGTTCAGGTCTTTTCTTAAAATAGAGTTTGGATGACATACCTAACTGATGGTGGGTGTGCCTTATACATGAAAGATGGCACATGTCAAGTAGCCATTTGTGATGAAGGGTCAGCAGATAGGAAACATTTGAGACTTTGTAAGTAGACTTGGATGAAGGAGACGTGTGATCAGGTGCTCAAAGCATGAAATGTGAGATCTTACACCTCTATTTTTGGTCATGTTGCAGTAAGAAGCATAGCATACTCTTCAAAGCTGTTGGTTTAAGAATGCAGAATTTGGAGTCAGAAAACTTTGAGTCTACTTCAGCTTCTCTCAGCTGTAGTTTTCCTACCTACAAAATACAGCAAATAATACCTAAACTTTTTACCTAAACTACCTAACTCACAAATAATACCTGAAATAATTAAATAAAAATATGTGGAAGAATCTTGTATATGTTCCATATAAATGGGAGTTATGATAATGGGTTCTAGGCTTTGTCTGTTTTGACCTTGGCTTTTCTGAGCGGCAAAGCCACTAATCCAGGCAGGTGGTAAGGTGTGGCAGAGAGATGGAATTCACTGTATGTGGCTCCAGGGAGAAGATGGTGAGTGCAGCGTTCATGAAGAAGTACATCCATGTGGCCAGAATCATCAAGCCTGTCCTGACACAGGAGTCGGCCACCTACATTGCAGAAGAGTATTCACGCCTGCGCAGCCAAGATAGCATGAGCTCGGACACTGCCAGGGTGAGTGCCTGGGGGAGCCTGGGCCTCGGATCCCTTAGGTATATGGCTGGGCAGGAGTCCTTGCTATCTGGGAGCTTTGAAAGCATTTTAACTTAGTGACTTTTTTTCCTGGTCTGAAGAGCTTCCTGTTACACAATTTTAATCATTTCCTTTTATAAAGGAAAATGAAATAAGGACCCCAGAGGTAACATGTCTCTCATGAGTTAAAATGACATTGGCCTCCAGAAGCTGTGATTCATTCAGCAAACATAGGAGTGACTTCTGGAAAGTGACCTAGTCTCTCTTCTTACAAGCAATGTAAAATTAATAAGCACTCTTTTCAAAGACCTCAGATCCAGGATGGGGAAGCACAAAGGTAGGTAGATAGAAAGACATCCATGCATATTTATAAATATTTACCCCAGTGTGGTACTTACAAAGGAATGAATGTGAAAGGCTATTTGAGTATAGATGAAGAAACTGTTAATTTTCTTTTAGACTTCCCTGAAGGGGTATGAATGTCAAGGAAGGATTCCCAGAGAGTACGATATTTGGACTGGACTTTGAAAAAATGACTAACAGGCAATTTCTGGTAACCTAATATAGCTGTCCATGAATTTGTCTAAATCTTTTTTTTTTTTTGGTGAGGCGGAGTTTTCACTCTTGTTGGCTAGGCTGGAGTGCAGTGGTGCGATCTCAGCTCACTGCAGTCTCCACCTCCCCAGTTAAAGCAATTCTCCTGCCTCAGCCTCCAGAGTAGCTGTGATTACAAGCATGTGCCACCATGCCCGACTAATTTTGTAGTTTTAGTAGAGACTGGGTTTCGAAACCATGTTGGTCCGACCTCAGGTGATCCACCCGGCTTGGCCTCCCAAAGTGCTGGGATTACAGGCGTGAGCCACCAAGCCTGGCCCAAATTTGTCTAAATCTTTTAGGGGCAGTGGATTTTGCAGCAGAAGGACCCAAGTCCAGAACTCTTATTATGTGACATAGACATAGACTCTTGGATTAGACATGATTCCAGATCATCTACTCCAGCCTCACCCACTCTGTCTTCTCAAATCCCTGCTGGGACTTGTTTTTTTTGAGATGGAGTCTTGCTCTGTCCCAGGCCGGAGTGCAGTGGCAAGATCTCGGCTCACTGCGACCTCTGCCTTCCGATTCCAGCTGTTCTCCTGTCTCAGCCTCCCGGGTAGCTGGGACTACAGGTCCGTGCCACCATGCCCGGCTAATTTTGTATTTTTAGTAGAGACAGGGTTTCACTGTGTTGGCCAGACTAGTCTCAATCTCCTGACCCTCATGATCTGCCCACCTCGGCCTCCCAAAGTGCTGGGATTATAGGCGTGAGCCACAGCACCTGGCCGGGACTTTTTAATACCGCCAGTGACAGCATGCTCAGAACATTACTGTTTTGAAATTTTAGAATATTTATTAAGCTTAAACCTCTTTCCCCACAACTTTTACCTGTGGCTGTTAGTCTTGTTTTCTGGAGGTTGTGTATCACCTGTCTTCCTCATTAAACAGCTTACTTTCTTTTTAACTGTTCCTTTCCCCATGCGAACTTCTGGTGTGTGGCCCGCCCTCTCATTGAACCTAAAACTGAGCATCATACACTGTTTTAGTTGCGGTCCTGGTGTGAGATCTGTAAGTGAATTCCAAGATAATTTGGATTCCCTAGATATGCTATTGCAGGCTAGGATTTCACCAGCTTTTTAGGTGATTCAAGAATTAGAACTTGTCATGGAGTGTATGACTTCCAAACTCTGGTAGCTTTCTAAATTATTACAAAATTTAATGAATGAATTTAAATGTGAATGTATTTAGTTTTGAATGTCATTGTGAATATATACGGTAATTTAGGAAACTTGAAACAAGAAGAGACCAGGATACGTCAGTGATGGGTCATATAATGGGAGACCTGGAAGGTGTGACAGAAGAAGTTTCTTTTTTTTTTTGAGATGGAATCTTGCTCTGTTGCCCAGGCTGGAGTGCCGTGGCGTGATCTTGGCTCACTGCAACCTCTGCCTCCTGGGTTCTCCTGCCTCAGCCTCCTGAGTAGCTGGGATTACAGGCACGTGCCACCACACCAGGCTAATTTTTTTTGTATTTTTAATAGAGATGGGGTTTTACCATGTTGGTCAGGCTGGTCTCAAACTCCTGACCTCATGATCTGCCCGCCTTGGCCTCCCAAAGTGCTAGGATTACAGATGTGAGTCACCACGCCCGGCCTGGAAGTAGTTTCATGTCTGATCCCAGCTCTGCAGCTAGCTTTTGGACTGTGGACAAATCCTTTCACCTATCAGGTCAGTTTCTTTATCCATAAAATGAGAGAATTGGACACATCAAAATCACTTGAAACTTGTACACATATCTAGTCCCAAACACGAGATTTCTGATTCATTCATTTCCAATTCATTCTGATTGATTAGGTCAAGAAGGCCATTCATACAATAGCATTTTAAAAGGTAAAAGCACCCCGGTTTGGTATTCACTGGCCCCTGTGAGAAACATTTGTTAGGAATGTGTCAGAGTTCTCCTCCTCTGGACTGGGTTTACTCAAGCTACATATTTGTCCTCAGATTACTCCTTTCCTATCCCTCCTTCAGTGTGACTTTGGAAACTCTCCTTGAAGGTCTTTGAGTCCCATTTCCTTAGTGTATAAAACTTCTCCAAGTTATTAAGAGGGTGAAATGACAGAATATATATAAAGGCAGACTTCCTGCTGCATTGCTGGCCTACAGTCACTAATGATTTTTCTCCCTTCTCTTTTCTACGCTGTAGTCTTTTATCTTTCCAGTTGTTAGATGCCTAATTTTCTTCCCTGTTCACTTGCTCCTCCTTCCTGCAACAGTCTTGTGTATATTTCCTTGATCCTTGCTGTCATCTTTCTCATTTTTATATGGTATCTATAGAGAACACAGAGCTCTGAATTCTCTGCTTGGGCCTCCTGGGGCTTTTCTGGTAGTGTCATTTCCCTTTCTGTGCAGTAGGATAGATGGGCATGCCTAAAGGATTTGGGATAAGCAATCCTCCCTTTTCTTCCCTAGACATCTCCAGTTACAGCCCGAACACTGGAAACTCTGATTCGACTGGCCACAGCCCATGCGAAGGCCCGCATGAGCAAGACTGTGGACCTGCAGGATGCAGAGGAAGCTGTGGAGTTGGTCCAGTATGCTTACTTCAAGAAGGTGAGGATTCAGATGCCAGGGCATGAGAGGCTCTTCTGAATAAATTACAGATGCGTGGGCTTCCCAGCCTTCCGTGGCTGACAGCTACATTTGGATCGTCAACAGAAAGCAGTATTTGTCTTCCAGTGATCAGTCTGCCTCACTCTTTCCTCTGGAACACTCAGTGATTCTCATTCTCAACCCTGACTGCACCTGAGAATCAGATGGAAAGCTTTTCTTTTTTTTTTTTTGAGACGGAGTCTTGCTCTGCCGCCCAGGCTGGAGTGCAGTGGCCGGCTCTCAGCTCACTGCAAGCTCCGCCTCCCGGGTTCACGCCATTCTCCTGTCTCAGCCTCCCGAGTAGCTGGGACTACAGGCGCCCGCCTTGTCGCCCGGCTAGAAGATGGAAAGCTTTAAAATGCTGATTCCAGGGCTCCTAGAGATTCTGGTTTAGCTGATGTGCTATACTTTCAGTCAGCTGCTTCTCTGTGTACCCCTACTTCCTTTGCATCTTAGAAAAAAAGTAGGTGTTTTCAAAAGGGCCACCTTGGTAATCTTCCTTGTCCCTCTGTACCTTTCCCCTTGGTAGTCTTTTCAAATGTCCCATTGGCACCTCAGAAGCTCATGTTTAAAGTTGAACTCTCAAACTTGCCTCATCCTGTTTCCCAATTTCTGTTTGTGACATTGCATCTCTATCATTTTAGATATCAAGCCTCAAGCCTAGACTCCCTTTTCCTAGTTTCCCACTCTCACCCCGGTCTGGTGAATTTTAGTGTTGGAGTTGAGTTGTGAGTCTGATAAAGTCTTCCTCGCTTTTTGCTAGGTTAAGGGTTGTCTTGGATTTCAATTAGACACCTGATTTATAAGGAAATGGATTGTTTTCCACTTAACTATTATGTGCTAGACATTCGTTTCTTTATTCAGTAAACATTTATTGAGTACCTACTATATAAACAGCATATAATATACTTCCCAGCATTTTAAAAAGATGGGTAGCAGTCTCTACTTCTGCCCCTGGTCCTGGGACTTAGGGATAAGAGGAGGTAGGTAAACCATTGGAAACGTGGAAGTCATTCCTGCTTATGGTGCAGAAGGGACTCAGAGTTCTTGATGCAGTTCCCCTGCATCAGTGACCCTCCAGCCCACCCACACTTGCCTTGGTCCTAGGTTCTGGAGAAGGAGAAGAAACGTAAGAAGCGAAGTGAGGATGAATCAGAGACAGAAGACGAAGAGGAGAAAAGCCAAGAGGACCAGGAGCAGAAGAGGAAGAGGTAAGGTGGGGCAAGCAAATGAGATTAAAAAGTTGGTGGCCAAAATGTTGGTGGCTCACACTTGTAATCCCAGCACTTTGGGAGGCCGAGGCGGGTGGGTCACTTGAGTCCAGGAGTTTGAGACCAGCCTGGGAAATATGGCAAAACTCTGTCTCTACAAAAAATAGAAAAATTAGCCGGGCGTGGTGGCGGATCCCTGTGGTCCCAGCTGCTCGGTAGGCTGGGGTCGGAGGATTGCTTGAGCCTGGGAGGCAGAGGTTGCAGTGAACCGGGATCGCGCCACTGCATTCCAGCCTGGGCGACAGAGAAACAACAAAAAAAGTTCCAGTGGGACTGGAGAGAGGAGTAGAGGGTAGAAGGTGGAATGAGCGCTGCTTATTGATGTCAGGTTGTTCATGGAGGGTGTTCCTAGACCTGCAGGGTTTGCGGATGAAGATAACCTGGGTAAAAGAGAGAGAAACAGAGTGAGACCTTCTCATGTGCTTTTGACCCCTCTACTGAAGAAATGCTAAATAGTAGGAACAGCAACCCAACCACTGAGGATTTTGAATATATACTTAAAATTCTAAGGGAAAACCTTCATGCTTATGGTTGAACTTATAAGGGTGAGTGATGTGGGAAAGAGCATTGGAAGCAGCGCCTGTTTGTGTTCTAGTCTGGGGACTTGGTCTTGTTTAGAACAAGCAGCAGTTTGCAAAGGCCTAAGCCTGTCCTTCACTTTGACTTAGTGGTTCTGTTTCCTTTTCTCCATAATTAGAAGCACAACACGGGGCTCCCTTGCCTTTCTGTCTCCAAACTCTTTCTCTCTCTTAACTGCCCTGGGTATTTTAGAAGGAAGACTCGCCAGCCAGATGCCAAAGATGGGGATTCATACGACCCCTATGACTTCAGTGACACAGAGGAGGAAATGCCTCAAGGTGAGTGAGCGCCCCTTACCGATGAAAGAGGTTGTTCCTGTGACTCTTGGACTTTTCCAGTTGCTCTGTGCACTTTATTTTCTTGTGGACTCTTGTTTGTTTGGCTCCCTGTTTGGGGCCTATGTCCAAGAGGTTTGTCCCAAGAGAGCTTCAGGGGAAACCCACAGTAAAAACTTTGGAAAAAGCTTTGCTCTATTGTGTATACCTCCTTGATGAACTGTGCTGTGCTATACCTGGTTATAAGCATTTCGCATAATATATATTTTGAGGATCTCCTGCCTCACTAAACTCCTTCATCATCCAGTGAAGATTTCCCTTTATCCTAATTGTTCTGCCTGGCCCCATAAGAACCCTAGGAAATAGGAGTGTTCAGCAGGCTGAGTGAGGGATTGGGAGTGGAGATGATTTCCCTAGTGTTTGTGGAAATGGCTTCACCTTGCTAATCTTCCCCATCTCTACAAACATCAACCCTCTGAAGTACACACTCCAAAGACGGCAGACTCACAGGAGACCAAGGAATCCCAGAAAGTGGAGTTAAGTGAATCCAGGTGAGTAGGGATGTTGCTCCTGCCCCTTCAAGAATTCTGTATCACTGAGGAAGGGACTTTTTTCCCTTGGAGAGGGTGGGAAACAAACTGCTGGTTATCAATAAAACACAAAACTAGAGGCCCGCGGCTTTTAACATTTTATATTCTCATTTAATTTCAAACTTATTGAAAAGTTACGAGAAAAGCATGAAGAACTTCTGGATGTCCTTTACCCAGAATCTTCAGTTGTTTAAATTTTACCATTTGCTTTATTAATAATTCTCTCTCTGAGAATTTGAATTATGTCTGTGTGGGGTCAGGAAGAAGAGTTTTACAACAAGTACAACTTACCTCTTACTGTAACCTCAGATTCTTCTTGGTGGGATAGATACATTTTGGCCATTTGTTTTTGAAATGAATGTTTACCACCAGGGTTTTAGGAGACATTTTTATCTGTGAATTTTGTTTACTGAACACCAAAGAAACTCCATAGCGAAGTTTTACGTTTTTTCTTTTATACTTTAAACACATAACACCATGTATTTACTGAAGAAAATTTGAAAACATTGAAAAGTATTTAGAAAAAAAAAAATCAATTGTAACTCTCTCCCTCAGAGACAACCATTCAACTATATCTTAAAATGCTTCTTGAATCAGCTTGTATAGATCTCTTTTTTTTTTTTTGAGACAGGAGTGCAGTGTTTTTTTCTTTACTTTTTTACAGTGTTTATTTTTTACTTTTTGTAGAGACGGGGGTCTCCCCATGTTGCCCAGACTGGTCTTGGACTCCTGGCCTCAAGGAGTCCTCCTACCTGGGCCTCCCAACCAAAGGGCTGGGATTACAGGCATAAGCCACTGTGCTTGTTTGATGTCATTTTTTTTCTTTGCAGACGGCTGCGGCGGCGGCTGCGGGTGCCCGGCGGGAGGTGGCGCGAGTGGCGGGATCGTGCTACTCACTGCCGAAGGCGGTGGGAGGCGCGCGTGGGTCGCCCTGGCCGGTCACGCCGGAGGCGCGCGGGGCCGCGGCGCGCGCGCGGCGTGTTAGCTGGGAGTCTACAGCGCCGCCGAGCCGTGCGGCGGCGAATTTGGTGGGCGGGTATTTTTGCAGTGAGGAGACGGCGTGGCTGGTTTCTGTGGGGTTGTCACGAGTGGTTAGCGCGGAGGATGGGGTGCTCAATCTCGGGTGAGCGCATGATCGCGGCGTCGGGCGCGCGCCAGAGGAAGTGCTGGGATACAGGGGAGCCAGCGGCGCGGCCAGGCCGTCCATGGTATGGATGGGTAAAATTTATTTAACGAAATTCTCTGATGATAGACATTTGGGTTGTTCCCTGTTTACAGTAAAACAGTATTAAATTTATCAGTGTGCACTCATGCAAGTATAGCTGTAAGGTGAGTTCCTAGAAATGGGCTCCCTGCGCCAAAGGATATACACATTTAAGGCTTTAGTAAGTGCTGCTAAATTGTCCCCCATTGATGCTGACCGGGTTACTGTTTTACAGCCAAGGGGAATGCCAATTTCCCACGCACTAGTAAAATAGTTTAACTTTAAAGGGGGCTCCTCAAGGGTAATGCTACCATCAGAGGCAGATGTGTGTGTGAGAAAGAATATTGAGGGGATGCTTCTACTGTATTAATACTATGAATTTTCCTAGAATAGCTCTTTCCTGAGAGCATTTGGGTTTGTTTACTCCTCTTCCCCATTTCTTCCGTCTGGGGCAGGTTGAAGGCATTCAAGGTGGCCCTCTTGGATGTGTTCCGGGAAGCTCACGCGCAGTCAGTCGGCATGAATCGCCTCACAGAATCCATCAACCGGGACAGCGAAGAGCCCTTCTCTTCAGTTGAGATCCAAGCTGCTCTGAGCAAGATGCAGGATGACAATCAGGTCATGGTGTCTGAGGGCATCATCTTCCTCATCTGAGGAGGTCTCGTCTCTGAACTTGGGTTGTGCCGAGAGAGTTTCTTCCGTGTTTCCCACCCTGTCCCCGACCCAAGTCTTTGCCTCTACTCCCCTGACTAACAGTGTTGAACTGAAGGCGAGGAATGTTGGTGATGAAGCTGAGTCAGGACTCGGTGGACCCTTTGGGAATGGGTCATGAAAGCTGCCATGGGGTGAGGAAAGAGGAGACAGTGAGAGGACAAGGACTATTGCATCTTCATTGCAAAAGCACTGGCTCATCCATCCGCCCTACTTCCCATCCCACACAAACCCAACTGTAAATAACATATGACTTCTGAGTACTTTTGGGGGCACAACAGTTTTCTGTTTGCTGTGTATTTTTTTTTCCTGCGGAGCACTGTGGTTAGACTAGGCTTTGGGTGGTTCTAACTGGTGGAGAGAAGCTCTGATGCACGTCATGCAGGTCAAGAGAGCTTTCTTGATAATAGCACCAGTTAAGGTGAATATATATTGTACCACAAAACAAACCCAATATCCAGATGAATATCCGAGATGTTGAATAAACTTAGCCATTTTGTACACGCGGTCTTAATAGTCGTAGTCTGTTTTTCATACATATATTGAATTTTGTTTTCCTTGAGAGCAATCATGCAGGGTTTGCTGCTCCCGCATTTGCAGCAAACTACCACACGGTGGCAGCAGCCTGCTGTGCTCTCTCTCTGGGGGTCATGTCTTCTCTAGAGACAGTTTTCTTCCTCAGCAGCACCAGCATTTATCAGTCAAAATTGATAGTGCAGACCAAACCCTGCCAATTTGAAATAGCTAAATGGCCAAGGGAGGCCAGTGAGTAAAAGTCCAGGAAAAGAATTGCACCTCTGCCTGGCGCTTTTTGCCTGAATCTAAACTTACCCTTCATAAAGATAGAATACCTGATATATCAGACACATCAAAATCCTGGGAGTTCTTGACCATAATGAGATCTTGTTAGAGGATCCTCTTTTTTTTTTTTTTTTTTTTTTTTTGAAACAGGGTCTCGCTTTGTGCCCAGGCCAGAGTGCAGTGGTACAATCAGCTCATGACAGCCTCGACCTCCTGGGCTCAAGTGATCCTCCTGCCTCAGCCTCCCAAGTAGCTGGGACCACAGACACATGCCATCATACCTAGCTAAGTTTTTATTTTTTATTTTAGTAGAAATGAGGTCTCTCTGTTGCCCAGGCTGGCCTTGAACTCCTGGACTCAAATGATTCTCGCATCTCGGGCTCCTAAACTGTGAGATTATAGTCATGAGCCACTGTGCCCAGCCTACAGGATGCTTTTGAAACTATGTGGGTGTCCACTCTTTGGGGTTGATTAGCCTGTTTGCACATAAGCTTGTGATGGGGCCAGGGTGGGACTTCTACTGTTGTATGGTTTGAATAGCTTTTGAAGAATTTTTCAAGTTACTTAAAGAATCATGTGACTTTCTGGGGGGCTTGGGTCACATGGACTGGAAGCTGCTTTCTGGTGGCAGATGTGGCTCTGAAGTTTTGCTAGTTCTTGGCTGTAAGATTGCTGAGGTACTTTCTTCTCTGTTTTTGCTGAGGGGTGATCCTTTACCACAAAGCAAAGAGATATTCTTTGGTTCGTTAAGACAAAGGGATTTTTTTCTTAAAAGCAGTACAAAATTGTTGGGGAATTCTGTTTTATTTGTGATTTTTTTTCCCCCATCACAGATGCGAGATCCAAGTCCTATTGGAAGTGGTCTAGAGAACCCAGTTTCAAAGGACAGTGCAGTGGTACCAGAAGGAGGAATTTGCCATTCATTGAGCACTGGCAATGAGTCAGAAGTTGTGCTAGGTACAGCAGTGGGTGCAAAAGTGGTGCTTTCTGATCTGAGGCCTCTAAGCTGGGGATATGTCAATATGTTGGTGAAAATTTAAAAACATAAAGTATACAGCTGGGCATGGTGGCTCATGCCTGTAATCCCAGCACTTCAGGAGGCCAAGGCGGGCGAATTGCTTGAGTCCAGGAGTTTAAGGCCAGCCTGGGCAACGTGGCGAGACCCTGTCTCTATTAAAAAAATTAAGTATGATTATATACTAAATAAGGGCAGACACAGAGATATAGGAATCCAGGGAGGACCATGAGGATGTCAGGTGCTACTGATGGGGTACAACTATGAAGAACAACTCTAGGAGTTTTTAGGGATCTTCTCAAGTGATTTGTTCTAGAAAGACAAACATTCTGTCAATAGGACTCTTAGTCTGTCCTTCACCCCTAAGGAAACTGAGGCACAGGGTGGGGGGATATGTGCATCTACCATTGTGATAATAGCTTGTAATATCAGGTGTACTTTGCTGACCATTTCATCACTCTTCAAGCTAGTCAAAAGAATAGTAGGTGGAAGACTATATAGCAGCCACAATAGATATTAATTGTATTAAAATAGCATGACTCAACCTTTCCATTGAGTTTTAAGAAACTTGCGTGTGTAGTTCCCAGCTTACAATAACAGAAAAGAGCTGGTAAGCTTTTCCAGGTAGGTTCTTGCTTGACAGGTGGCCCACTGCAGGACCTACTGTGGGAACCAGAAAGAGGCTGCTCAGGTGGGCTGACATGTCTTGAGGCCAGTCACCCCGAGGGTATCACTGTTGTCACCCTGCAGAGATTGCAGTGGTGACCCAGATTCACCGGAGAAAATCACTAAATTACGTGCCTGATTCCAAAAGAGAAGTGTGTTTACATTTAGGTTTGTCGTCTGAAATACTGTAGTTAAAATAATTTGGGGGGCTTAGAGAAGTAAGTTGTTGTATCTTGAAAAATGGTACCTTATTCCTTAACTCCCCTGGATAAATTAAATGGCAACATGAAAGGATGGTTTTCAAAAAGGACAGTTTGGTAAGGATTGCTGAGATTGAATCTCTTCTCCGCAATTTACCAAACAACTTCAGGTAAGTTTTGTGCTGTTCTTTATTTCAGCTGTAAAATGGGGATGATTCCTGCCTTGTAGGATGCTTGTGAGACATAACTGGGAAAGCAGATGGCAGGTTCCCGCCTGGCGCATTACTACTTCGTGGCAGTGGTTTGATTACTGCAAGTTCCAGGGCCCATTAAAACAAAGTGATTCATTTTGACAAATATTTATGAAACTTGATCCTTTAATCAAAACCAATTACAATGATTTCACCCTGGCTGCATTCCTGAACTCTCATCCCTTCCCTGCCTTTCCACTCTGATGGTCCTAGCCTCCTGAGTGGCTAGGACCACAGGTGCACATCACTCTGCCTGACTAATCTTTACATTTTTTGTAGAGATGGTGTTTCTCTGTGTTGCTCAGGCTGGTCTCGAACTCCTGGGCTCAAGTGAGCTTCCCACCTCAGCCTCCCAAAGTGTGGGGATTATAGGCATAAGCCACCACGCCTGGCCATGATTTTCTTTACATTCAGTGTCAGTTCCACCCACAAGACATGTTAGCACTGGCACTGCTTGATAAAACCTGGGTTGGACTGCTTGGAGAGGCAGGTCAGAATGGGTTGTCGGTCACCATGTTAAATATGCCTTTTAGGGACAGTGATTTCTATGCTTCCTTATTTATTACCTCTTTGTGGGTAGTATCCCAGGATGTTGCCAATTATTTCAAGAGATTTTATTGAATTTCTAGAAACACTTTTTTTTTTTTTGACACAGAGTCTCACTTTGTTGCCCAGGCTGGAGTGTAGTGGCCTGATCGTGGCTTACTGCAAACTCTACCTCCTGGGTTCAAGTGATTCTCCCACCTCAGCCTCCCAAGTAACCGGGATTACAGGCACCTGCCACCGTGTCTGTCTATTTTTTGTATTTTTAGTAGAGATGGGGGTTTCACCATGTTGGCCAGGCTGGTCCTGAGCTCCTGACCTCAGGTGATCCGCTCACCTTGGCCTCCCAAATTGCTGGGATTACAGGTGTGAGTCGCCACACTTGGCCATCCTAGAAATACTTTAGAACAAAATTAATTTTAACTCCATTTTAAATTCCTGGAAAATAAACCTGGTTTACTTTCTTTTTCAGACCTGGCGCCTTAGTGATGTGTCTTGGATTCTGGCTGGTCCATTATTAACCAGTGTGTAATCCTAGCTCATTCTCTTCAGTCTTTTCGTGAATATTTTTACTATTAAGTTCTAAGTATTTTCTCACAGCCTGTAGGAGTATATTAGCCTCTGCTGAGATTTACCATTCTGATAATAGTTCTCCCAGCAGGTACTTTTTGTAGCAAGCTAAACCTTCCTAGCTTGAAGTACCACTATTTAACCTTGAAATAGAAAGGTCAGCTCCTGTAATATTGCATATGTGTGCTGCTTTTCTAGTAATTTCAGTGCATGTAGTCCTGAATAGGAACCACAATAAAACCTGATAAAATCTCCAAAACGAAAGTGTGTGGTTGTTTTTTTCTGTCTTTTTTGAGACAGTCTTGCTCTGTTGTCCAGGCTGGAGTGCAATGGTGCAAACACGGCTCACAGCAGCCTCAAACTCCTGGGCTTAAGCAATCTTTCCACCTCAGCCTCCCAGGCAGCTGGGACTAACATGCCTGGCTAATTTTTAAATCTTTTTGTAGAGACGGGGTCTCTGTTGCCCAGGCTGGTCTGGAATTCCTGGCCTCAAACAATCCTCCGACCTCAGCTTCCCAAAGTGCTGGCATTACAGGCGTGAGTCACTGCACCTGAACTATTTAAAGCAAAATATTACTACGAATATGACATGGAATATTCAGGAAGCTAGAGAACAAAAATTATCTTACTACCCTAATATAACTACTATAACTCGTTTTTGGTGAATCTTAAAACCAGTTTTAAGAGTGACAATTCATAATATATCCAGTTGTATAAGCAAGCTTCAGATTAGGCACTTGAGATTAACAATGGTTTAGGAATTTAGGGACAAAAAATGTTTTTGAAACTGAATTTGAAGTCAGATGTTTGAAGCTTTGATTGCAGGAGAAAGGCAAATGTTCACAGGTCACATATAACCCTAATGGAGAATAAAAAGCTGAGAAAATTAGAGTTTAACATAGGGATGATGTATATAGGTTCTAAACTCCCAACCAAACTTTGGCTCCCAGGCACAACTTTATGTACTCTGTGACTGGGACAGATGAGAAGCGATGGCCCTGCTGCTATATACTGGCACCATATAAATTACAATAAATGTTTCTATCACCTATGACATGAATTTTATTTTATTTTATTTTATTTTTTTATTTTACTTTTTTTGAGATGGAGTCTTGCTCTGTCGCCCAGGCTGGTGTGCAGTGGCTGGATCTCAGCTCACTGCAAGCTCTGCCTCCCGAGTTTACGTCATTCTCCTGCCTCAGCCTCCCAAGTCCAAGCTGGGACTACAGGCGCTCCTCCCAGCCTCCAAGCTGGGACTATAGGCGCCCGACACCTCGCCTGGCTAGTTTTTTTGTATTTGTTAGTAGAGATGGGGTTTCACCGGGTTGGCCAGGATGGTCTCGATCTCCTGACCTCGTGATCCGCCCATCTCGGTCTCCCAAAGTGCTGGGATTACAGGCTTGAGCCACCGCGCCCGGCCGACATGGATTTTATTATCTCAGTTTTATAGAGGAAATAGGCCTGGAAAGATTAGATACTTTGCCCGGGGTCTCAGAGCTAGAATGTGGTGGAGATCCTACCGGCACTCTTGATTCTTAACTACTATGTTGTTTTGTTTTGTTTTGTTTTTGAGATGGAGTTTGGCTCTTGTTGCCCAGGCTAGAGTGCAGTGGCATGATCTAGGCTCATCACAACCTCTGCCTCCCAGGTTCAAGTGATTCTCCTGCCTCAGCATACCGACTAGCTGGGAGTACAGGCATGCGCCACCACGCCCGGCTAATTTTGTATTTTTAATAGAGATGGGGTTTCTCTATGTTGGTCGGGCTGGTCGTGAACTCCCAACCTCAGGTGATCCACCCACCTGGGCCTCCCAAAGTGTTGGGATCACAGGCGTGAGCCACCGTGCCCTGCCAACTACTATATTCTAACCAGCATACTGTTTGCTCCCTTCAAAGGGCTGGGAGTGCTGTGGGGAGCTGGAGGTGGTCAGAGAGAGCTACATCTATGAGTGAATCTCGTGGATTAGATGACAGAATTCTAGTGTGACAAGGTGTGTGGGTACCGGCATTCAGAGATGAAGTGGAAGACTATCTATAGCTAGTGATGTTCTCTGAGCCATCTCAGGGGTTTGCCCTGAGGGCAGAGGGGCCTATTTGGTAGTGACTGGTGTTTGCTCTTTCATATTGTCTCACAAAGCTTGTGCTAGTGTAGGCACTCTAGTTACCAGGAAACTGCCCTACTGGAGCCTGTTAACATTCTTAAATGAAGAACAACTCAAATATTTTTTCCTATTACAAAAGTAGGATCTTTTCATTGGTGAAACACTAGAAAATAACCATAAGAAATAAATAAAAGGTACTTATAATCCACAGAAAACGTATCTGGAATGTTTTTTCAGATACCTGTAGTTGGATATTTGTTGTCAGTTTTTCAAATTATAAATAATGCTGTGATGAAAAACCATGTTGCCAAATTTTGGTGTACATGCTTATTAGGATAATTTCCTAGAAGTATAATTGCTGGACCAAAAATAGGAACATTATTAAAGTTTTAGGTATACCTCACTAACTTGATGATTTATATCCCACACGTATGTATGAGGATGCTTTTATTGTCCTATGTCTTTGCTGACACTGGGTATAATCCTCAATCCCATCCCCACCTTTTAAAAATTGCCACATGCAGTCTGGTTGAGATTTGAAGTTTATTTTTTTATTTTATTTTATTTTATTATTTTTTTTTTTGAGACGGAGTCTTGCTCTGTCGCCCGGGCTGGAGTGCAGTGGCCGGATCTCAGCTCACTACAAGCTCCGCCTCCCGGGTTTTACGCCATTCTCCTGCCTCAGCCTCTGGAGTAGCTGGGACTACAGGCGCCCGCCACCTCGCCCGGCTAGGTTTTTTTTATTTTTTTGTATTTTAGTAGAGACGGGGTTTCACCGTGTTAGCCAGGATGGTCTCGATCTCCTGACTTCGTGATCCGCCCGTCTCGGCCTCCCAAAGTGCTGGGATTACAGGCTTGAGCCACCGCGCCCGGCTGAAGTTTATTTTTAAGATCTCGCACATAGACTTACTTCTCATGACATAATTTCAGTAACATCTGCAATTCAGAGTTATGGAAGTGGTTTAAAAATTCTTCCTATTATTAACAGAGAAAATGCAGAAAAGGCAACTTTCACCACTGTATAAGCCTTGAGAACCTGAGGTGAAAAGTTGGTGGAATATTGCATCTTAAGAACTATCATTGGCTGGGCACGGTGGCTCACGCCTGTAATCCCAGCCCTTTAAAAAGCTGAGGTGGGTGGATTGCCTGAGCTCAGGAGTTTGTGACCAGCCTGGGCAACATGGTGAACCCTGTCTCTAGTAAAAATACAAAAAATTAGCCAGTGTGGTGGCACGTGCCTATAGTCCCAGCTTCTTGGGAGGCTGAGGCTGGAGGATTGCTTGAACTCAGGAGGCAGAGGTTGCAGTGAGCTGAGTTCGTGCCACTGCACTCCAGCCTGGGCAACAGAGCGAGATTTTGTCTCAAAAAAAAAAAAAAAAAAAAAAAAAAGCTATTATTGAAATCACCTGGTCTGATCTTGTTTCCATTAATCTTCCTAATACAGGCGGGGTGCGGTGGCTCATGCCTGTAATTCCAGCACTTTGGGAGGCCAAGGCAGGTGGATCACTTGAGGTCAGGTGTTTGAGACCAGCCAGAACAACATGGTGAAACCCTATCTCTACTAAATACAAAACAAATTAGCTGGGTGTGGTGGCACATGCCTGTAATCCCAGCTAGTTTGTGGGTTGAGTCTTTGGAGAATCGCTTGAACCCGGGAGGCAGAGGTTGCAGTGAGCTGAGATTGTGCCATTGCACTCCAGCCTGGGCAACAAGAGTGAAACTCCATTTCAAAAAACAAAACAAAAAAACTTCCTCATACAAAGACAATGTGTAAAGGCTGAAAAGGGGTCAGAATAAAAAGCCCAAAGACTTAATTTCATTTCTCATTTTTAGAGAACAGAATTGCTCAGGTATCTTGACCCCAAGTCCTACGTATCACTGAGAAGGTGCTGCTTGCTTTATAAATTTGGTCCTCTGACAACCCCCCAACTTTTTTAGTACCGGGGACTGATTTCATGGAAGACATTTTTTCCCAGTCCGAGGGTGAATGTGGGGCCGGAGAGCAGATGGTTTTGGGGTGAAACCATTCCACCTCAGATCATCAGGCATTAGATTCTCATAAGGAGCGCACAGCCTAGATCCCTTGCACGCGCAGTTCACAATAGGATTCCCACTCCTACGAGACTCTAATGCCCCGCTGATCTGACAGGATTCAGAGCTCAGGGCTATTCCTATTATAATTATTTCCCTCCTTTGTCAGCACATTGTTAAAGAGCTGATAGTGTTAGACCAGAGAAAAATGGCCCTGAAAGAGCTGGAGAGAGGGATCCTTTTATTTGTAGACAGTCTAGAGGGAGTCAAGAGGCCTGGGTCCAGGCCAAGCTTCTCCACCACTGGCTATCTGTAGGAAAGCCATTGAGCCCCCATCATCAGCTGAGCGGGTTGCACCAGATTGTTTCAGAAGACCTGTGTGGCTCCTGAAATCTATGATAGCTGCAGATATCAAAGATAAGGAGATGTCTTGCCAGACTTAATGGTTAAACTAATGGGTTTCCAGGTCTAGGAATGACCTATAAAGTATCAGAGATGTCACAGGATGACAAAGTTACTAGTGGTGGTATTCTCCTAAGTTGTTTAACGCAAAATCTGCATAATTGACATAAATGTGCAATCTACAAGAAGCTTTCTCTCTAGCTTAAACAAGGGCTGGGCTCTGCATAGCCAAGAACCTTTTCAGTCTTTATTTTTTCCTTAGTGTCCTTTCTCATCCACCTTCCTTTGACACTACCCTGCCCCCAGTCCTACTCAGGGCCGAAAGCATTAGAGAGAGCAGTGGAATGAGTCCTGCTAACTTAGGAGCTCCTGCCCTCTGCTCTGGAGCCCTGAGGGCAGACGGGGAAGAGCAGGCAGGTTCCACTTTTCCTTTCCAGGTACCTCCCCATCTTCATTTTTTTCTCCTTTGCCCCTCATACATCCTTCAAGCCCTTACCTCTGCACAGATGAAGAACTGTCCCTCACAGGAAACCCATTTCATCGTGTCCTTCTACAGCATTTCAACCGAAATTAGGGGAAGCTGAGAATCGTCATTCTGAGTCAGATCCGTGCAGGAGTGAAAGTAACACATTTCTCAGAAGTGTGGTTGTTTCAGTGCTCTCACTGGATCTCTGCTGCCTCTTATTCTCTTCTCAATCTGGATCTTCCTGGGAAACATACAGTTATGACACTTGGAATTTTTAGCGTTTGGAGTCTTGTGATTATTTTCCACAGAATGAGGAAAAAACTAAAGAGGGCAGAAGATATATTACCCCACCCCATATACATGTGTGCATCCACGCGCGTGTGTGCACACACACACACCCCTACTTCCAAGACTGAAATTGTATCTTTAAATGAAATACAATTTTTTGTTGAATTTCCATAGGATCACAAAGTTGGAAGGGACCTTGGAGGTAGTCCAATCCAAACAGCCCCTCCGTGCATAACTCCACTCTGGAACGTCACTACCAGATGTTCATCAAGCTTTGGTGTTCTAGAGACAGTCCAATCTCTTTCCCTTTTGAAAAATTTCTAAAGTTTTGAAAATATGTGGTGTAAGTTTTCTCTTCTCTAGAACATTCCCATTTTAATAATTTTGTTGACCACTTTGTGAGTACTGATATATTAGAAATTGAAGGTAGCAAGAAATTAGGTAGAAGAAGAAATAAGCTAGTCTTGACATCAAATTAAATCAAGTGAATAAATATCTACAGCTATGGGTAGAACAATTTGCTAGGGGTGTGAGAGTAGTGGGAAGGCCAAAAGGCAGAAAGAAGTCACAGTTGTCTCCTTCAGCAAGTTTAAATCCAGAGAGCAGTTTAGGAGTAAATACTTTAAAATTTAAAAATCCAAAGCACATACAAATAGCCATTCAAGTAGACAGTTAAAAAGTTGTCTCTTATTGTCTCTAGTTAATTGCTAAATGAAATGTCATGAAAGTATGATGAGAGTTTGGAATAAGAAAAGACACGAGTGGATTTTGAGTCTGAGGACGTGGATGTTGAGGTCGGGTAGAACCCAGGTGAGCAGAACTGAAATGGTTATTCCAGGAACAAGACACTAGTCTGGAGAGGGTGAAGACTCAGAAATTCAAACTATTTTGTGGAGCAAAAGCAGAAAATTGAGTGTGTCGCATGTGGAGGGTTTGGGAAAGGAATTTGCTTTAATAAATGAGGTTGGGGGGCAGGCATGAGATTTGGGCCAATGCCTAAAAGCTTGGAAATTTAATCCTGGGCAAGAATGGTCATCTTTCCGGGCCTAGCCTTGTCATCCCCACCCATCATCCCAAAACTCTGTTGGTTGTCAGTATGATGACTGGGGGGAAAGGACAGGAGCAAAAGTTGCTGATCCCAGGTTCATCAAGCTGAGGAGAAATTTTGGTGGGAGGAAGCCAGGAAAATGTGACAGCATTTGATAGATGCTCAGCTGGGCTTTCCCCAGGCATTGTGTTCTGGCAGCGTGTTGATTAATTCCATCCACCTCAACGCAGGAAATCAGCTTGCCTGCTGAGTAAGAGAAGTCTGCACGGAACCCTGAGGAGTTGCTGCCAGCCTGAGGTTGCAAGGACAGGCCACGCCCACGGAGGCTGCCGCCGAATGTTGACAAAGAACAGCCTCAATTTCCCATTATTCTCTTCATCCCCACGCTTGCCAAAGAACCTTCCAAAGTAGGAAGATAGGTATGGTTCTTAGCTATGAGAGAGTGAAGCTCTGAGATTTAAGACTTCTGTTGTTTTGTTTTGTTTTTAATCTCAATAGCCTTTCAAGGATACTTGAGTCTTAATTTCTGTTTCAGAAAATGTAATATGTTCCGTGAACCTCACTACAATTTTATGGGAAGTTCAGCACCTTCCCTAATGTTCCCTAACGAGGTGCATCCCAGACTTTCATGTGATATGAATCATTTAGGCATCTTGTGAAAATGCAGCCTGGTTGAGTAGGTTTGGGATTGGGGCAGGAGACTCTCCAATTTTAACAAGCCCCCAGGTGCTAACAAGCTAGATGCTGCTGTTCCCAGGACCAAACTTTGAGCAGTAAGATTCTCCTAGATTGCAGGATTGAGGGGTAAGAAAGAGCCAACTTTCTCATTCCAAATCTTGCTCTATCCATATGTGCTGCCTCCCCTCCTGAAGCTGTTGTCCTCTCTCTCTCTCTATATATACATGTAGACGTCATAAACCTGTTTCGTATATAAAGAGGTTTACCTTAGACATGGAAATAATGGAAGAGACTTAAAGAATTAATTAAAGAATTAAAGCACAACATACACATTGAAACAATTTCAATATAAGGCTCATGACTCTTGGTTCCCTGGTCATCTCAGCTACTAGGAATTTCTGGGTGGCAGCTCTCCTAATTTTTCTTCTCTCTAGGGTTAGCTAAAATTCCTATTATTATAATTATTTTGAAGACAAGATCTTGCTCTGTCACCCAGACTGGAGAGCAGTGGCAGGATCGTGGCTCACTGAAGCCCTGACTGCCTAGGCTGAAGCGATTCTCCCACGTCAGCCCCTCAAGTAGCTGGGACTACAGAAGCATGCCACCATGCCCAGCGTTTTTTTTTGTTTGTTTGTTTGTTTTTGTTTGTTTGTTTTGAGATGGAGTTTCGCTCTGTCGCCCAGCCTGGAGTGCAGTGGCACGATCTCGGCTCACTGCAAGCTTCGCCTCCCGGGTTCACGCCATTCTCCAACCTCAGACTCCTGAGTAGCTGGGACTACCGCCCACCACCACGCCCGGCTAATTTTTTGTATTTTTAGTAGAGACGGGATTTCACCGTGTTAGCCGGGATGGTCTCCATCTCCTGACCTCGTGATCCGCCCGCCTCAGCCTCCCAAAGTGCTGGGATTACAGCCGTAAGCCACCACTCCACCCTGGCAATATCCAGCGTTTTTTTTTTTTTTTTTTTTTTTTTTTTTTTTTTTTTTTTTTTAATTTTTGTGTAGAGACGGAGGCCTCCCTGTTTTGCCCAGGCTGGTCTGAACTCCTGGCCTCAAGTGATCCTTTCGCCTCAGCTTCCCAAAGTGCTGGGATTATAGACATGAGCCACCGTGCCTGACCATATTATTTTTTATGTGTAGCAATTTCCCTGCCTTTACCCTGGAATAGGCTCTGTCTTTGCACTTCCAAAAAGGTAAGTTCTCTTCAAGACAAAAGTGCCATCTGGTCTGACATAAAATTTGCAGCTCTCTTGGAAGGAGAAAACTGTTATGGCAATTTTTTTTTTTTTGGTAGCACTTTTTTCTTCCTCTTACCCAGCACAGAGAGTGGTACAGAGTGAGTGTTTAATAAATGATGTTTCTGCTAACAAGTAGATAAAACTTGAATGCAAAAGCCTTCACAGGTCCACAGAATAGATTCAGAATTGAGAGGTCCCTCATGCGATCTGGAACTTTGTCCAGCCACTTAAACTGTATTCCGCCCAGGATCCTCACACAGCACTCTGGGGAAACTCCTTTCCTAAGTCTTTTTTTCTCCTTACTTTTCTTTTCTCAACTTTTGCCTCTGATCCCCTTCGAATGAGAGAAACCTACAGAGACAGAAGGGAAAGGAGGACTTCTGTTTTTTTTTTTTTTTTTTTTTTTTTTTTTTTTTTAATCTTTTGTTTACCTAAGCCCCAAGTAATTTCTACTCTCACAAATATTGGCATAGTACAGTGTTTTCATCTGACAAATAATCATTACTTTTCTTTTTTTTTGAGATAGGATCTTGCTCTGTTGCCCAGGCTGGAGTGCAGTGGTATGATCACGGGTCACTGGAGCCTTGATCTCCTAGCTAAAGTGATCCCCTCATCTCAACCTCATGAGTAGTTGGGACTATAGGTGTGTACCACCATGCCTGGTTAATTGTTGTATTTTTTTGTAGAAACGAAGTCTCACCATGTTGCCCAGGCTGGTCTCCAACTCCTGAGGTCAAGCTATCTACCCACCTCGGCCTTCCAAAGTGCTGGGATTACGGGCGTCAGCCACGATACTCATACCTAATCATTATCTTTAAAAAGAAGGGTTAGTTCTATGAATTGTGATTTTGTGGAGATTCTAGAAAGTGCATAATGGTTTTGAATATTTGACTCAAACAAATAGGAAACATTGAATGAGTAGGTTCAAAAAAGTCTGAAACTGAAAATCTTTTGCATTAAAAGAAGAAGAAAAAAAAAAAACCCAAGGATGATGTAGAGTTTGTGGGGTCTATAGTTTTCTACTTTCTGGGAGAGGCTCACTTTCCTTTTACTCTGTGGTCCCTGGCTCCACTTCTTGGAAAGTTTAAAAAAATGTCTTTTTTCTCCTTGTAACCTCTTTGGTCACATCTGACATGGTGTTGGTGAATATACCTTTCTTAGAGCTTTAGTTCTTGTTCCTTGATGATTGGGGGACTGAGGATTGGTTCCTGATTAATTTCTAGAACTCTCTCAAAAACTTAGTGAACTTTTAATCTGAGTCAATTCTTTTTGAGGCATAATTCCTAGAACATTTCTATTTCTTTGTTTCTTTATTCCTATAACTCTCTTTTGATTTTATGGCAGATTACTAGAACTATAACACTTTTAATTGAGTCCTTTTATCCAATTAAAATTTTTTTCCAGATGCTTCATTCTAATTCTTGCCCTTCAGTAATTTACTTGGTTGAAAGGTTTTATTGTGCATTTCTCTTTCAAAGGCTTTTTCAATCTTATCTTTTACTCTTGAGGGATAGAAATAGTTATTTTTATTTTTTAATTTTTTTGCAACCTTACAGGGCTCTGAATTTCTTTCTTTCTTTTCTTTTCTTTTCTTTTTTTTTTTTTTTTTTTGAGACAGGGTCTTGCTGTGTCGCCTAGGCTAGAATGCAATGCTGTGATCTCGGCTCACTGCAACCTTTGTCTCCAGGCTAAAGCGATTCTCCAGCTTCAGCCTCCATAGTAGCTGGGATTACAGGTACCCACTGCCACGCCTGGCTAATTAGGGTTCTGAATTTCTGGACTCTCTTCATTTCCTTTCATTTTTGTTTATCAACCTGCCAACTCTTTCCTGAGCTCATCTCTTTCATGTGTTACCTTGCCAAATGCAGACAATAGTATCCAAACACATGCAACTAATGTTCTATTTTCTAATCTCTTTTTCTAGAGCTTCAAGTTTATTAGGTACAAGATCTGCCTCTCAAGTTATTGCAGGCAATAGTTTAACTAAATGTTTTGTCATTGTAGAGCATGGATTATCATTTATCCAGCCTGCAATTTTATTGCCATTATGGTGTGCCACCTGACCACTTTTTTTCATGCTTTTTGTTATGATAGCACTTTACTTCAAGGCATGAATTTCTGTAACTGCAGATATACTGTCATGTTGCAGTAGCATATCTTGATTAGATGCACTTTTTTTCTTTTATCTTTTTGAGAGAGGATCTCACTCTGTAACCCAGGCTGGAGTGCAGTGGCACAATCTCTTCTCACTGCAGCCTCAACCTCCCGAGTAGCTGGGCTCAAGTGATCCTCTGAACCGAGCCTCCAAGTAGCTGGGACTACAGCTGTGTACCGCTACACCTGGCCTCAAGTGATCTGCCCACCTTGGCCTCCCAAAGTGTTGGGATTATAGGTGTGAGCCACCACACTTGGCTAGATACACCTTTTTAAAATGAGAATAAAACCTTCTAAAAGTTGGATTTGTAAAATCAAGTGTGTACATTTATATTATCATTATTCCCAGCAATCTCATGTTATTATCTTATTGGTTATATGTGCATGTTCACTTTTTCCCATGACTATTTTAAGCCCATTAAGGTAGAGACTTTAACAGTATAGTCTATTACCTGTGATAGTAGCCCCAACAAAATGTATCATGGCTCCAAGCACACATAAGGGCATGAAAACATCTTGCTGATTTGGATGTTTGACAAACTATAGTATTTTACTACATTTGAGGCTGTGTGTAACTCATTGCTAAAACAACAGAGTCTTCTGGTGTCTTTTTTTGTGGGCTCTTGGAGTTGACTGTAGTAGTCTAGCTGTCAGTGTGTTGAATAATGGCTCCAATGCACTTTTGAAACTCTTAAATCTGGTGACAGCTTAGATCATGAGTGGTACAGAGCCAGTCAGTGAAGGTTTCCACCATTGTCAGCTGTGTGCCCATCATATGTTCATTATCGTGTCCCTGGTATTAGCACATGATTTACGTTATAGGAAGTGCTCAATGAATGTTTGATGAGATAAGGATCTGAATCTGTTGATTCAGTTTGAACTCAGTGATAGCCAGGTACTAGTTTGGCATCCTGATAGGACAGTTGTTTTTACCCCAAGGGGGAAAACTGTGACCAAATTTAGCAAAGGTCAGTGTTGCCTCCTGCTTACATAAAGAACCATTTTGTTCTCCCCTGCAATCTAGCAAATCCTCTCGTATTGAATTAGGCAATCTTGGTTCCAACTGATTTATTCATTCCTTCTTTGAAGAAAGCTGGTATATTCTATGTATTGAGGTATGGCTCTGAATGGAAAAGAGATCACTGAAGAAGATGAGTGACTCAATCCACTCAATTTAGTACACATTTAAAGGCCTATTGCACATGTTGCTTTGGGAGCATAAGGGATACAAGCAAAGATGAAAACACGGCTCTTGATTTCATGGAGCTAGCTTCACTGTGCACATGGAAGGTCACTCCCGGGGAGGCCTTGAAATAGATGGGCTTAGGGGGTTCAGTCTGGCTAGAAGGAGTTGGCTGGGGGACTTGAGTCTATCTTTGCATAGAATACACTGTTTAATCTAGATTGTATATTTAAGGATGTATATTTGGAGAAGGAGGCTGGTAGAGATTATTGAGAGGCAGGGTAAAGTTACCCAGATATGTGAAGACCCCAGGGAACTATCCTAAAACATGTATGTGAGGGCAGGATACACCAAGTATTGGCACAAGAGGTTGAAGAAAGGAATAATGCCTGAAAGGGTGATTTGAAGAAATCTTTTTGTAGAAGTTACACTTCTGGTTGTTCCATAGAGAGGTGCAGAGGACTGCACAGGCATGGAGGGGAGCAGGGTGGATGGAAGGCCTGTGATCACAGAATTTTGATCAGTTTTGGAGGACCTTCCAATGAGCCTAAGAACAACTTTCTCTGCATTTTCTTCAGGCGAAGAGTTGTTCAAACATGTTACGCTAGAGGAAAATAACTTTGCCCTGCTAGAATGTGTCCTGCCTTGTGAAAAGATTATGTGTAATTTTACCCGATCTTAATGGACATAAAAAAAGATAAGTTACTGTTTTTGGGGAATGTTTGTGTATCTCTAGGGCACAATGCCTGACATATAGAATGTGTTTAACAAACGTTTGACAACTTGAACTGAACTGAGACAAATTAACTTTTTGCAGGTCATTTAAATTTCATGTCAGAGCATTTAAAGGCTTCTTTTTTTTCTTCAAAAATTAGAAACAACATTTATTGTTTCTTGTTAAAATATGGTGCTCTCATGAGAAAAGAGCCTTCCTTCACCCTGGGTTTTCTCACTTATCCCAGCAGGCTGGGACTGTCCTCACTGTGTAGGAGGGAAAGTTTTTCACCTACTCCTGGGAAATTAGGCTACTCTACTGTAGTTTTACTTTTGATTACTTGTGTATGTAAAAAAAAACAAAAAACAAAAAACAAAAACAAAAGGCAAAATCCAGCAGCTAATAGGTTATCTCTCCCTAGGCATATAAGCCCAGTCCACTCGGACACAGATGTGGGGCTCAAGTCCAAATTCCCATGTGCAGCCCAGGATTAGGTGGTACTCTGGAAATCAAGTGGGTGTTCCTGGCTAGGGATTGAAGACGGTCTCAGCCCCTGGTCAGCTGGTTGAAAACATCCAAAGTGCCTCCAGTGAGAAGCTAAGATTACCTCTTTAATGAGAAACACTTTGGGTGAGGTAGGGCCAACCGTCAACTGGTAGGCAGCATTCTTGCCACAGGTAATATCTGGTCTAGAAACTACTAGATCTCCAAATCCTCTTAAGGTCCCTTACATTGACAAGAATGAATTCAAGTTTCGAAATGACACACCAAGTTATACAAGGTAGAGGATGTCATTAAGGCAATAGTCTCAGCAAGTCCATGCACAGAGCTCTGATCCCACCATCACCTTCCCCTCACTCTCCAAGTCTGCTTAGTTCTGCCCACTACTCTTCCTTCTCAGCAACAGTTCCAGCATCCAGAAGTCTTGAGCAGCCTTCAGCCTCACAAGTTGGGGGTGGCCTAATTCAGAAACTTCATGGCAACTTCAAGGCCAAGGAAACAGGCCACATTGGCTGGGAAGGCTCGGGTCATCACTGCATCAGACCCTTTAGACAAGGATGTGATTCCTTCATCCCAGATGAGTTCCCTCAGCACATCTCCAAAACCATTAGGATATTTCCCAGGAGGTGCAGTCTGGAAGTGAGACTTGAGCACATCTTGGGGGATTGCCACAGCCCAGTTGAAGATCCCTTCCGTGCAATGCCCCCAGCCACCAGGATTTAAGGCGCACTGAGCTCACGGACCCTCTTTCCTTCAGGAGTGAAGATATGTTTTAGCCATGTATATGTTATTAATTACATTCCACTAGCTGGAACATTTCACATAAGGGTAAGCACGGTCCTTTTGTAGATGCCTCGGATCCCAAACTCCTGGTACAGCTTCTTTGCACAGTCCAAGGTTCCAATGTACTTGGTTTCCCCTGAAGAAGCCTGAAACTGTAACCAGCACTCGATGGGTGCTCCAGGGGTCACGATGCCTGTGGTGAATGTACCAGATAACACACCAGCCGCAAACAGCTGGGGATAGCTGAGCACATCCTCTGAGTGTTTCTGTTGTAGTTTCTTCCTTTAACCAAACCCAAAGAAGCACACAGCAAACATGGGGGTGACACCGATGATAGGGGCAGCCATTCCTTGATATAGCCCCGTGATGCCCCTTCTAAGAGTCTTCGGGAGACAGTCCAAGGTCTCAGAGTACATGGGAGGCTGTCTAGGCAAATTCGGTGGCTGTGTCTGTAGTCGGACCTTGACAGTGTCCAGAGGGTGCCCCATGAACAGCAGGCACATGCCACCAAAGCTGCTGGCCAGCAGGTTCTTGAGCGGGCTGATGGGCTTCGGCTGATCGGCCATGGTCAGTCCGCCTATCTCTGAGTCTGTCAGTTCCTGGGCCGTCCTGGCTCTGCTGCCCCAGCTGCAGCACCAGGGCCGCCAATCTTGCATTTAAAGGCTTCTACTTGCTAATTCATTTTGGTTAAAAAAAAAATCATTCTCAGAGATAGCCAAGGTAATGGGCATTTATGTGTTGTATAAATGTGATATTATATATATGTATATATTTGTCCATGGCTCCTGGTTCATAGCTCCCACAGCCCTCATTATATCCTAAGTGATAACAATGATAAGCATATCTTTTATTAGGGTATTTAGCTTTTTTGTCTTTGGTTACTGAAGCAGCTTCAGACAGCTTCAGAGCAATAAAGGTGAAAAAGACAGTCTTTTATTGTAATGTTGGAGCACTTTAGGCCTAAGAAATAGGTCTCAGAAAAAAGAATCTCCCTTTCTGAACTTCTGCCCACCTTTTCTCCCCAAAACAATAGAAATGGAAAATATCCTCTCATCTAACATCACTCCCACACCTTTTGTCTTGGGGCTGGTCATAAAGAAATTCTTTGACTCACCTTGTCTAATCATAGGCCATAAGACCCTCAATTCAGGAAGGGTCCTCCCCTCTACCCAGGAGGAAGGAATGCTGTTTAGAGAGGCCAAGAAAAATCTGAACAGACAGGCCTGGCTGGGTTTCCTCATTCAACCTATTAATATCAGGTTATACCCTTTTTATCCAATCATATTTGTTTACAGTTTTCTGTGTTGTAATCATGTCTGCCCAATGAAGATTCCATAAAAGGCCCAAGAGGATGGAATACAAAGAGGCTTTGGACCACTGAACTTATGGAGGCTCTAAGAAGGGTGAACAGTAGCTCATCCCTGTGCTGGGAGGGTGGTGCACCCCAGCTCCATGGGAAAGAACACTTCCGTGCTTGCGACCCTTTCAAACCTCACTCTATGTACCTTTTCATCTGGCTGTTGACTTGTATCCTTAAAAATATCCTTTGGAATATACTGGTAAATACAAAGTAGTGTTTCCTAAGTTTTGTGAGCTGTTCTAACAAATTAATCAAGCCTAATCAAACTCAAGGGGTTTGTGGAACCTCAACTTGAGGCCGGTCGGTCAGAAGTCCCAGAGCCTTGGACCTGTGACTGGTGCTTAAAGTGGGAGCAGTTTTGTGGGAGCCCTCAGCCTGTGGAGTCTGACTCTACCTACCTAGAGATAGTGTCAGAATTGAATTGGATTAGAAGATGCTTAGCTGGCGTTGGATGCAGAATTGATTGCTTGCTGGTTGATGGAGATAAATCCCCACATATATGGTCATGGAAGTCTTTTGCATTGCTGGTAGTGGTGTGAGAGCAGAGGAAAACAGTTTGTTTTTTCAACACAATGAATAATGATTATTTATTAAGCACCAGTAGGAGTCTAACCATGGGGTTAAAAAATAATTAGTTCAGGGAGATAACAAACTACCAGGGTATATCATTTCTGAATCTTTCACTGATGTCATTCATTTCTTTAGTTTTGTTTTCCTGTTCATAAAATGGAGGTAAAGATAGTTTAGTACCAAGGCTCCTCTAAGGATGAGTTTTCTCCCATTTAAATCACGATTCATATTGCATGACTAGAAAGTAGAACATATGGTCCGTGACAAGGGTGTTGGCAATTTGTGGGAGAACAAAAAAGATTTGACAACAATTTCTAACTTGGTTCATCTCTGTAGTAAATTAAAAATGTTGTTCTGATTTGTGGGCACTGGGGGTGGAAGTAGGGTAGAAGGAAAGAAAATTTGGTCCTTTTCCTGTCATCCCTTTCTTTAGGGTCCCCTTTTGTTCCCCTTCGGGAAATGGAATAAAAAAAAAAAAACCCTGCATTCGTCAGTAACTCCGGGTCAACCACAACTTAAAGACAGTAAGCAGGTCAATCAAAACAGGGGCAATGATTGCTATAAAACTAACAGGTACTCTCATTGATAGAACACAGGCATACACAGGAAGATACATTCACAGAAAGAGCTTCCTGCACAAAGCAAGCCACCAGCGCAACATGACAGTGAAGACCCTGTATGGCCCAGTCATGGTGAGTAGCAACAATCATTCTGGTTTAAGAACAGTCATGCCTAGGCTTTCAGGAAAACAGAATTCTAAGGAGTTAGGTTTGATTGGGGTCTTTTTGGAATTACTTCTTTAAAAAACAGAGATGACTTTAATTTTGACTCCTGTGTGGTGGCAAAAAAGAAAAAAATAACTAGAAAAGTTATAATGGCATAAAAATGCAGCTCCTGGCCAGGTGCGGTGGCTCACGCCTATAATCCCAGCACTTTAGGAGGCCAAGGCAAGTGGATCACATGAGTTCAGAAGTTCGAGACCAGCCTGGCCAACATGGCAAAACCCGATCTCTACTAAAAATACAATAATTAGGTCGGTCCCGGTGGTTCACGCCTGTAATCCCAGCACTTTGGGAGGCTGAGGTGGGCAGATCACTTGAGGTCAGGGGTTCGAGACCAGCCTGGCTAACTTAAAACCCTGTCTCTACTAAAAATACAAAAATTAGCTGGGCATGGGGCAGTTGCCTATAATCCCAGCTACTCGGGAGGCTGAGGCAGGAGAATGGCTTGAACCTGGGAGGCGGAGGTTGCAGTGAGCCAAGATCACACCACTGCACTCCAGCCTGGGTGACATAGAGAGACTCTGTCTCAAAGAAAAAAAAAAGCAGCTCCTCACCCAATGGCTTTTGCCCAGGTGCTGTTAGTGTGTACAGTCCTTGGCATCACAGACAACTAGCATGTTCTCTCCTGTGGCCATCCATTATAGAGTTAGTTGGCCTGAAATTCTTATCTCATGGTGGGAGCTTGGCCAGCCCTTTAGGAATTATGTACATATACATTTTAACCAAGGAAACTGAGGCCTCAAAAGGTTTAATGATTCCCGTGAGACCACAGGAGTGCCCTGGGTAGAAGAAGTGAAATCACCTAGTGTTGACTTTGGACAGCTCCTAGAGAAGGGAAATTTCCCATGTCTCTGATTGCTATTTATTTATTTTGTACCATCTCATTCTTCTTGGAGGAAAGAGAGATGTCAATGCAATGAAAACCTAGCCCCAGCAGGTCTGGAATCTTGCCTGGCATTAGTCAGATAAGGCCTGGGAAGAATTTACTACAGAGGCACATGAAAACAGAGGTTAGGAAATCCTGCATCTTATTATTGGCTTAGGTAATTAACTTGTTTTCTCCTTTTACAAGCCATATAATTTAAAAGAGCTTGAATAGCATAAAAGGTTCATGGCATATAGCGTTAGTATGTTTTAATTTATTTTATATTTATGTGTTATTTTAAAGATTACATGTAGCACAGCAAAGTGCCATATTTAGGGGCATAGGCTCTGATGTCAGGCATGTCTGGCTCTACTGCTTGCTAACTGTAGGATTTTTGGGTAAATTATTTATCTTCTCTGTGCCTCAGTTTCCTCAACTGTACAGTGGGGATAACAATGACATCTTTCTCATGGCATTTATTGGGAGGATTAATTAATATCTTTGAGAATAAATGAGTCTGTACAGTGTACTGGCAGATTTGTGTATGCTTAAGTTTCAGTTAATTTGGCCATTCTAATAAACAACAACTGGTAATGATAGAGAAAGCATTCAGTAAGTGTTAACTGTTCATATTAATATTGTTATTATTATCCTAGAAATTCTGATCAATCCTCTGAAGTAGATGGGGATACTTTCCCTTTATACAGATGAACAAAAGCTCAATTAAGCTATTTATTTAACTTTGCTGGATACTGTAAGCACAATAACTGGTATACCAATCTAAGCTTTCTGGCTCCAAGTACAGTATGCTTCTCTTTGAATGGTTCAGAGGCAAGATTTCTGAATTTAAAGCCATTGCATCCAAGCAATTCCGTTGGGTAGCTTTGTGCTCCATAGCTATTTCTATTTCTAGTTTCCTTAAAGAAATCTGTTGGGCTGTCAGGAGGAAACATAACAGTGCAAGGAGCATTGGAATAGAATTAGAAGTTGAGAGGTGCAGGCAGATAGGACATCCTCAATAAGTAGTTGAGGCAAATTCTCATGGACCTAGCGGTGGACCAGGTGCATGCTTACAGGAGAACACACATTGCTGGTGAGTATAGGGGGTGAATGTTCAGGTTGCTTAGGTGGGCTCACATTAAAGTGAAGTGCAAAGCTAGGCTGAGAAGGTTGGTGTCCTGTTACAGCTCACCTTCACCTGGTGCTTTCCCTTGCCTCTGTCCCCTGTTCTACAGATTGAGAGTGATATCTATTCATCTGCTTTCTAGGTGGCATGTAAGAGTTCAAGTCCATACAATGCTCTGAATTTCTCTGAGAGGTGCTGTTTAAATCATTCTTCAGAACCAGCGACAGCCTGGTTCAGAGCCCCTGCTCTGTATTACATAACCACTAACACCTACAGTTTCAGATCAAAAGCTTTGTGGAGCAAATTGGAGCAATTTGCAGACATCATCTGATTTCCTGATAAAGAGCTGTGTGACCTACAACACTTATGCACATCTAGTTCAGCTGTCACATCGCTTAAAATGCTTGGCTCTTCTAATGAGACAAAACTAAGATTAATGTTGGTAATAATAAAAATGACCTTCAATGGCAATAGCACTGACTAATGACACCTAAGTTTTAGTCCTGAGACTGGTACTCATATGCTGGTGAACCCAACCAAGTTATTTATTCCCTTTGGGACAGAATTCTTTCACCTGTCTAATTGGGATAATTAATACTAGCTCTGTCTACCTCACCAGGTAGTTGTGAAAATCCAGTAAAAGCGTTTTCTAAAATACTCTATATTAGCAAATATAATAATGACTTGTTAGAAACATGGTAGTTATTGCTAAATCATGGAACTCCAATGTATGTATTTAAAAGCTTTCGTAATGAAAATTAGTAGTGATTCAGTGAGTATGACACAGAAGAGGAAAGAGAAAACACAAAGGAGGAATTTACTTAAGAACCCTAAAGATGTGATTGATAGGCTTGGGAAGTTATCTAAGACCCTTTAATATAAGCTGACATCTTTAAAAAAAAAAAATCCTAGCAGGCCAGGCGCGGTGGCTCAGGCCTGTAATCCCAGCACTTTGGGAGGCCGAGGTGGGAAGATCATTTGAGGTCAGGAGTTCAAGACCAGCCTGGCCACATGATGAAACCCTGTCTCTACTGAAAATACAAAAAATTAGCAGGTGTGGTGGTGCATGTATGTAATCCCAGCTACTCAGGAGGCTAAGGCAGGAGAATCACTTGAATCTGGGAGGTGGAGGTTGCAGTGAGCCAAGATTGTGCCACTGTATTCCAGCCTGGGCAACAGAGTGAGACTCCATCTCACAAAAAAAAAAAAAAAAAAAAAAAAAAAAAAAAAAAAAGCATAGCACTATTGTCAAAGGACAGAAGGTACATATGAGCATATAATTCCACATCTATCTAGTCTACTGTGTACACAATATAGATTTAAGCAAGTTAGGTCGCCAGTGATTGGATACTTATATGATGCTGCCACTATTCTTCATGATTTATGGTGGATCATCTTCATTTAAATGCTTCAGCATATATATAGCTTTTTTTTTTTGTTTTTGGAGGAAACAGAATCATAGACTCTAAGAGTCCCGCAGAATTGAGTTAAGACCGTGGACTTCTGATTCTGAAGCCATGCTAAGCTACTACACTATAGAAGTCAAGATACTAGGCTGTTGAAATGAGCGAACGATTGGTGGGGATAAGGTTGATGGCTGTGCTGATTATCTAAGCAAAATTAGCCTCATTCTGACTTTTCCGGGTCAGCCCGTTGCTTTCAACTCTTCTTGTTAATAGTCAGCGCTTCTTCAGTATGGGCAAATGGACGCTATGACCTTTTTGTTTACTCATTATTGTTTTTTGTGTCTCTAGTATCTGCAAAATATGAAAAGGAGAGCCTTTGAAACCAACATGTCTAATCACCTTTCCTACCTTAACTCGATGGAAGGTGTGAGCTGAACAACGCTAAGCCTAGAGAATAAAAGCACTTATCTTGCCAGCTCGTTCTTCTTGCTTCGTTCTTCTTCTTCTTCTTCTTCTTCTTCTTCTTCTTCTTCTTCTTCTTCTTCTTCTTCTTCTTCTTCTTCTTCTTCTTTTTTCCCAAGAAGGAGTCTTGTACTGTTGCCCAGGCTGGAGTGCAGTGGCTCGATTTCTTTTTACTGCAACCTCTGCCTCCCGGGTTCAAATGATTCTCCTGCCTCAGCATCCCGAGTAGCTGGGATTACAGGTGTGCGCCACCATGCCTGGTTAATTTTTGTATTTTTAGTAGAGACGAGGTTTCACCATGTTGGCCAGGCTGGTCTTGAACTCCCGACTTCAGGTGATCTGCCCGCCTTGGCTTCCCGAAGTGCTGGGATTATAGGCGTGAGCCACCGCACCCGGCCTTGCTCATCCCCAGTAAGGGTCAGTGGCAATGGTGGGTGAGCAAAGCATGGTTATGACAAAGGGAATCTGGCAAGATTTTTAGCTTTTCTTTTCATTACGTCTTTGGGGCACTTTCATTCTTTGTGCATTACTGTAACACCAGATAAAGTGACGTTTCAATGTAAGTTAAAAAACGCTCCAGAGCTAAAGAGAAATAGTTTCCATATTCTCTGTTGTTGTGCATCATTAGTGCCCCGGTTTCTTTCAATTAGCATGGATAATTGGAACTTTGCTAAAGTTGGTTTTGCATAATGTTTTTCTTAATGCAGTCAGCTTAACTATATAGTTCAATTTAACTGTATCGTTTTGTTCATTCATTCACTCCCTCTTTCAGAAATTCATTCCGAAAGTGTTTATGGAACATGTGTAATATGCAGGAACTTACAATCTAATGGGTGTAGATCTGACAGGAACACAAATACTACATTTCCAGACAATTAAAAAATGCTGCTTGAGTGCTAGATGATCAAAGCTTTATAATTTAAGGATAATAAACATACTTCTGATTGAACCATTTTAGGGACTGTCCTTAGAGGAGATCATATCTGAGCTGGGCCTTAATGGAAGGGTAGGATTTTGACAGACAGAGTATTCTAGGCAGTGTATTCTAGGTGGAGGGGTGGCTTGGATGAAGGATTTTGTGGGAGATTCATGGGATATCAAGTTGGAAATGAAAACAAGAGCTATCGTTTATTAAGCCTCTATTTTCATTTTACAGATTTATAGGTGCTTTATATAGAACATGCTATTTAATCTCGTTAGTAGTCTCATAAAGTGAGCATTATTATCCAATTGGAAGGAAGAGAAACTAGAGGCTCAGCAAGGAAGCCAGGATAGGATTTTAACCCAATCTCCGACCCTGGCATCTTTCTGTCTCACTGTTTAGAAGCTCTTAGACTATGGAGGGCTTCACTTACTAGCTAGGCTAATGAGTTTAGTTCTCAGTTTGGCACCTTGATACCTTTAGGTGTGAGTGTTCCCATTTCCAGGTGAGGAACTGAGGTGTAAAGAGAAGCCCTGATCCCATAAAAGGACAGGAATGCTGAGTTCCACCAGAGCATGCATCTCTTGCTAGTAGGTGAGGCGAGTCTCTAACTGATTGCAGCCTCTTCTGTTTTCCAGGTCAAGTACTTGCTGCTGTCAATATTGGGGCTTGCCTTTCTGAACGAGGTGGCAGCTAGGAAAATCCCCAAAGTAGGACATACTTTTTTCCAAAAGCCTGAGAGTTGTCCACCTGTGCCAGAAGGTAGTATAAAGCTTGACACTGGCATCATCAATGAAAACCAGCGTGTTTCCATGTCACGTAACATCGAGAGCCGCTCCACCTCCCCCTGGAATTACACGTAAGTGCAAATGAGACTGATCTTCACATTCTTTGGAAAAATATGTTAATTCTTTCTTATCATAAAGTAGAAAATGTAGAATACATAGAAAACATAAAAGGGAAAATCCCCTTAACAATGAAAATTTCATTTTACCTGGGAGCTCACATCTTTCTTGTTTTGGGCTAGGTTCACCTTTGTGGTTGACGGTCCTAATATTATGCTTCCACATTCTCATAAACTCTGTGCCTTTTTCTGCTTCATGTAGCTCTAGGATAGAATTCACAAATTTTCCTGTGTTGGAAGAGAGGGTTCTTTAAAGCAGATTGAATAATTATCTCTGCATGAGGATAAATGGGAAACAGAAAAGTCGGTTTAAGGAGATTCACTCAGATTAGACATTATCCTTTAAGGAGTGGGAATGAGTGGAGGAGAAAGGCCAGTCTGGGAAATGGGATGTTAGGTGGAGACCTTCAGGGTAGTCTTGTAATTTGGCCTTAAGATACAGGTTCTTGGAGCACCAAGCACCCCCTCATACTCTCCAAATGTAAGTATAAAAATAGATTCCAGGGACAATTGAAGTGTTTCTGGGGTTGTCATGTAGCTTCTCATGTGAGTGTGTTATGAGAAAACCTTGGGACTGTAGTCACCCCTGCCTCAAACTGGGAAGATGTGGAGAGACCGAAGAATGACTTGGACAAGTCCAGCTTAGCGAGTAGATGAGTTTATTAAGACTTACGTATGGGGCACCCTAGGGCCACAGCAGGACAGATCTAGAGATCCGCCCTGCCTCCCATCTCTAAGCTGGATCGTAAGCGAATTTGCTGGCTCTTTGCCTACTGTGTGTGTCCAATGGGACTGTTTCCCTTGGTAGGTTCTCAGATACTCTCTGAGATGTTTGGGTTCTCAGTGGCCTGCTCCTTGGCTGTGCATGGTGGCCCTGGCTCACTGCCCGTCCTTCATGGTTCAGACAGTGGATACACACCCTCAAGTAACTTGGTGGGAGTCCTGTCACACTACAAGTGGAGTATGTACAGTGGCAAGCTGGCAGGATAAATGTTGCGGTCTTTATGCCTCCAGGCAGAGGGGCCTATTAAAGGAGAAATGGAGAGAAGGTCTGAGATTCCCAGACCTCTGGGACTGTGGCTTTCCTTTCCAAGCAGCAGGCTCTGTAGTCCGACTAGTGATGGAAGACTGACTAGTGACGTTCAATCTCCAGGCAGAGAATAAAAAATAATTGTAATAATAATAATGCCAATAAAAGATCTAATGTGAATTGAATGCTAACATTTGTACAGTGGGGTATTTTATATGTACTTGTATCACTGAGCATTCTCAACAGTTGCATGAGAAAATGGTATATGAAAATCCCCATCTTATAGTTGAGGAAACTGAGGCTTCGAAAGGTAAGCCACTGCCAGAGGCTGGTGTATGCTTCCAGGCTGTGTGGCTCCAGAGCCTGTGCCACAGCCCTGCGGAACTACCTCACTGCAGGTGAGCACCCAGTGCTGTGGGGCTCTCCTTCACTGTCTTCCTCCCCCATGCCTCACCATTGTGCTTTGGCTTGCTCCTCCTGTAGTGTCACTTGGGACCCCAACCGGTACCCCTCGGAAGTTGTACAGGCCCAGTGTAAGCACTTGGGCTGCATCAATGCTCAAGGAAAGGAAGACATCTCCATGAATTCCGTTCCCATCCAGCAAGAGACCCTGATCCTCCGGAGGAAGCACCAAGGTTGCTCTGTTTCTTTCCAGTTGGAGAAGGTGCTGGTGACTGTTGGCTGCACCTGCGTCACCCCCGTCATCCACCATGTGCAGTAAGAGTTGCACATCCCCTCAGCTGAAGAAGCTGTAGAAATGCCACTCCTTACCCAGTGGTCTGCAACAAGTCCTGTCTGATCCCCAATTCCCTCCACTTCACAGGACTCTTAATAAGACCTGCATGGATGGAAACAGAAAATATTCACAATGTATGTGTGTATGTACTAAATTTTATATTTGATATCTAAAATGTTAGAAAAATTAATATATTCAGTGCTAATGTAATAAAGTATTAATAATTGGAAAATACTTCAGGTGTTTGCAATCCCACCTTGTACTCACAGACTGTGTAGCCCTATAGATTTTGGAATTCTATATGCCTATCATTTGTTTTTCATATTTCCTCATCAGAGCACCAGTGTTAGAGTTGTTTTGTTATTAATGGTGCCTGGAGGTTGGTTACATAAAGAGTTAAGGAAAATGGTACAAACAGAACTCAGGTTCCCTAGGGACACTTTACCGCTTCGTTATCCCAACTACATTATTTTACAAAGCAAGTATTTCTTGGCCACTGTGCTAGCCAGTGGAGATACAAAGAAAAGTAAGAAATGCATATGAAGGGCCATGTGTTGATAGAGGCCATCCAAAGAGCCCCTGGTCATGAGGGCCATGCTGGCCACTTTGTTTCCTCCTCTGACTTCTGGGCCCTTTAGGGGTCACTGGTTATCTTTGGTCCATCTCTTACACATCTTAGGGGCACACAGACTTCCAGATGCTGATCTCCATGCCACTCTGAGGAAACTGAGAGATCTTCTGGTGCCTCTGTTGTACACCACATTTTCTCCTTTACTTCCACCATGCCACTAGCTCAGAGTACATCTGCGTGGCTGCTGCTTCCCAGGTTCCAGAGAGAAAGTGGGCTATAAGTTCTCACTCCCACCTAGGACTTGGCTTGAGGATGGACAGTCGGCAGGAGCCTGGCTCCCATTTTGAACTCTTCAGTCTGTTGGTGGGTGTGGAATGGGAGTGGTTGGAGAGGCTAACTCTTTCATCTCTTTGCTGCAGAATCTTGTGTTTAGGATATAAATATTGACTTTTGTACTTAAAATGTTCAGGTTCTTAAAATGTAAAATACCTTCCTCTCATAGCTATCAGCTTCACAATTTTGCTCTAAATCTCACAAGTTCATTGTGATGCTGTGTGAAGAAAGTTTTCTCTGTTCATTTTGGCAGTAATAGCTGTACCCTAGGTGTAGTGCATATAAAAAACCCTCTGTCTGAGTAGTGGGGGAAGTATAAAGGAAATTTCAGGGGGAAAAGAATTGCACCACTGGGTGTATCAAGACACCATCGCGCAACACTTTGGGAGGCCAAGAAGGGAGGATTGCTTGAGACCAGGAGTTCAAGACCAGTCTAATCAACACAGAGAGACCCCATCTCTCTCTCTCCTCCCCCCCCCACACACAATTAGCCAGGCATGGTGGCGCACACCTGAAGTCCTAGCTACTTGGGACACTGAGATGGGAGGATCGCTTGAGCTAGAAGTTGGAGGCTGCAGTGAGCTATGATATCATCATTGCACTCCAGCCTGGGTGACAGTAAGACTTTGCCTCAAAAAAAAAAAAAAATTATTTCATATTTCATTACACATGTGCCCATGTACTTTCAAGGCAGTGTGCCAAATACTATAATCAAGGTATGAAATGTTAGGATAATATAGGAAATTCCTGGAAAGTTTCAGACACAAGATGACTTTTGCACTGAGATGAATATGAATCGGTTTGTAGGAAGATGTGGGAAGGTATTACATTCCAAGCAAATGTAACAGCATGAGCAAAGGCAAGAGATGCAAAAAAACCTGGTATACTGGGGGGCTGAAAGTAGTTCTATGTGCTCGGGATACTGTGGACATGGGGACATGGTAGGGAACACATAACAAATGTTTCTTTAATGAATAAATGAATGAATTCACTTGGTAGTAGACAACAAACAGTGGGCAAATGGGCCACTCATGGATGGTTTTGTAAGCTTTGTTTCAGGAACGACAGGAGAATAGTTATATTTCACAAGACAGCTTTGGTGATAGAGCGCGAAAGGGATCAGAAACATGAAGGCCAGTGAGAAGATCAGAGAGAAAGCAATTTCACTCCGACAGTACACTCACAGTTTTAGAGCTGGATGAGCCCCTATAGACCACCTGGTCAACCCTTCTCATTTGCAAATGTGGCCCATAGGAATTAGGCGATTTGCTCAAGGTCACTTGGTAGTTAGTAGCAGAAACAGGTTCATTGACTCCAAGTTCATGACTTTTGATATGGGTTTTGCAGCAACGCTGTAGTGTGTCCAATAAAGATTCATTTCAGTCATTCCTCTATGTGGCCTCAGGCTGGCCCTGAGAGAGAGTGCAGAAATACCCTCACACCGCATATCTCCAAATACATTCTATGTGGTGCTCTGAAGCCTGGGGCCTTGAGTCACAAAGCTTCCTTCTGTGGCTTCTGCACTGAGGGTTGGCTGTCCTTCAGGAAACTGCATGTCCTCTCCTGCTCACAAGGTGGCGAACTGTGTCCAGTTGTTCCCAGATTCCTCAGTATACACTGAAAGGAAGGAAATGACTGCTTTATGGGTAATTTGTTTTATTTGGTGACTGGAAGCCACTTCTGAGGCAGAGTGAGTAGGCTGTGTTCTGCTCTGCGCTCAGGTTTCTGGGAGTGCCTTTGTTTTTCCTGTAGGAGAAATGGCTGAAGTTGAGCAGTTTAGGTGTTGAAATACAACATTGCATCATAATGTGTGGAGAGAGAAACCTTTGTTTCCGCATGGAAACTTGAAAGCATTTAGTCTTTTCTTTCCATATCCAGTTCTTTTTGATGAATGGTTGGCTAAGGGGAAAAAAACTAACATATCCTTTCTCTGTCTCTGTTTCTCTCTTCCTTTCCCATTCCCTACCTCCCCAAATTTGGATAAAAGTCACCTATATATATATAAAGCTCTGTGAGATAAATTTTACTTGTAATTTACAATGAGAAAATAGAAAGTTGGTTTTCTTCCCCCACTCCCTTCCATAAAAGGAGAGGTAGAAAATATGCATTTAATATGTAGACAGCTCTTGGCTTTGAATCCTGGTTCTACCATTTTCTCAGAAGGACACAATTTTGTCCTTCTGAGATTCAGCTTCTTCATACGTTAAATGCAATATAATATCTATTTTAAGAGCTCTGTGTAAAGCAATTGAAATTTTAAAAAATGTGAATTACTTAGTACAGTAACCAGGTAATGGTAGGCTTGGTAACTGGGAGTCATTATTTCAAGAGGCATAGGAGGACTTAGGTTTCCCATTTTGCTTGGCCCAAAGAAACTCAGAACCCACTTCTATGTTTAAATATCACAGTTTGCTGGCAGATCAGACATTCATAAAGGAAAAAAAATACCACAGTTATATTGTTCCTCATGGTTTTCAAATTTGCTTTATTTAATTTCTATACATATATTAATATAGTATAGTATATATAGTACAAGTATGTATTAGTATATAGATCCTATGTTTAAATCAATTTTCCATCTGTGAAAAGTTAAGAAAGCTATAGATTCAATTCATTAAAAAATTCCCCCGGACCCAAATGTCTATCGTATCCCTCTCCACTGGTATAAATTGGAAGAAAAATATTTTTAGCTCAATAAGTTTTAGGAGTGATACATGTTCAGCTAGATAAGTGTGTGCTTTGAAAATTGTGACCTTTTCCTGGCTACTTGCCAGTTCAGTGGGTACTGATTTTGAGAATTTTGTTTAGTAGTGAAGAAGAGCATATTTCAAAACTAAGATAAATGATCACGATTTGAGCATCAAGATGTTCTTGCCAGCAAAATGTTGATTTCTTCTCTTAAATGGTACAGACATCACAGCAATATCAGAGAGCACAGCATAATGACTAAGTGTGTGGACACTGGAGCCAGACGCCGGGTTAAAATGTCAGTTCTGGACCTTACTAGCTGTACTAGTTGCTAAGGATTTGGGTCATGTTACCTAGCCTCTCTGTGTCTCTTTTTCCTCAAGTGTAAAACAGGGATGATAATAGTGCCTACTTCATAAAGTTATTGAGAAGATAGAATAATAATCTATAAGGTAATTGGAATAGTTCTTGGCATGGTAGGCGTATGGTTTAGTGTATTATTAAGAAAGATAAAATCTATTTATTACTCTACCACAATAATAGATCACGTTAATATTTTTCTTTCTCTTCTGCTCATTTGCCTCATAGATATATATTTTATAAGGCTGTAACTGTAACATACATGCAATTTGTATTTGGTAATTTTTAACTTCACATTATACTCTATGTATTTCCAATGTTTCCATAAAGTATTCACAATGATTTTTAGTAGCTGTGTAATTCTTTCAAGTTGATGAACCAGAGTTTATTTAGTTATTTTTTTATTTTGGAGTTTTAGCTCCAAATATAAAAGAATAACTATTAACTTTAAAAGTTAAATAATGCTTGTAACTGTTTTAATTACTTTTAAAATTATGAACTATGTAATACAAACAGAAGAGTTTATATCTTTGTATATGGATAGTTGCCTTGCATATCAAAATTCTGTGTATGTGTGTGTGTGTTTTCATATCTATAGCCTACCTTGGGGCAAATTAGTTAATTTCTCTGAATCTCAGTTTCCTCAACTATAAAGTGGAGTGATAATGTCTGTCTCATAGGTCTGTAAAGCAGATTAAAATAAATAATACATGTAAAGCATTTAGGGCAGTTCCCAGTTCCAACTAGCTGTTTTAGTCTTAGTGGTTATGCAGAGCCTGTGGATGAATGTTTCCATCTTTAAATTCTTGTTTTCAAAGTCAAAGAAATCAATGCATTAGACAAAAATGAGTTTATGAGTTGTTCTAGGGTTGTGACTGTGAACATATTCAGAGCCTTCTGATTCCACTGGCTTACCTCTGTGGTTTTGTTACGTGCTATCTATAGGTGACACACCGCAGCCCTTTGTATGGCCTGAGGTGAGGACCAGACTTTGTTTATAGTGGTGACACCACCAGAAGCCCTGTAACCATTTCCCACAACCACAATCTCATGGCTTTGACAGAAACCAACTCTGGGAGGCACCGCTTGGATGGGGTGTGTTGGCTGAATGTTGGAGAGGGATCTAAGTGTGACTGTCCCCCTTGTAAGGGACACCATGCTCATGGAAAAGTGCTTAATATTCTTAAGATACTAGTCCATTAGGCAAGAGTTCCCCAGGGTCCCAGGCATCTGCTGATCTCACATTCCTGGGCTTCTCAACCTCTGAGGGAAAAAACACTCAGACTTCCCACAGACCACTTGTCAAAAGCCTGTTTATCTTTTGCGGTCACCTCAAACCCCAAGTGGGATCCATTAAGAAAGCAAGGTTTGCTTCTGCCTTTTGATATTGAGTGTGTCTACATATGGGATGCCAAACTTCTGGCTACTATATTTGAAAGTACAGAAAAAATATAATTAAATATAAAAGAAAACATATCTTTCTGTTCAGATCTATGTTGCTGAACTTTGTGAGATTTATTAAGAACAGTGATTTGGGTTTAAGAATTGGAATGAATTGTGGTTCTTGCCATATGGAAATGAGTTTTGCTGGGTGAAGCAATGATATAATTACTCCTACTGTACAGTAGATGAACACCAAGGGATTCTTCATGATTCTCAATAGTACTAGAATGCTTTGTGATAAAAGCTAACACTTGCTCACTGGTTACAATAGAATACACACTTGTAACTTCACATGCATGCATGCACTTAATTAATCATCATCATAACTCTGTGAGGTAGGAAATACTAAATAGGCCCATTGCACATATGAGAAAATTGCGGCACAGATTGAGATATTATCTTTCTTAAGGTTATAATAGTGATATGGTGGTAGACTTCTGCATTTCAACACCAAGCTCCATTGCCTTTTGTGGGAGATCCACCACAAATCACTTCCCTGTGTGAGAGGCTCTGAACCACAGCATCTTTTCTGAGGATCACTTTTTCTGTGAATGGTCAGGGAGAGTAAGCTACAATATTTGCTTAGTCACACAATTACAAAATTTTAAGCATTGTGGAAAGCTCATTAGAAAGCTAACCAATAGATCCTTGGGGCAGCCAGCTTCCATCAATAACTCAAATTACAATGGCCCTCATCTTGCTTGCCTATAGGAAGTCCAGTCCTTTGCCAAGCCCTTGTCCCCAGGGTTTTCTGGGAATCTTTAAACAACATCCTCATTTCCTCTAAACTTTTCCTGAAATTGTTCACCACTTTGACCAACTGTCTGGTTTTAGACATCAATTCCTGCCCTATTCAGCCACCTGCAGATAGAGGCCTGGTAACCTCTGTCAGGCTCAATGATTTCCAAGCCTAGGTCATAAAAGTCTATGCAGCTTCCACCTTGTTCCCTTCAAATGTTCACTCTTGGGGAGCCAACTGCCATGCAAGAAGTCCAACTACCTTTTCCCTCCGGGAAAGGCCACTTGTAGGCGTTCTGGTTGACAGTCTCACAGGAGCCCCCAGGCAACACCCAGCACGCACTGCCGGCCATGTGAAGAGTCCATCTTGGACATCCAGCCTAGCTGAGACTTCGATCGATGAAACTCCAGCCAATATCTGAATGCAACTTCATGAGTAGGACAAGCTACATAATCTGTGGATTCCAGTGCAAAACTTAAAGTGTGGGGCCTATTGTTAAAAAAAATTAAGACTGTTAAGCAGAGCATTAAAACAACTGTGGGGCACTTTTAAGTGCAGGGCCCTGTGCTACTTCTACACAGCCTACATGCCCATGATGCTTGCCTGCTCACGAGATCTGAAGAGAATTGCCCAGCTGAACTCTTCCTGAATTTTTGTGATCAAAATAAAATGACTTTGGTTTTACATAATATAATTTTGGGATGATTTATTACATGGCACTAGTAATCACATCAGGTTCCAAGAACAATTATTTTAGACTGCCACAGCCCAGTATTATTACATGTTTTTTTTTTCTTTCTGGTTTAGAGACAAAGTCTTGCCCTGTTGCCCAGGCTGGAATGCAGTGGCCCAATCACAGCTCATAGTAGCTTTGAACTCCTGGGCTCTAGTGATCTTTCTGTTTCAGCCTGAGTAAGTAGGACTACAGGTGTGCACCACCACACTGGGTTGATTAGATATTTTTGTAGAGACGAAATCTCACTATTTGGCTTAGGCTGGTCTTGAACTCCTGGCCTCGTACATTTTTCCTGGCTTGGCCTCCCAAAGTGTTGGGATTACAGGCATGAGCCACCACACCTGGCCTACATTTTCTAAATGTTCACTTAGCTTGATATTTGTGTCTAAGGAAGCTGGATTATATCTAACCCAATTTTATTTTTTGTTTTGTCGTTCAGCAGGAGTTCAGAGTTGTGCCTTTATATCTTTGCTGCAATTTTGGCTATCTCAACAACTAAAATGAAAAGCATGAAAATACACACCTCTGTATAATAACCAGCAATGGTGCACAACAGCCCAGTATATATCATTAGTTAGAAAGACATTTTTCTACAAAGGGCATAGTCGGAAGAAATGCATCTCTGCCTACAGGATATATGACCTTTTACTCACCTTTTACAAAGAACAATTTAGTCCTCGGGAACCATGGCTTTTCAAGTATCTCCACTTTACATCTGCATAATTATAGAGCCCACATACATGCGTTTTTCAGAAAAAAAATAGGGAGCTTCAAGACATTTTTTATGCAAGGCAAAAAAATGCTTGCCTCCTGGAAATGCAGATTTTCAGATTCTACTATTTGCCCCAGGATAATGAAAAACAAGCCCACACTTCATTATTTATTCTGAAGTAAAATAGAGCAGAGCCTCTGGTTTCAGTTATTTATCAGAACTCTGTATTAACAAGCATTGCTGTATTAGAATAGAATATGGTGATTGAATTGATGTTAGACTATGGTGATGAATTGATGTTCATAATGACAACAACTTTAGATATTGTTCTCTACATAATCAAGAGAATGTTCTGTTGTGTTACAGCCCCATGTGTATCTGATTTTCTTCTTTGAAAATTTTTCTGCCAGGTGCGGTGACTCAAGCCTGTAATCCCAGCACTTTGGGAGGCTGAGGTGGGTGGATCACGAGGTCAGGAGATTAAGACCATCCTGGCTAACACGGTGAAACCCTGTCACTACTGAAAATACAAAAAATTAGCCACACGTGGTGGTGGGTGCCTGTAGTCCCAGCTACTTGGGAGGCTGAGGTAGGAGAATAGGGTGAACCCAGGAGGCAGAGCTTGCAGTGAGCTGAGATCGCGCCACTGTACTCCAGCCTGGGCGACAGAGCGAGACTCCATCTCAAAAAAAAAAAAAAAACAAAATCTTTCCTGCATGATGTCCTCGGCTGAATAATGGTCGCCAAAGATATTTATGTCCTAGTCTTTGGAATCTGCAAATGTTCCCTTATATGGCCAGAGAGACTTTGCAGATGTAATTAATTAAGGATTTTGAGATGGGGAGATTATTCTGAATTATGTGGGTGGGCCCTGAATGTAATCACTAAACTCTGCATGAGAGAGAGGCAGGGGGAGATTTGACTACAGAGACATAAGGCAATGTGAGGATGGAAACAGGGTGCTACAGAGCTGGCTTTGAAGATGGAGGAAGGGACTACAAGCCAAGGAATGCAAGGACTGCAGCTTTGGAAGCTGGAAAAGGCAAACCACGATTCTCTCCTAGAACCTCCAGAGGGTGCAAAGTCTGGCTGACACCTTGATTTTGGCCCAGTGAACTGTAAGAGAAATGTGTGTTGTTTTAAGCCAACAACTTTGTGGTAATTTAAGTAGCGATAGGAAGCTAATAGAATGCTTATGTGTATCTGAGTGCTTTCTTCTTCTTTGAAAAATCTTTCTTGCATGGGCAACTCTTCATCAAGTTGGATGTTTGATTAGCCTAAGCATTCTGTTTCCAGGCTGGAAGAGCATTCACTCTGGCAATTATTAGGTATGATCTATCCATTTGTAATCTCTATATCAATGTCTCCTTCTGCAAAGCCATAATTCAGGTTCATTTTGTCTAGGCCCCAATTCAATTCAATTAGTCTATTACAGACAATTTGCTTTCTCTAGTGGCCAGCCCAGCTAAACAATGTGTTTGATGACAGCAGAAGTTGCAGGGTGGGAAATGTCTCTGACTTACCCATGTGGTGGATTCTGAAAGCAAGCAGCAAGGATGCTGTTTCGGTTTGACTGCTGCATGCCCTGTGTGGGAGACAACGAAGAGCACTACGGGGCCCAAAGTTGGCTTCTCACCATCTGACCCAAACAGGCAACTTCTTACAGTAACCCCAAGGGAAGGAAGTCAGTGTTGGTGGAGTGCTCCTTCCACGAACTTAAACTGAGATGTCTGACCTACATTTCTAGCCTCCAAAATGACCCTCATTTTACTCGTAGTGGTTCAAGGTTAAATGCATAAAAGTTAACATTGCATGACAATCATATTTAACATAGAGATTATTTGAAATCTGTTGTCTTCACCAAACTTGTTGAATTTGATACATGAAAGGGCAGTAGGGTTGAGCGGGTAACCATTTGTCTTTGTGGGTGTGCTGTCTCATGTCTTTAGGCAAACTTGCCTCCTCCACTTCTGGTGCTTCTCACTCTTTGTTCCTATCCCTGTAGGGCTCCAGGAATGTCAGCTATGGCTGCAACTCAAGCTTAGCAAACCAGACCATTTTTCTATGTGATGTGATTTATGAGGCACTGGGAGGAGACTCTGTCTCCAAAATACATTTTTGTGTGCTACTGAAATACTCTCTTTAAGACATCACTTTTTTTTTTCTTTTTTTTTTATTTTTTTTTGAGATGGATCATCGGCTCTGTCCCCAACCCAGGGCTGGGGTGGGCAGTGGGCCGGGATCTTCAGCTCACTGCAAGCTCCCACCTCCCGGGTTTATGCCCATTTCTCCTGCCTCAGCACCTTTCCAGAGTAGCTGGGGACCACAGGCGCCACCCCACCCTCGAACCGGCTAGTTTTTTTTTTTTTTCTTTTGTAATTTTTTAGTAGAGACGGGGTTTTCACCGTGTTAAGCCAGGATGGTCTCGATCTCACTAGACCCTATACCGCACCGGAACTCGGAATCTCCCAAAGTGCTGGAGATTACAGGCTTGAGCCACCGCGCCCAGCCAAGACATCACTTTTGAAGGCTCTTTGAAAATTATGCACTTCTGGAAGGTTGACACATTAACCTGGTAAGGTAGATTCCATTTTCTAGATATCCTCTGAAAACCTTCCTTTTAAACATGCAGCACCATGTTCCCCACTGGTGAGTCAAAGATCAATATGGCACCATTCTTTCTGTTGTGATGCTCGTGGTCGAGAGGGGAGACAGAAAAGAAGTTAGCAAATTCAACCCCTGTCAGCTGAGGTCATCATGTCTATTGAAATTTAGTCAATAACTGGTTCAAACCACCCAGTGGGCTCTCCCTCCATACCTGTGGGGATTCCTTAGGGAATCTTAGCCTTCCTTTAGTGTGCTGGCTTCCTAAGGTGCTGCAGTGTTGGTCTTCTGCACTCGCAGTCCACCTCCTGCAAGATGGCACTGCTCTGAGCTGCCCTAGATGCTTTGCCTTGTGGGAAAAGCACAGTGGGCGTTTGCATGTGTGGTAGATGTCACTGGAGATGTAGAGTGACAGAGGGAGATACTCAGTAGCACTATGGTGCAATTAACTCCACACTTAATAGTAGGTATTCCTATTCTTAAACATTCTTCAGCCACCATTGGCATTGAGGAATTCTCAGAGGCTAACACTTCTCCATGGGCTCCTTTCCTGTCTCCTGGTAGTTCTTCCCCTGACTCCATCTTTCCTCAGCTCTCACCTTATCCCCCTTCCTGCTTACCACCTTCCATTTACAGTATGGTTTAGCTTTTTCTTTCTCTGTCGTCAGCTAATGCAGGTCCTGGAGACCTTATCCCTTGCACCAAATACTGCCTTTCCAAGTATTTTGCAAACATTTCTGCTCAAGGGAAAAATAACGCCAATCCCCAAGGGCAAAAGCAGTTAAGTTGGTTGTGGTTTTAAAAAGAAATTTCTTTTCTTACATGTCTATAAAAACAATTCCAATAGAGTGACAAATATAACAATATAAATAGATATGAAGTACAGAGTCAAGATGAAAGAAAGTGACACTGAGTTGTTCTTCAATAGAGGGTTGGTCCTATGTGGGTTGCCAAAGAAGGTGACATTGGTTTTCCATCTAAAGGATGAATGGGATGAGCTTGGTGCCTCACACTTGTAATCCTAGCACTTTGGGAGGCCAAGGAGAGTGGATCACTAGAGGCTGAGAATTTGAGACCAGCCTGGCCAACATGGTGAAACACTATCTCTACCAAAAATATGAAAATTAGCTGAGTGTGGTCTCTGGCCTGTAATTCCAGCTACTCAGGAGGCGGAGGCATGAGAATCACTTGAAACTGGGAGGTGGAGGTTGCAGTGAGCCAAAATCATGCCACTCTCCTCCAGGCTGGGTGACAGAGCGAGACTCTGTTTAAAAATAAATAAATAATAAGTAAATAAATAAATACATTAAATAAAGGATGAATAGAAGTTCACTAGGAAGACTGGGAGGCAGAGGGCTTTTTGGTTGGAAAGCACAGTATATGCATGGGCACGGTGGCACAGGATGGCATCTCATGCTCAGAAAATATGAATGATTGGCAAAGCAGAAACATGAAGTACGGTAAATGGGGGCAGGAGAACATGTGACCAAAGAGATAAATGGGGATGAAAATATGAAGGGATTAAGGCCTTTAAGAAATTTGGATTTTCTTCTCCAAATAATGGAGAGCTATTTCAAGGTTTTAGGCAAGGGAGTGAGATGATTGATTTTGCGTTTTAGGGAGCTGTCTCTGGTAACGGGGTGAAATTGGATCAGATTTGATCAGGTTGGTGTAGTGTGGAGATGCTATGGTTGAATGTTATTGTTAAAACTCAAGCAAGAAGTAATGAAGTCCTGAAATGTCAGTGGGGCTGGAGGATAGGAAAAGACTGAATCAGTAGGATTTGGTAACTGTTCATCTCTGATTGGTGTTGGGGGTGGGAAGAGGCTAAGGAGATGGAGGAGTTCGGGAAAATTTTCCAGGGTCTGATGGGGCCAATGGGTGGATGCCTTGGCTCAAAACCAAGATGACACCATTTAAAGACAAGCATTTTCCAGGTAGAGAAGACAATGAGTTTAGATGTTAAATATGATGCCTATGGGTAATTGGATATATTGATCCAGTTTCGTAAGAAGAAGCTGAAGGTAAAGTCCAGAAATAGAAATTGTGGAGTCCTTGGGATAGTTCATGATTGAGTCAATATAATCTGTGATTCAGAAGCACAAACCAGGGAAAGATGGAATATTAGGCATGCACACCTTAATGTGAATTAGTTTTCTGAGGTTCTTTTTCCTTACTGCCAACTGAGATTATTCCACCATAAAAGGGAGTTTTCTTTTGGGAAAAAAATTAGAGAGACCTCGGATGTATAGTCCTTGGTTTTGATGATGAAAGGTAGCGTGGAGTCATTGGCTGCCTGGAGGATGAGGAAAAGAGACAGAAAGAAGAGGGTAGGATGCCAAATAATATCTTTCTCAACTTCACAACTTTACCTGTGGCTTCTCTTGGGCAAGAAACCCCCCAAACAATCACTGGTATCTAGAAGGAAGTCTTTGTAACTTATGATTCTTTAATTATTTATTCTCTCACTCATTCCTATAGTTTTTCTGCAAGTTTCCAGGTGTACAGGCAACGCCAGTTTGGAAAACGACTGTTCTGGAAAGCCTGGGATAAGAGTCTCATGGGAGTGTGAAGGATAAATTACTTAGCAAGGGCTGAGTCCTCCCATCCATCAGGAGTTATTGCTGCTTCCAGTGTCTAGTGGGCACCCTGCAAGGTTTTGTCACCTATTCAACTTTCCTAGGATTTTCTCAGAGATGTCAGCATACAGAAACCATTTTTTATTGGAAGAACTCTGTACTAAGGCCACCAGTTTCTGTGACAGCATCAAGACACTGGAACTACCTAGAGCCTCAGCCAACAAGGGAGAAGAAAGTGCTCTCTTTTCATTGGGAGTTCACAGCTGAGCTGCACCTGGGCACATTCCCCATCATATAAGCAAAGTTTCTTTGCAGCAGGAGGGGATGAGGCTAACACTCATAGGCAGAGGCAAGAAGAGATGAGAGATGGATGTAGACGGTGAGAGTCCTGGTAGGTGGAGAGTTCAGTTCCAGTTCCTGGGCCTTAGGTCCTGTAGCCCTTTCCCCTTCCCAGTCACTTGGGGCAATATGTGTCATTTTTCTAAAGCTGATTTGAAGACAACTCCTTGGGGATATTTTCTTGGGGAAGGAAAAGGGGTCTCGGAGGAGACCAAGATGGAAGTAAATGACCAGAAGAGTGAAATGTTGGGGAAACCAAGAGTGGAGACGTTTTTCAAAAAATGATTAGAAGATGATTTTTCAGAGATCAAGTTTGATTGCTTTATTGTCATAGAAGCCAAAAACAAAGGCTTAGGAGGCAAGGAGAGGTGAGGAAGTAGAAGTGACAGGTTCTGATTGCCTGGTCATCACATCTGGCTGTGAGAAATGCAATCGTGGCTGTAGCAGTTACCATAGGATTGGGAATGGTGCTCTACGACAAAACACTGAGACTCAGCCACTGAAGAAAACAAGTATTTTCTTTGGTTTTGGTAAAGCTGTCCTCATCTGTACAATTAGGTGACCATGGCAATGCGAGCACTGAGGATGTAGCTCTCAAGAGTCTCCTGAGGCCTGAGAAGACTCAGGCTGTGCACCCTTTCACAGCAGCATAGCCTAAAAGAATTGGAGCAGACAGGTCACCCTTGGTCCTTGCATCTTGAGGTGTGCTGCTGCTTGACGTTGTGGGAGAGGTTGCTAAACAAAGACCAGGAGCATTATTCCTCGGGTCACTTTTCTCAAAACATTGTTGTACGCATTTGTGCTGGATAAAGAGTTCTTGGGGAGTTTAACTTCCAGGATCTGAGATGGACAAATCTCTTTTACAACAGTAGGGTCCCACAGAGAAGAGGAGATGAAAGACACCAAGAAGAAAATGAGATGAAAGATACCAAGGCGAAAGGGAATCACACATGGTTTCAAGGAGGTGGCAGAGGGTGAGAGGGCAGACATGGGGAAGAGTGCCTCTGAGGCAGAAAGAAGGGTTGTAACTGAGGAAAAGATGCACGTTGGAGGCCTTCAGCTCAGAAAGGTGCTCTGGGGAGCAAGAAGAGAATGGGAGAGGGGTTAAGATCCAGACGAGAACGAAAAAAATTGGCAGAGTAGACATAGGGATTATGATTATTGGGGCAGATATTCCTAAACATACTCAAGCGACAGAACACCTAGGAATCATAGCCTTTTTGTGAGTTGCTGAGAAATATTGATGAATTAATACTTATCTCCTTAACAGGATTGACCTCAACCTTATAATTTGTCTATCTTATGTTTATGTTGTTTAGACATGCTATGTTTACATGTGATAAAAACAATATACAGTCAATCACATGCATTTGTCCATTAAAAATCACTCCATAAGCTAAGACACAATACGTGTCCCTAAAATTTGTCCTTTTATTGAAAGTGATCTGAATAGAGATGAGAAAGTGGAAGAATCGTGTAGCTGAGTCATGATTATGCTTAAGATGGATCAACTTAATTTTCTTTTCCTTTCTTTTTTTTTGAGGTAGGGTCTCATTTGGTCACCCAGGATGGAGTGCAGTGGTGCAGCATAGCTCACTGTAACTTTGAACTCCTGAGCTCAAGTGATTCTGCCACTTAAGCCTCCCAAGTAGCTGGGGTTACAGAAGTGTGTCACCACACCTGGCTAATTTTTTAAACAAATATTTTTTAGATATGGTGAGGGGGGATCTTGCTGTGCTGTCCAGGTAAGTCTCCAACCCCTGGCCTCAAGCAATTCTCCTGCCTCAGCCTCCCAAAGCACTGGGACCCATTTTCTAATATGTGCTGCTTACATAAACATGAGTGATTAAGATAATCAATTCTTTAAGTCACATCTGAGTACTTAGCACATGTACAGACTCCTGTCTTACCTTAGTTCTCTTAGTTGTAAAATGCTCAAAGCTCATTTCAAGGCATTTAAGGAGTAATCCAAAATGAACACGTAGCAATGTCATGTGTGTGGAACAACAGTTTCCTTATAGGACTTCCCTCCCTCCCTCCCTCCCTGCCTCCCTTCTTCCTGCTGTCCTTTATCCAATTATTCTTTCTTATTTTGTTTAAAACTTATTTAGACTTGATGATCTAGCAGTGTTTGAAGAGATTTAGAAAACATGCAACTACAGTAACAATTCAGGAGTATTACAGATCAAGTTATGAATGACTGTGGAATATTTCGCTTTTTCCAGAAGTGAAGAAAAGTTTGTCCTGTTTAATTTTTCTTTAGCCCTCATCTTGAGGCTGTTGCTGAGGGTAGACAAAGTGTCTTAGAAGGAAGGAGAAGAGTCACCAAAGAGAATGGCTTTGGAGTGGTTGTCTCTCTGATTGTGCTTAATTCACCCATTTATTATTCAAGATGAGGATTTTTACTTGGCTGCAATGAAGAAAGCATATGCACCTTTTTTTTTTTTTCCTTTTTTTCTGTCTGGAACTGAGAACAGGGTTATGAGATTATTGTGGTGAGCATCACTATGGTGAGCCATCAGTTGATCAGGAGGGCTGTAAACAGTTTGGTTAACCACAGAGCTGGCTGAGAGAGAAGGTGGACCTAGGCGAGAGAGGCAGGAGCTTGTGGGAAGCAACTGAGTGTAACACAGAGATATAGTCTAAGTTATGTGGGACGGTGAAGACATGTGAATAATTTACCCAACAACAACATCTATTCAAGGGCAAAATGTTAAAAGCAGATACTGTACTATGTACTCCGTGGGTCATTTAAGAAACTTTGGCAAATAATCTGAAACCCTCAGTTAAAGAAATGTTAAATGAATGCTTAAGGCCAGTTGCAGATATTAAACTTTCTGATAGAAAGGAAATATACAATTTATGAAATAAATGGTAGCCTACAAATATTTTCTTTTCTTTTTTGGAACTTGTCCTTGGGCAAAATTGTATGCTCATCACTGAGAAGTGAAATGGCAGACTGAATGTACGGTTCAAATATAAATACGATTTTTTTTTTTTTTTTTTTTTTTTTACAACAGAGCTTTTGCTAAAATTTTGGCAGCATGTAGTCCGAGATTGTATTCTCCAGTAATTAGCTCTTTCACTTTAGTATAATGCTTTTAAGATTCATTCATGTCATTGTGTGCCAGTGGTTTGTGCTTTTCCGTTGTTGAATACACCCCATTGTATGGATATACTAAAATTGATTTATTCATACACTAGTTAATGGGCATTTGGGTTGTCTTAGTCTGTTTTCTGTTGCCACCACAGAACATCACAGACTGGGCAATCTATAAAGAACATAAATTTATTTCTTTCAGTTCTAGAGGCTGGGAAGTCTAAGGTTGAGAGGTTGTATCTAGTGAGGACCTTGTCGCATCACAACGTGGTGGGGACATCCTATGGGGAGAGGACGAGAGTGTGTGTACCACCTCAAGTTTCCCTTCTCCTACTCCTTCTCCTTCTCCTTTTCCTCCTTCTCCTTCTCCTTCTCCTCCTCCTCCTCCTCCTCCTCCTCCTTCTTCTTCTTCTTCT
>NW_016814088.1:681418-701764 GCF_001698545.2 Rhinopithecus bieti
AAACAATTTTACTAGATGCTTAATTCAAACATTTTCATGTTATGAAAACCATATTGGAAGCATATTTTTATGGCAGTATAATATTTCAGTTTTAAAAATTGACACATAATTATATGTATTTATATGGTACAATGTGCATTTCACACCTAGTCCCCAAAACTCATGTCCTTCTCACATGCAAAGTACATTCATTTTATCCCTATAGTTCCAAATTTCATAACTTGTTCCAGCACCAAGTCAAAAGTCCAAACCCAAAGTCCAAAGTCATCTCAGATTCAAGGCAAACCCCTTCCAGATGTGAGCCTGTGAAATTAAACACATTATCTACTTCCAAAATATAATGGTGGAACAGGCATGAGTAAATATTTCCATTCCAAAAGGGAGAGATAGGCAGGAAAAAAGGGGTATTGGGCCCCAAGCAAGTCTGAAACCCCAAAAGGGCAGACACTAAATCTCAAGACTGTGGAATAGTCTTATACTCCATGTGTTGCTTCCTGGACACACAGGGGTTGGGGGTGAACCCCAAAAACCTCAAGAAGTCCTCTTCCCTTAGCTTTGTTGGGCTCAGCTCACACTCCAGCCCTTTCAGGTTGGAGTCTCATACCTGCAACTCTCCCAGACTGTTATTGCATGCTGGTGGTCCTAAATTTCTGGGGTCTCACACCCCAGTGGCAGTCCCACACTCATGGCTTCACTAGGCATTATCCTAGGGGGGCCTCTTTGTGGCATCCTCATCTCTGTGGCAAGTTTCTGCCTGGGACTGCAGGCTGTGTGTAAACTCTTTGAAATCCAGGTAGAGGCTGCCATACCTCCATAGCTCTTGCATTCTGGGTGTGTGCAGAATTAGTACCATGTTCATGCCACTAAGGCTTATCACTTGTGCCCTTCAGAGCTATGGTAGGAGCTGTACTTGGGCCTGCTGAGACATGGCTAAGGAGGCTGTGGATTCCTGCACTGTAATGCCTGGAGCAGAGACCAAAGGGTGCTCTGGGCAGTAAGCCTGTGTAAGGTGCCCTGGGCCTGTCCCTTGAAACCATTCTGCCCTCCTAGGCCCCTGGGCTTGTGATGGAAGGGGAAGCCTTGAAGATCTCTGAAATATCTTCAGGGCCTTTCTTCCATTGTCTTGGTGATTCCTTCTATCTGCTAATCTCCTTAGAAAATGATCTCTGGGTCATATCCTTGATTTCCTCTCCTGAACTGCTTTTTTTTTTTTTTTTTCTCCTTGTTTTTTTTTTAACTCTTTTGAGGGTCAGGGTAAGAGTTTTCCAAACCTTTCTGCCTTGCTTCCCTTTTGAGGATAAATTCCATCTTTAAATCATTTTCCCCTCTTGTAGCTTAATGTAAGCTATAAAAGTAGTCATGCAGTAGCTTGAATTTTTTGCTGGTTAGATATTTCTTCCACTAGGTATCCTAATCCATTGCTCTTAAGTTCTGTATTCCAAAAATCCCTTGGGCATGGACACAATCCGACCAAATTCTTTTCCAGTTTATAACAAGAATGGCCTTTACTTTAGTTTCCAATATCTTGTTGCTCATTTTCATCTCAGACGTCATCAGAAGAGCCTTTACTGTTTATATTTCTATCAGCATTCTAGTCATGATCACCTAAATAATCTCCAAGAAGTTCCAGACTTCCCCTCACTTCTTGTCCTCTGAGCCTCCACAGAATTGCCCTTAATACTCTGTTCTTGGCCACTGAGGCTTTTTTTAGCCTGCTCCTCCAAATTCTTCCAGCCTTTGCCCAATACCTAGTTCTAAAGCCAAGTCTACATTTCCAGGTATCATTATAGCAACAACTCCACTCTTGGTATAAAATTTTTTGTCTTAGCCTGTTTTCTGTTGCTAAAACAGAATATCACAGACTAGGTAATTTATAAAGAAAAGAAATGTATTGCTTAAATTTCTGGAGGCTAGGAAGTCCTGGGTTGAGGGGCCACATCTGGTGAGGGCCTTCTTGCTGCATCATAACATGGAGGAAGACACCTGATGAGAGGCCAAGAGCAGGTTTGTCAACTCAGGTCTCTTGTCCTCTTCTTATAAAGCCACCAGTACGCTCACAGGGGCCCCATCCTGATGATCTTATCTAATGCTAGTTACCTCTCTAAGGGTACCTCTTAAAGACTTGGAGGATTGGATGCCTCCAATCAACATATGAATTTGGAAATTAAGCTTCCAACACATGAAATTTGGGGAACATATTCAAATCACAGCAGATTGTTTACAATTTTTGGCTGTTATGGCTAACATTTTACATATAGGTCTTGTGTTAACTTATGTTTAATTTCTCTTGGATAAATTCCTAAGAGTAGGATCGCTGGGGCTTATGGTAAGTGTACATTTAATTGCCACATTATTTTCCAAAGTGACTTGTCAAAAGACAAAATTCCGACATATGTAATTTAAAAATTTTTATTGGTTTTTATTTGTCATTCTAGATTGAGGAACATCTCATTCTATGAAACAGAGTGAGTACTATGATGCGCTGAGCAGAGGGGATTAGCTTTATAGCTAGAAAAGGGCTAAAGAGAATAGAAACAGAGAAGAAAAAGTGGATTGGTCATTTCAAAGTCATTTTCCTGGTAGGGTTAAAACAGAGGGGATTTTCTTATTTTGTTGACTCAGGTTGATTGGAATCGCCTTTTTTTTTTTTTTTTTTTTTTTTTTAAGGAAAACTGTCCCATTTCAAAGTTCAGCTTAATTATGTGGAACTTGGCACATGTGACTCTATTCTGGTTTGGACTGGTCTGTTGGGGCCTACTGCAGGAACCTAGTCCAAAACAACGGCCTCCCATAAACTTTGTTTAACAGACTGTATCACTTTGCATTTCTGCCAGAAATGTATGAGGGTTCTAGAGCTCTCATATCCTTGCCAAAACTTGGTATTGTCTGTTTTAAAATTTTGGTCAATCTAGTGGGTGTGTAAAGGTATCTCAATGTACTTTTAATTTGCTTGTTACAATATAGTGATCTAAACATGCATTACACCAAAGAGATCTGTCCTTTCATTTAGGTGTGACTGCTTGGGGCTTGCAGGTACAAGTGGCCAATCCCAGTTGCAAATCCATCTTAGATGATGCCTTTATCAGCAAAGTTGATTTTCCACCTGTCTTTTTCTGTCACCTTGTCTTGATCTTGTACCAATGAGCCTCTCTTCACAGAACATACATTATTGTGCACACGTCCCTTATGAGTAATCTGGTTCCAGTTTTATCCTTCCTTAGTGCTGAGCCCACCATTTGCCATTTTCTTATCTCTAGTGGATTGGCATTCCTCTTTGTTCTGAACCCACCCCAGGTGACACTGGGTTTTACTGCCTTTCATATTCATGCCACAGTCACTTGATCATAGTCATATATCAGAAACTTTGTCACTGATAACTCCCATTCTCCTACTGATTTGGTACTGTTCACAATACCCAGTGATTCTGATTGATCTACTCCATTTTTAACAAATGTCTTGAGTCAGAGGTCTGAACCACAAAGTCCTGGACAGCAGAAGCCACATAAGAGAGACTGAAAGTAAATTTGAATGCTATGTTTATAAAGATAAGAGCTGAAGCCACAGATCTTGGGAGCTCACCTACATTTAGGGTTCAAGACAAAGAAGTGAAACCAATGCAGAGACCGAATAAATTAATAGGGAGGTGAGAAAGAGTGTCACAGTATCACAGAAACTAAGGTAAGACAGAGTTTTAGAAAAGAGAGATTGTTCAACTGGGTAAATGTTGCACAAAGGTTTAGAAGAGCTGGGAAGATGCCACTGAATTTGAAATTGGGAGGTTATTTGACACTTTGGGTAGTTCAGTTTCAGCAAAATAGTAGAGTTAGAAGCCAGAATGTGGGCCAGGCATGGTGGCTCATGCCTGTAATCCCAGCACTTTGGGAGGCCGAGGTGGGTGGATCACTTGAGGTCAGGAGATCGAGACCATCCTGGCCAACATGGTGAAACCCCTTCTCTACTAAAAATACAAAAATTAGCTGAGTGTGGTGGCATGCGCTTATATTCCCAGCTACTTGGGAGGCTGAGACAGGAGAATCTCTTGAACCCGGGAGGCAGAGATTGCAGCGAGTCAAGATCATGCCACTGCACTCTAGCCTGGTGACAGAGTGAGACTCCATCTCAAAAAACAAACAAACAAACAAAAAAGAAGCCAGAATGCATAGAAATAGTTAATGAGAAAGTGGAGGCCATACGTACAGATGTATTTTTCAATAAGTGAGGCAGACATAAACATACCTCCCTCTGAACCATCCTTTGTGCCTTCCAACAGGGTAAGAATGGACATCTTTCTGTGCTTTTGATCCCCATATGCCTTTGCCCAAAGACTCTCACTGTCCTGGACTTTCTTCTGTATCTTCAACCTTTGACCGTTTCCTCCCTGTTTGTCAACATGCTCAAGAATTTTCAGTTTTCAAAAAAGCAAAATTAAAAATAACTATGAATAATTCATAGGTTCCCATGGCCATTACTCTATCTTCTTCCTTTTCTTAGCCAAGCTACTTGAAAAAGAGCCTTTTCTTGTGTCTCCCACTTCCTACTTTTTCGTTAACTCCTCAATCTATTCTAATCTGATTTTGGTCTCTACCACTCCAAAGAAAGCTTCTACCTTCTTCCTGTAGAGCTCAATGCTTTGTTTTGCCATAGCTAACAGATGCCTTTCAGGTATCAACTTATTGGACATTTCTTGACATTTCATTCAGATGACCAATTCCTTCTTGAAATTCTCTATTCTGTTGGCTTTTCTCTCCAATTTTTATTTGTGTACATCTTTGGTTGCTCTTTCTTTTGTGGGCTTTTCTCTTCTTTTTGATCATTAGACACAAGAGTTGTGCATGGTTCAATCTTTGTCTGTCAGATCCTTTCACTCTGTAATTTCCCTTAAGGAGACACCAAGGAACTCATGGTTGGTGATACTTGCTAACAGGTCCACGCCATGCTTTGGATTCCACCTGCTTTTGCCTAAGGGACATTGCTACCCTACGATCCTCAGACCTCTGCTGAGTTTCAGGCTCATTTCTCCATTTTTCCATTGGACATCTTCATTTGGGTGTCCCACAGATATCTCACAACATGCTCAAAGCTAACCCACTACTCTCATAGGCCCCAAACCTATTCTTCTTCTTTCTTCCACTCCTTATCTTATTGAAAGACATTGCCATCCACCCCCATGAGCCAAGTCAGAATCTAGGAGCCATCCTTGCCTCTTTGCACTCCTGCCTGCTTCTTCCCAACCACTCCATCAAGTCCTGTTGATTTTTCTTTAATGTTTTTCAAATCCATCTCTTCTAGCCATTTTCACTGCCACTACTACACTCATTACTCTCTCCCTCAGGAAAATCATATCTTTTCAACTGGATTCATCCATCCAATTTCATTCCTCAAACATGTTCAGCAACTACCTAGTATATGGAGGGTAGTATTAAAGGGGGAATATCAGCTTCTAGTTAAGTGTTTTATTCTATTGTGGATACTTCCTCTTGACTGCTTCCTCACTAAACCTTAACTGATCATTCCTTATTCCCACCTTACCCCACACCCCACACTGGTTATCTTGCACATTATAAAATTCATCATTCTCTAGCCTGGTTTGGAGTCAGACACATTGATTAGAGAAGATTAAACTAATTTATCCTCAATGAGGTGCAAGTAGAATGGAAAAATAAACAGTTACTGGTGGCTAGATATCAGAGTCAAGTACCTTAACTCCTACAATCTTTTAAATCCATCCCTACTAAACCCTAAAATGTCCTTTGTCCTCAAGTTCTTATTTCCCTTCTTAACCAGCATACATACCATGGCCAATCCTTACAAACACTCTTTTTGCACATGTTTTCAGCCCTTTACCTCTTTCAATCACTCTTTTTGCACACGCTTTCAGTCCTTTACTGCTTTCACTTGGTCCATAGTCAACTGGCAAAATCCCAACTCCAGTTAAATTCCAGTCTTCACTTATTCAGTGCTTAAAGCTGCACTGCTGAATGTAACTGGAGAAAAACATGCAACCATGCTGACTGGTCTCACTTTAAATGTATTACCACTAACTTCAACTGGGTCCGTAATGTTACCCAAACATTCATTTGCTCTCCCACTCTCCTACCTGACTATTTTATATTTTCTCTTATCTCTTTATGCCAGTTGTCAATGTATTGCCTCTCATTTCCAGATATACTTGATTAATATATTTCTCAAATCTCCAAAATTAGTATACTCCTCAAACTTCCACCATCTTTACACTCAGTAGATGGCCTTGCTTCTTATTTTATGCAGAAAATAAAAGCAAACCAGAAGAGAACATCTAGAAGTGCTATACATCTAACCACATTTCTGGACCCATTTACCGTTTACTCTCCTCTAACTCTGGATGACCTGACTTTACTCCTAGCTAAGGATGACTTCTCTATTTGTTCATGGGCTCCCATCCCCTTCCCCTCATCCCTATTCAAGTTTCTTGCTTCAGAATTCTTCCCTACAAAGGTGTCTGTGTAGTTATTATTTAATTCACATTGCCACAGATTTTCCCAAAATGGTAGTGCCACTTTGCAATATGAAATTCATTGACTACAATTTAACATAGTGTTACATCCTTACATAATGCCATTATGACCAATGCTGCTTTATTCCTGAATTAATGATGTGTGTTCATTTTTTTAAATTAAAAATAAGGTTATTATGGCTTCTTTGATATCCCGTTGCATGTCCCCAAACTAATAGTTGTAAAATTTTTTGTATAAAACTGTATGATCCAAATTTAAGACAGAAATATTTCAGTTGAATATTAAGAAGGACTTTTTGTTTTGTTTTTTTGGGCTGGGGTAATGAATCACACTGGATTATAATATTTCTCTATATAAAGTGCTTAAAAAATAGGCTTGATAATATTTTTGCATATGCATAGTATCACTTTATTTTATCTTGTATCTTTTGTCAAAGAAATGGACTGGAAGACCAATTCAAACTCTTCCAAGATAGCGATTCCATAATTATCCAGGAAGTGTCAGCCAAGACCCTACTCTTCCAAGAAGGCACTGGGCAGGCAAAAGTGAATGAGTCAGCCTTCATACCTTTGTCTTCCCAATAATTGACACAGGACCAATGACACAGGTGTCTTCAGTAAATGTTTATGACTGAATCTTCATTATCATCATCATCATCATCATCATCATCATCATCATCACCACCACCACTATTATCCATATGTGGCATACATCTCGGTGCGTGCAAACCACTGTGCATTGTTACTCCTTTCAGGAACTCATGAGAGTAACCTATGTTGGTGTTCCAGCATGAGGCATGTGAAGTATAGGTCACCTTTGATCTAAGCCTTTTAAGCCTGCTTGCTTTTAACCACAGACATATATTGATTTCCCTTAATCATCAAGAATGAGCTTCATGCTTTGAGAACCAGCCTTGTCAGCTCTGCCCTCACCTGGTAAGAGTTGGTGTCTGAGGACGTGAGGACATGTGAGGATAAACGACCACCCTTGAAGTTTCCAGGCATCTCTTATGGGTGCTTAATACTCTACTTTCTGACTTGGTCTTTTTGTGACAGGCTCTGAACTTCTGAACCTGGATTTTAAATGTGCTTTCGTAGTTAAAGGAACAGAAAAAGCACATATCATGTCCCTGTATACTCTCTCTTTCTCCGTTTTTCCTAAGCCTTCCATTCCTTTTCTAACTTCTCTCTTCAGCTACTCTGAAATGTTTCCCAGTCACAGCTCAAATTCCCTTTTCTGGGTGAAGCTCTTTCTGACCATTCCATCCAACAGTGAAGTGCCTTTCTTCTGACTATCCTTGACACTTACAATCTGTCTCACTAATTTAGCCTATATATACCTGCTGTGAGACCACAATCCTTTCTTTGCACTTATTGTCCATCCCTACTCCCGCTTTCCCCTCTGTAGTCTCTCTGAGGACAGGAACCACATCATTCAGCCATAGCCCCTACTATGGTGGTGTACCCAAAATAAGTGCTCCACATAATCAAAAAAATAAAGTGATTGATCCATATTGCATTTGATCCATGGCTCTGTGGATGACAGTTGTAACATCTGAGAAAAAAGTAAACTGCATTTTGTCATTCGTGTTTGCCTTTGACAACCAAGAAAAGCTCTTCAGTTGGTGCAGCCAACTGCTCTCTGCCTCTTTGCATGCCCTCCACCACCACTGGTGTTCCTAGATGCCTGCATTTGGTTTCAGTCCTTGCTGCCTGAGTCCACCTGTAAGCTTCTCTTACCACTTCCTGTCTTCTCATAGAACTCCCTACAAAGACACAAGAAAGTAAGATGCCTGAGGCTAGGATCCCAAGGATGGCTGCTCTCCATTAATGTTTGAGGATGTATTGCTCTCCAATAATGTTGTGCTGTTATTGTCACAGAATGCAAAGCCTGAGGCTTGAAGTGTGAGAGTAGGAATTTCTCAGAAAATCTGTCATTCCTGTATAATTTTTCTGCTACACAGTCCTCTTGAGAACTTTAGCGATTAAGCCTTGGAACTTCAACCTCATCTATTTAGCTCTGAGTAACTTGGTTGGGAACTCCACATTGTAGACGCTGAATAAGAAAATAAAAAGAAATATTTATTGAGCTATTTCTCTATGGAAAGTGTAACTGCCCCATGGGGTCACCTTGCCCACTGCCTAGACAGAGCCGATCTATCAAGACAGGGGAATTGCACTGGAGAAGGGGTAATTCACATAGATCCAGCTGTGGAGGAGACTGGAGTTTTATTATTACTCAAATCAGTCTCCCCCAGCATGCTGGGGATCGCAGTTTTTAAAGATATTTGGCGGGTAGGGGCTTGGGAAGTGGGGAGTGCTGATTGGTCAGGTTGGAGATGGAATCATAGTAGGTTGAAGTTAGGTTTTCTTGCTGTCCTCTGTTCCTGGGTGGGAACACAGAACTGTTTGAGCCAGATTACCAGTCTGGGTGGTGTCAGCTGATCCATCCAGTGAGGGTCTGCAAAATATCTCAAGCACTGATCTTAGGTTTCACAATAGTGATGTTATCCGCAGGAGCAATTTGGGGAGGTTCAGACTCTTGCAGCCAGAAGCTGCATGACCCTTAAACCATCATTCCTAATCTGGTAGCTAATTTGTTAGTCCTAGAAAGGCAGACTGGTCCCAAGGCAAGAAGGGGGTCTTTTTCAGGAAAGGGCTATTGTCAATTTTGTTTCAGAGTCAAATACAAACTAAATTCCTTCCCAAGGTTAGTCCAGCCTATGCCCAGGAATAAGCAAGGACAGCTTAAAGGTTAGAAGCAAGATGGAGCTGGTTAGAACTGATCTCTTTCACTGTCATAATTTCCTCAGTTACAATTTTTGCAAAGGTGGTTTCAAAAGCAATGGGCTTGGCACTTGCTAAGTGTGTCTGAATGGGTTCGCTTGATGGATTGGGTGATTGAGGCTGAGAGAGCTTAAGTAATTTGTTCAAACTCACGGGGTTAAATAACAGATAGGGCTAGGATTTAAACCCAACGCTAGCCAGAACTGTTTTGTCCTTAAAGCCCTAGGGCACACAGTGTTCAGGGTTTATAAGCTTTTCAGATCCCAAAACATGTTTGAGAATTGGAAAAATAAACTAATTTGATTTAATATGCCAAAGTAAGCTAACAATCATCAAAATGAAGTTAAACTACATGCTTTCATAGAATCAAATATCATATTAGATATGAATGCGATTTATTCAATTAAAATAATTATTTATGAGTAATGCTTATTGTTGGATGTGAATGCATTTTTATGATTGGGTCGAATGTGCATGGGCCCTCAAAAGAGTGCCCGAGGAAAGCTGTAAAATGGACCTATTTATGCACTCCTACTTCTGGAGAAGCTGTATCTTTTGACTTTTTTGATGAACTTTTATCTCAAACAAGCAAGCTGGAATAAGGAGGAGAAGGAGAAAAAGAAGGAGGAGAGAAGGGGGAAGAAGAGAAAGAAGAGGAGGAGAAGGAAGAGTAGGCATTATCTACCCTAGAGAGATGGCCTTGTTTCTCTTCTACTGCCATAAGCGCCTAATATAAAACATGCACAGATTTAGCACCCAATGAATACTTGAAAGAATGGGAAAACTCATCAAGTCAGCAAAAAACATTATTACATTGAATTTTTCAGTTCCTTGCACTGGTGTTTGATTAGGGCCAATTAGAAGGCAGCAGCTATGGTGCAGGCTGACCTCCAAATGGGATTCAAATCCAGGCAGAAGGGTAGAGGGGCCTTTGCAGTGGAAGAGGAAATCTACCCCAGCAGCAGATTCAAATGTGAGGCAGCAGATGTTATCTTAGCTCTCTCTCAGTTGGGTCAGCCTCTCTCTATTCATACTTCACCACCACACTAGTGGCAAGTCACAATTTCCCATTGGTCACTTTATACATAGTATAGCCAGTTACCTAGCAGATACAATAAATAAACACAATAACAAGCCACATTTATTGAGCATTTTGTACACCCTGGCACTATCATGTTACCTCAATTAATTCTCAAAATAAACTTACTTGTTTTTCCTACTGCTATTTTTATTTTTATGATGTAAAATAGAGGTGCAGAGACATCATATAATTTGCCTAAAGTCACAAAATTACTAAAGCTAACACCAGATTTTGATTAGCTCTGAAAAACTCAGAAATTAGTTTATGTATTCACCATATGCTCTGCTGTCTCGAGTTTTTGGTGATTTAGAAAAGGCTTCTTTGCTTTTCTAACTCACCTGCTGCTGATGCATGTCCCACCGTGACAGTAATTCTAGTAATTCTAATATTGCTTAGTAATTCCTTCATTTCACTCTGAAAATGAAAACGTGTGAGCAGTGATGATACATTTAAAGTACACCACTCATGTCATAGTACGATCAGAAACCCTCCTGCAAGGCAGCTGAGGAAAAGATGCAGAGAGAATAGGAAGCAAGATTTGATGAGCAGAAATAAATAAAGGGATGCTTTTGGAATGAAGGAACAGGCCCCACTTGTCTTACAATTGTGTAAACCAGTTTGAATTTTAAATATTCTTTCCATTGCACCGTAAATCATTGACTCTACCCTGAAAGTTTCAAACTTTGAAGTTTATACATCTTCATCTCAAGTTCTCCTCTCCCAGTGTGGGCCACAGACCCCCCCCCCTTTTTTTTTACGAGACAGAGTCACTCTGTCACCCAGGCTGGAGTGTAGTGATATGATCATAGCTCACTGTAGTCTCAAACTCCTGGGCTCAAGGTATACTTCTGCCTCTGCCTACCGAGTAGCTGGGACTACAGTTGTGTGCCAGCTAATTTTTTATTTCTTGTAGAGATGGAGTCTCCCTATGTTGCCCAGGCTGGTCTCAAACTTCTGGTCTCAAGCGATCCTCCTGCCTTGGCCTCCCAAAGTGCTGGGATTGCAAGCATAAGCTACTGTACCCAAGCTCCACAGATCCCTCATATCTTGATGTATTTCCCTTTTGGAAATAACGGTCTCAGTTAGCAAGGTGAACTGCAGTCAACAGCCAGTTGACAAAATGCTGGGGAAAAGGATCACTGAATGGGTCGAAAGAAGCTGGATTTCATCTCATTCACAATTTTATCCAGGGCAGGCCTGCAGTGGGTCTATAAGACAGGGCTTCTTGGTGGACACTTTGAGAATCTTTCAGAGCTCAAAACATTGATACTCAGGGAAAAGGTCATCCTCCCACCATGAAATCCACCCAGGTGCACTGGGTTCACAGGTGGGGGTATGAGCCAAACTTGGAGTTGGGGCAGCTGTAGAAGTGCGGGAAGCAAGGATTTCCCTTGGTCTTGGGATTTGTTCAAGGTGGGGCCTTTGTTTTCCCTCCAGGAAATTTTCTCAGGCTTTCTTGCTGGTATCCTGGAAGAAGCCTGCAGACGTGGCCTTCCAATCAGGCAGCCTGAAGAGGAAGGCCGAGAGGAAGGTTGGTGAGGTCCGTAACTCAGGAATTCATCAAGGGTATGCATTTCTTTTTTTCCATTTTTTTGTTTCAAAATTTATTTACTAACATTTTTTATAAAAATTTTATTTTTAACTTTTGTGGATACATAGTAGGTGCATATATTTATGGGGTATGTGAGATGTTTTGATACAGGCATGCAATGTGTAATAATCACATTGTGGAGAATGTGGTATCCATCCCTTCAAGCATTTATCCTTTGTGTTATAAACACTTGAATTATACTCTTTTAGTTATTTGAAAATGTACAATTAAGTTATTATTGTCCATTATCATCCTGTTATGCTATCAAATAGTAGGTCTTACTTGTTCTTTTTGGGTTTTTGTGTACCCATTAACCTTCCCCACCTCCCCGCATCCCACCCTACTTCCCTTCCCAGCCTCTGGTAATCATTTTACTCTTTATGTCCATAAGTTCCATTGTTTTAATTTTTAGGTTCCACAAATACATGAGAATATCATATGCATTTCTTGATGTTGGAGACAAAGGGAAGGAGGCCACGAGGGCTAAATATGATAACCTAAGGAACATGCCTGGCATATGGAAGGGCTTATAAGTGGGGGGCTTCTGTATTTCATCTTTCCATTTGTCTTTTATGCTTCAATCATAGTTCTTTTAAACACAAGGAAAACTTGCTGGCAGAAAAGTCAGCTATAGAATAAGAGCCGGGGAAATAAGAGAAAGAAGGAAGGTGAGCTTGTGGGTTTCAAACATTGCTGAGAGAAGAGTAAGGTGAGGACTGAGAAATGACCGTAGAATTTGGCAATATGATAGTCACTAGTGATGATGGCAGGAGCTGTTTTGAGGTAATGCCAGGGTGAAAGCTTGATTAGAGTGGGTGTAATGATATTTTAAAATCTTTCCCAATTTGAGAGGTAGAAAATTACTATTACTATCCAAGTATTTCAATTCATGGTATTTTGATATTTAAAAGCTTCTGAACACAATTTCCTCCTGTGTCCCCACCTCTGCCCTGCCACCATAACTTTTTTTTGGTCCTGTTGGATTTATTTGTCACTTGAGACACCTCAAGGCTCGGGAAATGATGGAGATGATTTCATTTGATCAATAATCCATTTGGAAAATTTGTGTCTCAAAGTAGACTTGTTGAGTCATTCAACATGAATGGTTACTTAATAGTGACATAGAACACAGTATATGTGGCTCCAGGTCTTTAATCCTAGGGGGCTGATGTTGACAACATAAAAAGATGAAAGCATATGTTTTAGCATTGCTTTGTGTGTATGAGATCTTTTTCCTGATTTCTGAAGATGAAGCTTTATTTTTAAAGTACTTGCTAGATTTTATAGTTTTCTTTCAGCTTGACTAGGTTTTCACTTTACTGTTTCTCTATTTGAGTATGCTGCCACCAGGGGATGCAATAGGCTATAGATGTGGTGCTCTGTTTTTGTTTTCTCTTTGTTTTTTGACCTGAGGTTTTAGGTTTCAAATGTTGATTCTGTCTTGGAGCCATTTTCAAATAATCTCATTTTTTCCATTCATTGGAATGAAAATGAAAATAACTTATTTAAGAATGAAAATAACTTATCGAAATAACCGAACAACAATTATTTATTTATTTATTTGAGATGGAGTTATGCTTTTGTTGTCCAGGCTAGAGTGCAATGGCAGGATTTTGGCTCACTGCAACCTCCACCTCCAGGGTTAAAATGATTCTCCTGACTCAGCCTCTCCAGTAGCTGGGGTTACAGGTGCCCGCCAACCATGCCTGGCTGATTTTTTGGATTTTTAGTAGAGACAGGGTTTCACTGTGTTGGCCAGGCTGGTCTCGAACTCTTGACCTCAGGTGATCCATCTGCCTCAGCCTCCCAAAGTGCTGGGATTAAAGGCATGAGCCACCACACCAGCAATTAATTTTAAAGCTGCCAATTTTCGATTCATGAGCAGTACTCCCCATTTTAGAAGAAATAGATGCTCATATAAAACAAGAAATTATGAAGAAAAAGTCAAAATTGTCCATTCCTCCTGTTGGCATTTTACATATTTGTTTTCTGTTTTTTTTTTCAATGTCTTATTTCAAATGCTATGGAAGTTTTATTCACAGTTTTGTCTCTCTGTTTATATGTTTTACATTATTTTGTTATGATAACTTTCTAGAAGTGTAATTACTGGGCCAGAAAGCATGAACACTTTTAAGACTCTTGAATTAAGTTATAAAATTGCTTTTCAGAATGTTGTATTCATTTACACTTATTAGCAGTGAGTAATTGCTCAGTTTAGCATATTCTTGCCAATGCTGTTTACTACAGTTAAAAAACAAGTTTCACTAATATGATAGACAAAAGATTGTTTCATATGAATTTGTTTATTAGTGATAATATTTATCCATGTGCTTCTAAGACATTTTGATGCCTTATGTCATGTAAATTGTTTATTTGCATCTTTTGTTCGTTTAGCAGTGTTCTTAATGCTTGTCTTATCAATTATCATGGACTTTTCATATTCATTTATTCATTCGACAAATATTCATTGAGCACCTACCATGTGCCAGATACTGTTCTAGGCACTGGGGACACAGCATTGAACAAAATAGACAAAAATTTCTGCCCGCACAGAGCTTTCATTCTGGTGGAGAGAGATAGACAAAAACAGAATAAAAAAATTAAATAGATATGAGAAGGACGTGAATGCCATAGAGAAAAATAAAGTTGGGAATCTGGAAATGGAGTGCCAGGGTGGCCAGCCAGAGGTAGCTCCCTGAGAAGGAGACATTTGCACAAATGAAGGGAGGGAGTTGCTCATCAGGCTGTCAGTGGAAGAGTGTACCTGGCAGAGGGAATAGCAAGGAGAAAGCACAAAGGCTGTGAGATGGGATTGTGTTTAGTATTCAGGTTCGTATTTCATAGCCTGGATATTAATCACTTGCAGCATTTGTGACAAATATTTTTTCAGTTTGTTGTTAGCCTTTCTGTTTAATGTTTAACATGCAGAAGATTTACAGTTTTGTGTAGTTAAATCTATCGTTCTTTTTCTCTGTGGTTTCTTCCCTAACTTTAAAAAACTTTTAATTTTAAAGTATTTCATATATGCAAAACAATGACTGACATATACAAGGATAATTTAAAATTAGAAAACAACAAACCCAAACACCAGACACCACAGCATGAGGGTTAGGAAGTGAAACCTTGCCAGAACCTTGAAGCCCTGGTGCCCCTTTTTTCTCCCTCTTTTCTGTCTAGGAGGAACCACTATCCTGACTTTTCTGTCCAACTTTCCCTTGTTTTTCTTTATAGCTGTATCACACCTATGTTTGCATCCTTAAATGATATGTTGCTCAGTTTTGAAGAACCAAATGGGCAAACACAAACCCAGCTGGTTAGGAGTCGGCAATGTTCCCACTGTTAGGGGAGGCTCCCAGGAGCCGAGCTGCTTCCTTGACCTTGCTCATAGTCTGGCTTCAGCTTTTCTGAGATTTTACAAGAGCACTTTCTGGGGAGATAATGAGGAAGACTTGGGGGAACCCTGAGGGCTACGGGGCAGGGCCAGTGAAGAAGACTTGTCTGGCTGCCTCCAGAATCCAGTGTAAAGTTGTATTTGGGATGCATCTGCTCTTCCAGGGACCTCCTTTCCCAGCTCCCCTACATCCGTGAGATGAAAAGGAGACTGAGTTCTGGAATCCCCACATGGAGGAGACATGCCCACTAGGAACACCTCACTTGAAGTATTATGTGAGTGAGAAACTTCTGTCTGGGTCTGTCCTTCAGCTCTTTAGCCTATCTTAACTGAAAATGCAGGTTCTCAATTTCTACCCGAAATGGGGTCAAAGTGAGCAGGGTGCTCTGCATTTTCCGTTTCTGAGCCTACCTTACCTAATCTCCGGTTTTCAAAGGTAAGTCCACACAGACATTTTGGTGGTTGAAGGGGAAATGAGTGCCTTTAACGAATCCAGGCAGTGGGACAAGGAGAAGATAAGAGGAAATTCATCAACTTATAACCAAGGGAAGCTAAGGACAGGTAAGAACCTTGGATAGGCTTACCTGGCCATTCTGTCCTCAGATTCACAAAACCAATGCCATGGCTTCAGGGATGTTACTCAAACATCTTTTAACATGTCCGTCTCTTGAATCACATGGCTCCAATCCAAACTGGGTACTCTTGACTCCCGGTGCAGCTGTCGCTCCGGAATCTCCTTTGCCATCCTGGAGGGAAATTCCTTATTCTCTTTCCTGTGTTGACTCTGTTTCCTGTACTTCATATCTTCCTATGTCTTGGTTTACTATCTTGTTTTGATGGAGCACATCCTCAAGCAGTTTTGTGAGAAAGGTTGCATGAGAGGCAAATTATTTGAGATTTTGCTTATCTGAAAATGTCTTTTTTCTTCCTTCGTCGTACAGTTTCATCATGTTTGGAGTTTTATGTTGGAAATAATTTTTATTTGGAATTTCGAGTACATTTTCCCACTCTGTTCTATGTTCTAAGGTCACTGTTGAGAATTCTGAAGGTATTCTGATTCCTGGCTCTTTGTACCTGATCTGTTTTTCTCCCAAGAAGCCTGTAAAATTTTCTGTTTGCCTTCACTATTCTGAAATTTCACTAAGATGTGGCTTGGTGTGAGTGTTTCATTTAGACAGTTGATGAGTCCTTCTCTGGCAACTCATATTCTTCAGTTCTGGGGACTTTCATGTGTTTAGTTACTGATTTCCTCTCCTCCATTACTCACTGTTCTTTCTTTCTATTTTGATATACAGTAGTTCTTCCTGGATAGGACCACTGATCTTTTCTCCCATATTTTAATCTTTCTGCTCTACTTTTTGGAAGATTTTTTTCAACTTTCTCTTTCAGGATTCTATTGACTGTTTCATTTCAGTTATGATGTTTTTAATTTCCAAGAGAATCTTATTTTTTTATTCTTGGTATTTCCCTTTTTAAAGTAGTATCCTTTTTGATTTCAAGGATCTTCTCTGAGGATATTAATTATATTTTTGAGGGTTTTTTTTCTTGCATATTTTCTATTTCCTCCTAATGCCCTTTCCTTCCCTTCCCTTCCCTTTTCCTTTCCCTTTCCCTTTCTTTCCCCTCTCCGCCTCCTCCCTCTCCCCCCTCCCCTCCCCTCCCCTTCCTTTCCATTTCTCTTCTTTTCTTTTTTCTTTTTTGAGACAGTGTCTCACTTTGTCTGCTAGGTTGGAGTACAGTGGCACAATCTTGGCTCACTACACCTCTGCCTCCTGGGTTCAAGCAATTCTCCTGCCTCAGCCTCCCGAATAGCTGGGATTACAGGTGCATACCACCATGCCCGGCTAATTTTTGTATTTTTAGTGAAGACGGGGTCTCACCGTGTTGGCCAGGCTGGTCACGAACTCTTGACCTCAGGTGATCCACCTGCCTCAGCCTCCCAAAGTACTGGGATTATAGGCGTAAGCCACTGCGCCCGACCTCCTTAATGCCCTTTTCTGTTTGTTTATTTTTGTATCTGTCTTCATGTTCTATTTTCTTAGGGGTCTGCTCAAGATTAAAATAAAAGCTGATTGGAAGCTCACTGTGTGTGGGGAAATTTGGGGATTCTGAGCTTCCCTATGGGGTGATCTGAGTGGGCCATTTGTGGGGAACCCCTCTAAATATATTTAGGTTTTTCCTTTTGGGATGATTAGATTCTTCAACCTCTTGCCAGAAGGAAAAAGTCTTGTTAGAGTTCTGGAAACTGAGGAGTAAAGGGGCCTGAGAGTGGGATCATCCTTGGCATTCAGAATCTATATGACCACTTGATCCTTCCGTTTTTGGTGATTGCACACCCTCACCCATGCTGGTAGGCCCCAATCCAAAGACCCTCTGTTTTACCCTCTTCAGAGATAAACTACCAATTTTCTGGTGGAATTAGGAGGAGGATTTGCCTAGCAGTGGAGTGCTGGGAAGAAAAGTTGGGGATTAAGTTGTTGCTCAAACAGCTTTCACACTGACCTCTAAATCTCCCTCTTCCCCCTGTATTCCCAGCTCCTGCTCTGCAGGACCTGGTGCTGCTAGGGCCCTAGCCTTTGGAGAATTGGTGGCACAAAATGGACTGATTCTCAGTTTCCCCTCTGCCAGTTTAGGATTTCTCTCTCACTTCTGTAATCTAGCTGAAGTTCTTTTGGATGCATGATGTAATGGAAAGCTCTATTTTCATTTTATTTCTCTTCCAAACAGTTAACCAGTAAAGAAACCCAAACCTGTTCACTGAATAATTCCCCACCAAACCATTTTGTGATGATAGTTTACTTTTACTATATTTTAGATTCTTCATATACACCTATGGTATATTCTGAGTTATTTAATTTGTTCATTGAGTGTTCTAGTCTCACATCTCATTATTTTTTAAAAATGCTAACTTTAAACTGTTTCACTCCCTGAGGACAGGTCTCTGATGATTTAAATCTTCTCAGATGAGTTTTAGAAATTTGCTACATTACCACATAAAGCCTTACCAATAAGAATTTGTTTGGTATTGCATTAGACATAGAAACAAATTAGAAGATTGGCATGGTGGGGTCTGCCTGTAGTCCCAGCTACTCAGGAGGCTGAGGCAGGAGGATTGCTTGACACCAGAAGATCTAGGATGTAATGAGCTGTGATTGTGATGTGAATAGCCACTGCACTCCTGCCTCGGCAATATAGCAAGACCCCGTCTCTAAAAAAGAAAAAAAAGAGAAAATAATTGTTTTCTTTTTTGTGCATGTAATCTTGCCTTCTATGAACATTGTATTTCTGACCATTTATTCCAGTTATTTAAAGTAATTCATCATTATTTCATAGTTCTCTCTATATACATCTCTCTCATATTTTAATAAGGCTACTTCTAGGTATTTCAGACTTTTGTTTTCCATGATGGATGATTTATTTTCATTATGTTTTTAGACTTGCTGTTATCACTATACAGGCGAATGATTTAAAAATATTTATTTTATAGCTAGCCAGTTTCTGAGCATTCTCTAATGGTTTTCCTCTTGATTTACTCTTTTTTTTTCTCTAGGTATGTAATGATATTCTCTGCAAATAATAATAATTTTGTGTCTTTCTCTCCAATGTTTGTTTCATTGCTGGGCAGGACTTCCACACAATGTTAAACAATAATAGTGTCTCTGTATTAAATATTTTTTTTGCTATATTTTGACTTAAACATTTAAAAGTTGTCCTGTGCATAAATTTTTATCAACTTTTTTCATTACTAATCTAAATCTTACCAATATGACACAACATTTCTTTCCCATTTAATGATTCTAAATTTATGTTTTCTGATATTTATGTTATCTTTATTTCTGCTAGTATGCATTTGCTTGATATATTTCTTTGTTTACCCCTTTATTTGTAAACTTTCTATGTTATTTTAAGGATAGTGTGGAGTTAAGAAATTGGGATATTTCTTAATCTTTAAAAATCCAAAAATACTGTGGAGTTAAGAAATTGGGATATTTCTTAGTGCTGGGATTACAGGCGTGAGCCACTGCGCCTGGCCTAAGCACTTAATTTTTAAAAATCTAAAAATACCACAGTATTTTTAGGATACCACTTTGGGAGGCTGAGGCGGGTGGATCACAAGGTCAGGAGTTCGAGACCAGCCTGACTAACATACCGAAACACTGTCTGTACTAAAAATACAAAAATTAGCTAGGCGTGGTGGTGCATGCCTGTAATCCCAGCTACTCAGGAGACTGAGGCAGCAAAATCACTTGAAATAGGAGGCAGAGGTTGCAGTGAGCCAAGATCCCGCCCCTGTTCTCCAGCCTGGGTGAGGGGGGGAGACTCCCTCTCGGAAAAAAAAAAAAAAAAGAAAGAAAGTACTCCAATTTGGCACTTTGTTTTTTTTTTTTTTTTTTGAGACGGAGTCTCTGTTACCAAGGCTGGAGGGCAGTGGCGCGATCTCGGCTCACTGCAAGCTCTGCCTCCTGGGTTCACGCCATTTTCCTTCCTCAGCCTCCTGAGTAGCTGGGACTACAGGCGCCCACCACCATGCCTGGTTAATTTTTTTTTGGTGTATTTTTAGTAGAGACGGGGTTTGACCGTGTTAGCCAGGATGGTCTCCATCTCCTGACCTCATGATCTGCCCACCTTGGCCTCCCAAAGTTCTGGAATTACAGGCGTGAGCTGCCGCGCCCAGCTGGACTCTGTTCTTTAAGAGGTGAATTACAAATATTTACTCATATTGTCTCTTGTTTATGTTTTCTGTGCTTTTTTTCAGATTTTTTTGTTTTGGTTTTTGAGCATTATTTGGTTTCTTTATATCCTGTGTTAAGGTTTATAGGAATTCCAATTTGTTTTATATATATAATGATGGTTACCTTTAGATTTTTAGCCTATTTATCACATTAGGTCACTTTTAAATTGTCTACTTATCAAAGCCAAGAATGGAGCAATAACTTGATTTTACTCCACTGAGGCAGAGGAAGTTTGTGTTTTTCTACTCTGTCTCTCCTTTCCACTCTTTT